>NC_090442.1:325887618-326200586 GCF_031143425.1 Pleurodeles waltl
GACCTGCTCATCCATGAGGGGAAACCATACCTTTGACCTCAGGCGCCCCTTTGTCTTAACCATGCCTTGGTGACCATTGTGTGCTAGCTTAACAGCTCGAGTGGTAAGAGAGGACTGGAGAACCAGCCGGTTCCCTCTCAGGATGCATCCTTCCGCATCCTTTGTTAGCTCATCCCGGACATGGTACAGACTGCTTATGATGCGCTGAGACTCTGAGGTCCACAACGGCAGTTGTTTTTTTAATATATGCCATTGGTTGTTCCTCAGTGTAACCAGGACCTTTTGTAGGCACTCATCATCTTGACTAGCTTGCACAATTTCGTCCATTGACATGGGCATCGGTCTGGATCGATCGGTGATGTACCGGACATATTCTTCGGTTTCTCGAGCCTCATCAACCTCTGTGTCTGAAGCCGCTCGTGGATGTCTTCATAGGTAGTGTGCCAGGTTCTCAGACCCCGGGCGGTACTCTAGTTGGCAGCGATAGTCCTGCAGTTGCAACATCCACTTCTCGATTCTCGGCGGAGGTTTTGAGGCGGTGCCGTTGAAGTGAGGGAGAAAAGGCTTGTGGTCGGTGATCACAATGAACGGGCGGCCATAGACGTAGATATGATAATGCTTGCAGCCCCAGTGTACCGCAATGGCCTCCTTCTCTATCTGAGAGTAACTCTGCTCAGTTTCCGTAAGTGACCTGCTTACGTAGGCAACTGGAGACCACATCCCTTCTGCTTGTTCCTGTAGCAGTACGGCGCCTAACCCTTTTGGTCCGGCATCGACAGCGATCTTGGTTTTCTTTTTTGGGTCAAAGTACTTCAGAGTGGTTTTGCTGGACAGAGCCTCCTTTATGGCCTCAAAGGCCGCTTTTTCTTCGGATTCCCACTTCCATGGTTCGGAGGCTTTTGTTAACCTCCGGAGTGGTTGAGTGAGGTTGGACAGGTCTTTGATAAAACGGCCGCAGTAATTGACCATCCCGAGGAAGCTCCATACCTCCGTGGTGCTAGTGGGAGGAGTTGCACTCTTGATATCGTTCACCTTGGCCGGATCTGGAGCAACGCCACTTGCTGAGAAGGTGTAGCCGAAGAATTGTATCCTGTCCTTGAGGAACTCACACTGACTCCGGTGCAGGGTGAGCCCAGAATCCTGGATGCGCTGTAGGACATTCTGGAGGCGAGAGTGGTGTTCCGCGACAGTGGGCGCGTGGACAAGGATGTCATCGCTGACGTTGATGGTTCCAGGCAGGTCGGCTAACAGTTCTTGGATGACGTTTTGGAATACCTCCGCGGCATCAATATCCCGAAGCTTAGCCGCTTGCACCTCCTTATTCCGACATGTGTGGAGAAGGTTGTGATGTAGTGTAGGAAAGTACCATCTTGCCTGGCATGTTACCCCCATATTTCACTGTATATATGTTGTTTTAGTTGTATGTGTCATTGGGACCCTGCCAGCCAGGGCCCCAGTGCTCATAAGTGTGCCCTGTATGTGTTCCCTGTGTGATGACTAACTGTCTCACTGAGGCTCTGCTAACCAGAACCTCAGTGGTTATGCTCTCTCATTTCTTTCCAAATTGTCACTAACAGGCTAGTGACCAATTTCTCCAATTTACATTGGCATACTGGAACACCCTTATAATTCCCTAGTATATGGTACTGAGGTACCCAGGGTATTGGGGTTCCAGGAGATCCCTATGGGCTGCAGCATTTCTTGTGCCACCCATAGGGAGCTCTGACAATTCTTACACAGGCCTGCCACTGCAGCCTGAGTGAAATAACGTCCATGTTATTTCACAGCCATTTACCACTGCACTTAAGTAACTTATAAGTCACCTATATGTCTAACCTTTACCTGGTAAAGGTTGGGTGCTAAGTAACTTAGTGTGTGGGCACCCTGGCACTAGCCAAGGTGCCCCCACATTGTTCAGGGCAAATTCCCCAGACTTTGTGAGTGTGGGGACACCATTACACGCGTGCACTATACATATGTCACGACATATATATAGCGTCACAATGGTAACTCCGAACATGGCCATGTAACATGTCTAACATCATGGAATTGTCACCCCAATGCCATTCTGGCATTGGGGAGACAATTCCATGATCCCCGAGTCTCTAGCACAGACCTGGGTACTGCCAAACTACCTTTCCCGGGGTTTCACTGCAGCTGCTGCTGCTGCCAACACCTCAGACAGGTTTCTGCCCTCCTGGGGTCCAGCAGGCTTGGCCCAGGAAGGCAGAACAAAGGACTTCCTCAGAGAGAGGGTGTTACACCCTCTCCCTTTGGAATAAGGTGGCAGGGCTGGGGAGGAGTAGCCTCCCCCAGCCTCTGGAAATGCTTTGATGGGCACAGATGGTGCCCATCTCTGCATAAGCCAGTCTACACCGGTTCAGGGATCCCCCAGCCCTGCTCTGGTGCGAAACTGGACAAAGGAAAGGGGAGTGACCACTCCCCTGACCTGCACCTCCCCTGGGAGGTGCCCAGAGCTCCTCCAGTGTGCTCCAGACCTCTGCCATCTTGGAAACAGAGGTGCTGCTGGCACACTGGACTGCTCTGAGTGGCCAGTGCCAGCAGGTGACGTCAGAGACTCCTTCTGATAGGCTCTTACCTGTGTTGCTAGCCTATCCTCCTTCCTAAGTAGCCAAACCTCCTTTTCTGGCTATTTAGGGTCTCTGCTTTGGGGAATTCTTTAGATAACGAATGCAAGAGCTAATCAGAGTTCCTCTGCATCTCTCTCTTCACCTTCTGCCAAGGAATCGACCGCTGACTGCTCTGAACGCCTGCAAAACTGCAACAAAGTAGCAAAGACGACTACTGCAACCTTGTATCGCTGATCCTGTGGCCTTCTCGACTGTTTTCCTGGTGGTGCATGCTGTGGGGGTAGTCTGCCTCCTCTCTGCACTAGAAGCTCAGAAGAAATCTCCCGTGGGTCAACTGAATCTTCCCCCTGCAACCGCAGGCACCAAAAGACTGCATCTCCGGTCCTCTGGGTCCCCTCTCAGCACGACGAGTGTGGTCCCTGGAACTCAGCAACTCTGTCCAAGTGACTCCCACAGTCCAGTGACTCTTCAGTCCAAGTTTGGTGGAGGTAAGTCCTTGCCTCCCCACGCTAGACTGCATTGCTGGGTACCGCGTGATTTGCAGCTGCTCCGGCTCCTGTGCACTCTTCCAGGATTTCCTTTGTGCACAGCCAAGCCTGGGTCCCCGGCACTCTAACCTGCAGTGCACGACCTCCTGAGTTGTCCTCCGGCGTCGTGGGACCTTCTTTCGTGACTTCGGGTGAGCTCCGGTTCACTCTTCTTCAAAGTGCCTGTTCCAGCACTTCTGCGGGTGCTGCTTGCTTCTGAGTGGGCTCCTTGTCTTGCTGGGCACCCCCTCTGTCTCCTCACGCAATTGGCGACATCCTGGTCCCTCCTGGGCCACAGCAGCATCCAAAAACCCTAACCGCGACCCATGCAGCTAGCAAGGCTTGTTTGCGGTCTTTCTGCACGGAAACACCTCTGCAAGCTTCTTCACGACGTGGGACATCCATCCTCCAAAGGGGAAGTTCCTAGTCCTCTTTGTTCTTGCAGAATCCACAGCTTCTACCATCCAGTGGCAGCTTCTTTGCACCCTCAGCTGGCATTTCTTGGGCATCTGCCCACTCACGACTTGAGTGTGACTTTTGGACTTGGTCCCCTTGTTCCACAGGTACTCTCGTCTGGAAATCCATCATTGTTGCATTGCTGGTGTTGGTCTTCCTTGCAGAATTACCCTATCACTACTTCTGTGCTCTCTGGGGAACTAAGGTGCACTATGCACCCACTTTTCAAGGTCTTGGGGTGGGCTATTTTTCTAACCCTCACTGTTTTCTTACAGTCCCAGCGACCCTCTACAAGCTCACATAGGTTTGGGGTCCATACGTTATTCGCATTCCACTTTTGGAGTATATGGTTTGTGTTGCCCCTATACCTATGTGCTCTCATTGCAATCTATTATGACTGTACATTGCTTGCATTGCTTTCTATTGCTATTACTGCATAATTTTGGTATTGTGTACATATATCTTGTGTATATTTGCTATCCTCATACTGAGGGTACTCACTGAGATACTTTTGGCATATTGTAATAAAAATAAAGTACCTTTATTTTAGTATATCTGTGTATTGTGTTTTCTTATGATATTGTGCATATGACACCAGTGGTATAGTAGGAGCTTCACACGTCTCCTAGTTCAGCCTAAGCTGCTCTGCTAAGCTACCTTTTCTATCAGCCTAAGCTGCTAGACACCTCTTCTACACTAATAAGGGATAACTGGACCTGGTGCAGAGTGTAAGTACCCCTTGGTACCACTACAATACAGGCCAGCCTCCTACATGTAGCGTGAATCTTTCGCTAACACCAGCTGATGGTACCCGGATCAGAGGTCTAGCTTTGAGAACGACCGAGATTCACTGAGCTCTCCCAGGATTTCATCAATTGTGGGAGTCAGATGCCTCTCTTGTTTGATGGCTGCATTGGGGATGCGCATGTCCACACATATGTGGACCTCCCCTGGTTGCTTCGGTTTACATGCTACCACGATGGGCGAGACCCACAGTGTGGGTCCGGAGACTTTTTCCATGATACCTGCTTTTTCGAGGTGGTCTAGTTCTCTTTCCACTTGGGGTCGGAGGTGGAATGCGACTCTCCGGTGCCGGAGGGCTACTGGTTGTACCGTCTTGTCAATATGTAGTTTGATCTCACGGTCTCGGAGGCAGCCGATCCCCTTGAATATTCCTTCATACTTTGCTAGCAGGTCTGCTATTGATTCTTGGTGGATGCTGAATGCAAACGTGACTATCGCCAGTTCTTCGGCTGCCTTGTAGCCCAGTAGCATCCCCGTCCTTCTTCGGTCACGTATACCTTCGCTGGGGTGGATTGCGACCCATGAGTTAGGGTGGTTCGGAACATGCCCTTCAGGGCTAGTGGAGTGTTCTGCCCGTACGCGTAGACCTTCACATTCGCTTTGGTTAGCGTTGGGACGGGTATCATCCTGCAGTGTTCCTCTGCTGCCAGGAGGTTGATGGATGCTCCTGTGTCTACTACTGCCATTGTTTCGTGCGTACCCATTTCAATTTGACATCTTGGCAGCGTTTCTTGACGAGCGTGCGCATTTGTGACCGTGAAAAGGGAGTGGACTACGTGTACTATGGCCTCGCCATCGTCCATGTCACTCCTGGGCTCTGACTTGCTTGATGCAGCACTTTATGCCGCAGTGTTGACTGATGCATTCCCAGGTTTGGTTCTTTTGGATCTGCAAACCTTTGCAAAGTGGTTTATCTTCCCACAGTTAGAGCATATCCTGCCTCTCCCTGGGCATTCCGATGGTTTATGTGGGACTCCACCACAGTACCCGCATTGCCTAGCTTGAGTCCTATTCGGCCGTTGTCTGGGTTTGCTCGTAGGTGTTGCGACCGTGTTGGCCGTTTCCTGTTTTATGGGTTGCTGCAGGGCTGCCTCCATGTGAGATGCGCGGGCCCATGACAGCTCTTTCGTGCGCCCTATTTGCAGGATATCTGGTAGCGTTTTTCTGGATTCTTCTAGAATGCGCTCTCTGAGTTTTAGGGAGGCACAGCCCTGGATGAGTTGTCCTCTCACTTCTTCTGTCTCATCATTTAACCGGCAGGTGCTGGCTAACTCTCTCAGCCTCATGCGAAATGCGTCTAGTAATTCTTCTCCATGCTGCGTGGCCTGCCTGAATATAAATCTCTCGTAGTCGGTGTTTACCATGGGCTCAAAATGCCTGTTCAATGCAGCTATGAGCGCCGTGTGTGTCTTTGGGGCGTCTTCTACCAGATTTTTTGATATTTTATATATGTCTCTCCCTCCTATGTGGATGAGCATGGCGTGCTTCTGGTCATTCGCTACCTTTGTGGCTTCGAAGAAGAGGAGTACTCTTTCCACCCATTCCTTCCATCTGGGGGCTTGAGCAGAAGGGGCCCCTTCAACAATGAATGGCTCAACCGGAGGAATGGCAGACATGCTGGCTAAATGGGCTGTGCTATTACTGCAGCGTCAGACAGGTGTGTATCATGGGTGATGGCCGTGCTGTGAGGTGGTGCTGATGAATCTTGTACCATGGGTATAGGTGCAGGGGCATCAGTGTACTCACTGTAGTTTTAGGAGCGTCAGTCTGTGATGGGTGGGCGTTGGCTGTGAGAGGCTGGCCTTTCATCTAGGATCCTGTGGTGTCCGAGGTCCAGGATCTTTCACTAGCGTTGAGATGCCTTGGATGGTGGACACAATAGGCTTAAGCAGGCTTTTTTTATTTTTAGAGCCGCACGAGCACCGCGTGACAGGCGGCCGCGGCTTTGAAGTTTTCGGTATTTATAGGGAATTGCCTCCGCCGCACGAGCACTGCATGATATGCGGCCGCTGCGGGCAGTCCTTATGGCGTGGAGCCGCTCCGCTCGTCGCCAATGTAATGTCGGGTGGTAGGTGCCAACCCGACAGAGCGGCGCAATGGCGCGTGTGTAAATAAACACGCCGACAACAGTCTTCACTCTCGCTGTGCTGCGTCCTCCTGCCTCTCCGACCACGCCCCATTTATTATATACCCCCGGGCCGGAAGCCTCGGGGGAAACCATTAGTACAGAAAAACAGAGGTCATCTTCAGTTTATTATATCCGGGAGTTACCCAGGCTCGATGCACCTGGGTACTCGCCCACTGCCAAACAGGTGTCAGATGGTCGGTTACGTCACCGACCAGCGACACCACAAAATATATATCTATTAGTAGTAAGTTTTTACATACCCAACCTGCTATAATACTAAAAGTTATATCTTTGATCCCAAACTAGACCTATTTATCTTTTGACATGTATATTCATTTATATCCTAAACCTCCGTACATTCGTTTTTGTCTGCCCATTGGATATCGTTTTACTGGTATGTGCATGCCACTTCAATATTTGCCTAAAATATTCAGTACTTCATGCTGCATATAGTAGTTCTTCTATAATCAACCTTATTTTTGGCAATTTAAACTTAAATTTTGCATTCCATAAGTTCATCATATTATTGACTATGAGAAGAGCATTTTAAGACCCCCAAAAATATTAAAATTCCTGATCTGTTTTTAATCCATCTTCCATCTTCCACAGCCCGCAGCCACAAATTGATTATGACTCTCTTCTCCTGAAATACAGTTCTCTATTACCTCCCCAAGGGTTCTTAGGTACGTTCTCTATCCCAAAAAATGCAAACCCCTTATATGTTGTATGTGTATCACATAGGCCCTCCTTATGACATTGGCATTAAATCCTGCTTACTGCTGCGGTGACAACCGCCAAGATACCGTCACGGAGGCGAACATCCGTCTGCCATATTATGACACACACACACCAAACCAACAGAATACTGCCACAAACACAAATCCACCCGACCAAGGGTAAGTGTTAAATTGTTGGTATGAAAACCCATACCGTAATGCCAACAAAAAAATGTCCTCCACATTATGACCCACGAATCGCCACAGTGGTCATTCAACGGTGGTAAATCATTGGCAGTACATGTAGGAAAGTACTATCTTGCCTGGCATGTTGCCCCAATATTTCACTGTATATATGTTGTTTTACTCTATGTGTCACTGGGACCCTACCAGCCACGTTATTTCACAGCCATTTACCACTGCACTTAAGTAACTTATAAGTCACCTATATGTCTAACCTTCACCTGGTGAAGGTTGGGTGGAAAGTTACTTAGTGTGTGGGCACCCTGGCACTAGCCAAGGTGTCCCCACATCGTTCAGGGCAAATTCCCCGGACTTTGTGTATGCGGGGACACCATTACACGCGTGCACTATACATAGGTCACTACCTATATATAGCGTCACAATGGTAACTCCGAACATGGCCATGTAACATGTCTAAGATCATGGAATTGTCACCCCAATACCATTCTGGTATTGGGGGGACAATTCCATGATCCCCCGGGTCTCTACCACAGTACCTGGGTACTGCCAAACTGCCTTTCCGGGATCTCCACTGCAGCTGCTGCTGCTGCCAACCCCTCAGACAGGTTTCTGCCCTCCTGAGGTCCAGGCAGCCCTGGCTCAGGAAGGCAGAACAAAGGATTTCCTCTGAGAGAGGGTGTTACACCCTCTCCCTTTGGAAATGGGTGTGAAGGCTGGGGAGGAGTAGCCTCCACCAGCCTCTGGAAATGCTTTGATGGGCAAAGATGGTGCCCATCTCTGCATAAGCCATTCTACACCAGTTCAGGGATCCCCCAGCCCTGCTCTGGCGCGAAACTGGACAAATGAAAGGTGAGTGACCACTCCCCTGACCTGCACCTCCCAGGGGAGGTGCCCAGAGCTCCGCCAGTGTGTCCCAGACCTCTGCCAGCTTGGAAACAGAGGTGTTGGGGGCACACTGGACTGCTCTGAGTGGCCAGTGCCATCATGTGACGTCAGAGGCTCCTTCTGATAAGCTCTTACCTCTCTTAGCCAATCCTCCTAACCTGGTATCACAACCTCCTTTTCTGGCTATTTAGGGTCTCTGCTTTGGGGAATTCTTCAGATAACGAATGCAAGAGCTCACCAGAGTTCCTCTGCATCTCTCTCTTCACCTTCTACCAAAGGATCGACCGCTGACTGCTCAGGACGCCTGCAAAACCGCAACAAAGTAGCAAGACGACTACTAGCAACATTGTAGCGCCTCATCCTGCCGGCTTTCTCGACTGTTACCAGGTGGTGCATGCTCTGGGGGTAGCCTGCCTTCACCCTGCACCAGAAGCTCCAGAGAAATCTCCCGTGGGTCAACGGAATCTTCCCCCTGCTAATGCAGGCACCAAAAGACTGCAACACTGGTCCTCTGGGTCCCCTCTCATCCTGACGAGCGTGGTCCCTGGAACTCAGCAACTCTGTCCAAGTGACTCCCACAGTCCAGTGACTCTTCAGTCCAAGTTTGGTGGAGGTAAGTCCTTGCCTCCCCACGCTAGACTGCATTGCTGTGTACTGCATGAATTGCAGCTGCACCGGCTCCTGGGCACTCCTCCAGGATTTTCTTTGTGCACAACCAAGCCTGGGTCCCCGGCACTCTTTCCTGCAGGGCACAATCTTCTGAGTTGTTCTCCTGCATCATGAGACTCCCTTTTGTGACTTCACATGGACTCCAGTTCACTTCCATTTCAAGTGCTGTGTGCCCCCTCTGTCTCCTCCTCCAAGTGGCGACATCCTGGTCCTTCCTGGGCCACAGCAGCACCCAAAAACCTCTACCATGACCCTTGCAGCTAGCAAGGCTTGTTTGTGGTCTTTCTGCGTGGGAATACCTCTGCAAGCTTCCTCGCAACGTGGGACATCCATCCTCTAAAAGGGAAGTTCCTAGTCCTCTTCTTTCTTGCAGAACTCCAAGCTTCTTTTAACAGGTGGCAGCTTCCTTGCACCCTCAGCTGGCATTTCCTGGGCTCCTGCCCACTCTCAACACTGTTGTGACTATTGGACTTGGTCCCCTTGTCTTACAGGTACTCAGGTCCAGAAATCCACTGTTGTTACATTGCTGGTGTTTGTTCTTCCTGCAGAATCCCCCTATCACGACTTCTGTGCTCTCTGGGGGTAGTAGGTGCACTTTACACCTACCTTTCAGGTTCTTGGGGTGGGCTATTTTTCTAACCCAAACTGTTTTCTTACAGTCCCAGCGACCCTCTACAAGCTCACATAGGTTTGGGGTCCATTCGTGGTTTGCATTCCAATTTTGGTTTGTGTTGCCCCTATACCTATGTGCTCCTATTGCAATCTATTGTAATTCTACACTGTTTGCAGTACTTGCTATTACTTACCTAATTTTGGTTTGCGTACATATATCTTGTGCATATAACTTATCCTCATACTGAGGGTACTCACTGAGATACTTTTGGCATATTGTCATAAAAATAAAGTACCTTTATTTTTAGTAACTCTGTGTATTGTGTTTTCTTATGATATTGTGCATATGACACCAGTGGTATAGTAGGAGCTTTACATGTCTCCTAGTTCAGCCTAAGCTGCTTTGCCATAGCTACCTTCTATCAGTCTAAGCTGCTAGAAACACCTCTTCTACACTAATAAAGGATAACTGGACCTGGCAGAAGGTGTAAGTACCTCTGGTACCAACTACAAGTCAGGCCAGCCTCCTACATTGGTTGTGCATTGGTGGGATAAGTACTTGTAACTACTTACCACTTTGTCATTGTGTACTTTTCATAAGAGAACAATATACAAAACAGTTCAGTGTATGTACACCTAACCAAAAAGGTTTGCTTTTCTCCTCTTAAACCTTTTACAAAGTTCTGAAAAGTTTTCTAAAACTTCTAAAAGTTTTCTAAAGTTAGAAAAAGTTTTTTTCTCTGTACTTTAAAAAGTTCTGAAACTTTTTCTTCCTTCTCACTATCTTTAAACCTTTTGCTATCATGTCTGTAGAAGACTCAACTCTTAAAATGGTCAATACTACTTATGAAAATTTGAATTACAAGAGCCTAAGGAGTCTCTGCTTAGATAGAGTTTTAGTGATAGGAAAGAACCCTACAAAAGAGTTTCTATTTAACATGCTTATTGTAAATGATAAGTCCCAAGCAAGCACATCAAATGAGAGGTTAATAGAAGGTTCTGACTCAGGGGATCTCCTTGAGGGAGGTGGGGAGGGTTCTGAACATGATCTGCCCCTTAGCAGGACACCCAGTAATGTTGGTAGTAATAGAGGTTCCCATCACAGTAAGGAAGTCTTTATTCCTAGAGGCCAAGTTGCTAGGGTCCAGTCAGTTAGGGACAGATCCCCCTCTGTTGCTTCCAACCTGTCTACTGTGTCCAAGCATTCCAAACCCACCCACCCTGAGGATAACTTGTTAGAAAGGGAACTTAAAAAGTTGAGGGTTGGAGAGACCAGACTGAAGCTTAAACAGCAACAGCTGGCCTTAGATAGGGAATCCCTAGACCTGGAGAAGGAAAGACAGAGATTGGGGTTTGGACACCATGGTGGCAGCAGCAGTATTCCTGATAGTAATCCTGTTAGAGAGCATGATTCCAGGAATCTACACAAGATAGTTCCCCTTTAAAAGGAGGGGGATGACATAAACTAGTGGTTTGCTGTACTTGAGAGGGCCTTTATGGTACAGGGGGTCCCTCAAAGGCAGTGGGCTGCTATATTGTGGCTATCTTTCACTGGAAAGGGTAGGGATAGGTTCCTTACTGTTAGAAAAAGTGATGCTAACAATTTTGCAGTTTTGAAGGATGCACTCTTGGATGGATTTGGCTTAACCACTGAACAATACAGGATTAAGTTCAGAGACACCAGAAAAGAGTCCTCACAAGACTAGACAGACTTTGTAGACTGTTCAGTGAAGTCCTTGGAGGGGTGGTTACATGGCAGTAGAGTATCTGACTATGAAAGCCTGTATAATCTTATTCTGAGAGAGCATATTCTGAATAACTGTGTGTCTGACTTGTTACACCAATATCTAGTGAACTCAGATCTGACCTCTCCCCAAGAATTGGGAAAGAAGGCAGACAAATGGGTCAGAACAAGAGTGAACAGAAAAGTTCATACAGGGGGTGATAAGGATGGCAAGAAGAAGGATGGTAAGTCTTCTGACAAGGGTGGGGACAAAAGTAAAACTGAGTCTTCATCAGGCCCACAAAACAAAAATCCTCTGGTGGGGGTGGTGGGTCCCAATCCTCTTCCAATAATCAACCTAAAAAGCCTTGGTGTTATTTGTGTAAAGTCAAAGGCCATTGGACAACTGATGCCAGTTGTCCAAAGAAAAAACACCAAACCTCCCACTACCACAACCCCTGCTGCAAATTCTAGTGCCCCTAGTAATAGCAGTGGTGGTGGGAGCAAACCTACAAATAGCCAATCCAAGGGAGTAGCTGGGCTCACTATTGGTAATGTAGTTGGGGTGGGTCTTGTAAGGGAGACCACAGAGGCTGTGTTAGTCTCTGAAGGTGCCATTGATTTGGCCACCTTGGTTGCTTGTCCCCTTAATATGGATAAGTACAAGCAACTTCCCTAATAACTGGTGTTGAGGTTCAGGCCTACAGGGACACAGGTGCCAGTGTTACCATGGTAATAGAGAAACTGGTCCACCCTGAACAACACCTACTTGGTCAGCAGTACCAAGTGACAGACGCTCATAACAACACTCTTAGCCACCCCATGGCTGTTGTGAATCTCAACTGGGGGTTTCTGGTCCAAAGAAAGTTGTAGTTGCCTCAGATTTACCTGCAGACTGTCTGCTAGGGAACGATTTAGAGACATCAGCTTGGGCAGAAGTGGAGTTGGAGGCTCATGCAGCAATGCTGGGCATTCCTGGGCATATTTTTGCTTTGACAAAGGCTCAGGCCAAAAACCAAAAAGGACAGGGTAACTTGGATCCTGGAACAATGGACCAAGTGCTCCCTAAAGCTAGGGGTAGCAAGGGTAAATCCCTACCCACTGTCCCTCCCTCTACAGAAGATTCTCCTTCTGAGGAAGAAGAATTTCCTCCCTGTGCAGAAACTTTACCAGATGAGCTGGCAGCAGACACTGCTGAGCTTTTGGGTGCAGGGGGGCCTGCCAGGAAAGAGCTGAGTGTGGCACAGCAAACCTGTCCCTCATTAGAGGGTCTCAGACAGCAAGCTGTCAAACAGCAAAATGGGGATGTCAGTGACTCACATAGAGCTTACTGGGAGGACAACCTCTTGTACACCGAGGCAAGGGAACCAAAACCTGGAGCAGCCAGGAGGTTGGTAATTCCCCTACAGTACAGAGAGTTCCTCCTAACTCTTGCACATTACATTCCTTTGGCTGGGCATTTGGGCCAGATCAAAACATGGGAAAGGCTTGTCCCCCTGTTTCACTGGCCTAGGATGTCAGAGGACACTAAAGATTTTTGCAAGTCTTGTGTGACCTGCCAAGCCAGTGGCAAGACTGGTGGCACTCCAAAGGCTCCCCTTATTCCGCTGCCTGTGGTTGGGGTGCCCTTTGAAAGGATAGGGGTTGACATAGTTGGCCCCCTTGACCCTCCTACTGCTTCAGGCAATAGGTTTATCTTGGTGGTTGTGGACCATGCCACAAGATATCCTGAAGCAATTCCTCTAAGGGCCTCTACAGCTCCTGCAGTGGCAAAGGCCCTCCTGGGAATCTTTTCCAGGGTGGGTTTCCCTAAAGAGGTTGTATCAGACAGGGGTAGCAACTTCATGTCTGCATACTTGAAAGCAATGTAGAAGGAATGTGGTGTAACCTACAAATTCACCACTCCTTATCATCCACAGACTAATGGACTGGTAGAGTGGTTTAATAAAACTCTCTAAGGTATGATAATGGGACTCCCTGAAAAACTCAGGAGGAGATGGGATGTCCTGTTACCTTGCCTCCTTTTTTCTTACAGGGAGGTACCCCAGAAAGGAGTGGGCTTCAGCCCCTTTGAACTCCTCTGTGGACAACCTGTAAGAGGTCCACTAACACTTGTGAAGGAGGGTTGGGAACAACCTTTAAAAGCTCCCAAACAGGACACAGTGGACTATGTACTTGGCCTAAGATCCAGAATGGCTGAGTACATGAAAAAGGCCAGTAAAAACCTTCAGGCCAGCCAAGAGCTCCAGAAGCAATGGCATGACCAGAAGGCTGTTCTGATCCAGTACCAACCAGGACAGAAGATGTCGGTATTGGAGCCTGTGGCCCCAAGAGCACTCCAGGACAAATGAAGTGGACCCCATCTCATTGTTGAAAAGAAGGGTGAGGTTACCTATCTGGTAGACCTGGGCACTGCCAGGAGTCCCCTTAGGGTGATTCATGTCAACCGCCTAAAACCCTACTATGACAGGGCTGATCTCACCCTGCTCATGGCAACAGATGAGGGACAGGCAGAAGAGAGTGACCCTCTCCCTGATCTCTTTTCCACCACTGAAAATTATGCTTTAGTGGAGGGAGTAGTTTTGGCAGATTGTCTTACTGCAGAACAGAAAGACAACTGCATAAATCTCCTTGGACAATTTTCTAAACTCTTTTCAATTGTGCCAGGTATCACATCCTGGTGTGAACACACAATTGATACTGGAGAGAGCGTGCCTGTCAAAAGTAAAATCTATAGGCAGCCTGACCATGTCAGGGACTGCATAAAACAAGAGGTGCAGAAAATGCTTGATCTAGGAGTGGTTGAACCTTCTGAAAGCCCATGGGCGAGTCCTGTGGTGCTTGTACCAAAGCCTCACTCAAAAGATGGAAAAAGGGAGATGAGGTTTTCTGTAGACTACAGTGGTCTCAATCAGGTAACAAAAACTGATGCTCACCCTATACCCAGGGCAGATGAGCTCATTGATACACTGGCATCTGCCAAGTATCTTAGCACCTTGGATTTGACTGCAGGGTATTGGCAGATCAAATTGGCTGAGGATGCTAAACCTAAGATGGCATTTTCAACTATAGGAGGGCACTACCAATTTACAGTGATGCCCTTTGGTTTGAAAAATGCACCTGCCACTTTTCAGAGGTTGGTGAGCACAGTCCTGCAAGGGTTGGAGGCTTTTAGTACAGCATATCTAGATGATATAGCTGTCTTTAGCTCCACCTGGGATAAGCTCCTGGTCCACCTTTGGAAAGTTTTGAAGGCCCTGCAAAAGGCAGGCCTCAATATCAAGGCCTCAAAGTGCCAGATAGGGCAGGGAAAGGTGGTTTATCTGGGATACCTGGTAGGTGGAGAACAGATTGCACCACTTCAGGGGAAAATCCAGACAATCATGGATTGGGTTCCCCCTATAACTCAGACCCAGGTGAGAGCCTTCCTAGGCCTCACAGGGTATTACAGGAGATTCATTAAAAACTATGGCTCCATAGCAGCCCCTCTTAATGATCTCACTAGTAAGAAGATGCCTAAAAAGGTATTATGGACAGCTAGCTGTCAGAAAGCTTTTGAGGAGCTCAAACATGCCATGTGCTCTGCACCTGTACTAAAAAGCCCATGTTACTCCAAGAAATTCATTGTTCAAACTGATGCATCTGAATTAGGGGTAGGGGCAGTCTTATCACAACTGAATTCTGAGGGCCAGGATCAACCAGTTGCTTTTATCAGCAGAAGGTTGACCCCTAGAGAAAAGCATTGGTCTGCCATTGAGAGGGAGGCCTTTGCTGTGGTCTGGGCACTGAAAAAGTTGAGGCCATACCTGTTTGGCGCTCACTTTATTGTTCAGACAGACCACAAACCTCTACTTTGGCTAAAAAAAATGAAAGGTGAAAACCCTAAATTGTTGAGGTGGTCCATATCTCTACAGGGAATGGACTATACAGTGGAACATAGACCTGGGAGTCCCCACTCCAATGTAGATGGACTCTCCAGATATTTCCACTTATTGTCCTTCGTTTGGGGGGGGTTGTGTAGGAAAGTACCATCTTGCCTGGCATGTTACCCCCATATTTCACTGTATATATGTTGTTTTAGTCTATGTGTCACTGGGACCCTGCCAGGCAGAGCCACCGGGGCTCATAAGTTTTTGTCGTGTATGTGTTCCCTGTGTGATGCCTAACTGTCTCACTGAGGCTCTGCTAACCAGAACCTCAGTGATTATGCTCTCTCTGCTTTCCAAATGTGTCACTAACAGGCTAGTGACTAAATTTACCTAGTCACATTGGCATACTGGTACACCCATATAATTCCCTAGTATATGGGGCTGAGGTACCCAGGATATTGGGGTTCCAGGAGATCCCTAGGGGCTGCAGCATTTCTTTTGCCACCCATAGGGAGCTCTGACAATTCTTACACAGGCCTGCTAGTGCAGCCTGAGTGAAATAACGTCCACGTTATTTCACAGCCATTTACCACTGCACTTAAGTAACTTTTAAGTCACCTATATGTCTAACCTTCACCTGGTGAAGGTTGGGTGCAAAGTTACTTAGTGTGTGGGCACCCTAGCACTAGCCAAGGTGCCCCCACATCGTTCACGGCAAATTCCCCGGACTTTGTGAGTTCGGGGACACCATTACACGCATGCACTATACATAGGTCACAACCTATGTATAGCGTCACAATGGTAACTCTGAACATGGCCATGTAACATGTCTAAGATCATGGAATTGTCACCCCAATACCATTCTGGTATTGGGGTGACAATTCCATGATCCCCTGGGTCTCTAGCACAGTACCCGGGTACTGCCAAACTGCCTTTCCGGGGTCTCCACTGCAGCTGCTGCTGCTGCCAACACCTCAGACAGGTTTCTGCCCTCCTGGGGTCTAGGCAGCCCTGGCCCAGGAAGGCAGAACAAAGGATTTCCGCTGAGCGAGGCTGTTACACCCTCTCCCTTTGGAAATAGGTGTGAAGGCTGGGGAGGAGTAGTCTCCACCAGCCTCTGGAAATGCTTTGATGGGCACAGATGGTGCCCATCTCTGCATAAGCCAGTCAACACCAGTTCAGGGATCCCCCAGCCCTGCTCTGGCGCGAAACTGGACAAAGAAAAGGGGAGTGACCACTCCCCTGACCTGCACCTCCCAGGGGAGGTGCCCAGAGCTCCTCCAGTGTGCCCCAGACCTCTGCCATCTTGGAAACAGAGGTGTTGGGGACACACTGTACTGCTCTGAGTGGCCAGTGCCATCAGGTGACGTCAGAGGCTTCTTCTGATAGGCTCTTACCTCTCTTGGTAGCCAATCCTCCTAACCTGGTAGCCAAACCTCCTTTTCTGGCTAATTAGGGTCTCTGCTTTGGGGAATTCTTCAGATAACGAATGCAAGAGCTCACCAGAGTTCCTCTGCATCTCCCTCTTCACCTTCTACCAAAGAATCGACCGCTGACTGCTCAGGACGCCTGCAAAACCACAACAAAGTAGCAAGACGACTACTAGCAACATTGTAGCGCCTCATCCTGCCGGCTTTCTCGACTGTTTCCAGGTGGTGCATGCTCTGGGGGTAGCCTGCCTTCACCCTGCACCAGAAGCTCCGAAGAAATCTCCTGTGGGTCAACAGAATCTTCCCCCTGCTAACGCAGGCACCAAAAGACTGCAACACTGGTCCTCTGGGTCCCCTCTCATCCTGATGAGCGTGGTCCCTGGAACTCAGCAACTCTGTCCAAGTGACTGCCATAGTCCAGTGACTCTTCAGTCCAAGTTTGGTAGAGGTAAGTCCTTGCCTCCCCACGCTAGACTACATTGCTGGGTACCACGTGATTTGCAGCTGCTCCGGCTCCTGTGCATTCTTCCAGGATTTCCTTTGTGCACAGCCAACCCTGGGTCCCCGGCACTTCTTTCTGCAGTGCACGACCTTCTGAGTGGTTCTCCGGCGTCATGGGACTCCCTTTTGTGACTTCGCGTGGACTCTGGTTCACTTCCCTTCCAAATGCCTGTTCAGGTACTTTTGCACATGCTGCCTGCTTCTGTGAGGGGTCCCTGAGTTGCTGGGTACCCCCTCTGTCTCGTCCTCCAAGTGGCGACATCCTGGTCCCTCCTGGGCCACAGCAGCACCCAAAAACCTTTACCGTAACCATTGCAGCTAGCAAGGCTTGTTTGCAGTTTTTCTGTGTGGGAATACCTCTGCAAGCTTCATTGAGACGTGGGACATCCATCCTCCAAAGGGGATATTCCTAGACCTCTTCTTTCTTGCAGAACTCTAAGCTTCTTCCAACAGGTGGAAGCTTCCTTGCACCCTCAGCTGGCATTTCCTAGCTCCTGCCCACTCTCGACACTGTCGCGACTATTGGACTTGGTCCCCTTGTCTTACATGTACTCAGGTCTGGAAATCCACTGTTGTTGCATTGCTGGTGTTTGTTCTTCCTGCAGAATCCCCCTATCACAACTTCTGTGCTCTCTGGGGGTAGTAGGTGCACTTTACACCTCCCTTTCAGGGTCTTGGGGTGGGCTATTTTTCTAACCCTCACTGTTTTCTTACAGTCCCTGCGACCCTCTACAAGCTCACATAGGTTTGGGGTCCATTAGTGGTTTGCATTCCACTTTTGGAGTATATGATTTGTGTTGCCCCTATACCTATGTGCTCCTATTGCAATCTATTGTAATTCTACACTGTTTGCATTACTTTTCTTGCTATTACTTACCTAATTTTGGTTTGTGTACATATATCTTCTGTATATAACTTATTCTCATACTGAGGTTACTCACTGAGATACTTTTGGCATATTGTAATAAAAATAAAGTACCTTTATTTTTAGTAACTCTGGCCCATATTTATACTTTTTGACGCAAAACTGCGCTAACGCAGTTTTGCGCCAAAAAAATTAGCGCCGGCTAACGCCATTCTGAAGCGCCATGCGGGCGCCATATTTATTGAATGGCGTTAGCCGGCGTTAGCCGACCGGCGCTGCCTGGTGTGCGTGAAAAAAAACCACGTACACCAGGCAGCGCCGGCATAGGGAAAAATGGCGTTTGGGCGTCCAAAAATGGGGCAAGTCAGGCTGAGGCAAAAAAATCGTCTTAACCCGATTTGCGCCATTTTTTTACGACGCCCATCCCCCATTGAAATGACTCCTGTCTTAGCAAAGACAGGAGTCATGCCCCCTTGCCCAATGGCCATGCCCAGGGGACTTCTGTCCCCTGGGCATGGTCATTGGGCATAGTGGCATGTAGGGGGGCACAAATCAGGCCCCCCTATGCCACAAAAATAAATTTAAAAAAAACTTACCTGGACTTACCTTAATGTCCCTGGGGTGGGTCCCTCCATCCTTGGGTGTCCTCCTGGGGTGGGCAAGGGTGGCAGGGGGTGTCCCTGGGGGCAGGGGAGGGCACCTCTGGGCTCATTCTGAGCCCACAGGTCCCTTAACGCCTGCCCTGACCCAGGCGCTAAAATCCGGCGCAAATGCGGGTTTTTTAGACCCGCCCACTCCCGGGCGTCATTTTTGCCCGGGAGTATAAATCCGACGCAATAGCATCGGAGTCATTTTTTAAGACGGGAACGCCTACCTTGCATATCATTAACGCAAGGAAGGTGTTCACGCAAAAAATGACGCTAATTCCATGAACTTTGGCGCTAGACGCGTCTAACGCCAAAGTATAAATATGGAGTTAGTTTTGTGTCGAATTTGCGTCGAAAAAAACGACGCAAATTCGGCACAAACGGAGTATAAATATGCCCCTCTGTGTATTGTGTTTTCTTACATATGACACCAGTGGTATAGTAGGAGCTTTACATGTCTCCTAGATCAGCCTAAGCTGCTTTGCCATAGCTACCTTCTATCAGTCTAAGCTGCTAGAAACACCTCTTCTACACTAAAAAGAGATAATTGGACCTGGCACAGGGTGTAAGTACCTCTGGTACCCACTACAAGTCAGGCCAGCCTCCTACAGTACACACCAGCGCAGTCATAATGGCCACCCAAATACAAAACATAACAACATTGGCCAATACCAAAAACACACACCTGACACTAATACACACACCACACCCACCCACCAACAGCACTCTAAAACACCCACCCACATTACCCACAACCCTTTGCTAACACATAAAGACTGCAATAGCCAGCACACAAATCACAGAGACAACTACACACACAAACACCCATTCATATGTCACTCACCCCACACCCCACCACATTACTCAACACCTTCTGCACAACACACACCACACAACACCCATGTCACCACAAAGGCACCCCCGTTTCACTGATGAGGAGTTGCAGGTCATAGTTGAAGAAATAGTCAGGGTAGAGCCACAGCTATTTGAAGCACAGATCCAGCAGATCTCCATTGTCAGGAAGATGTAGCTATGACAGAGAATCGTGGAACAGGTGAACGCGGTGGGACATCATCCACGAACAAGGGACGACATCAGGAAGATGTGGAACGACCTATAAGGGAAGGTATGTTCCATAGCAGCAAGGCGCTAGCTAGCTATCAAGAGGACTGGCAGTGTACCCCACCTCCTCCCCAACAGCTGACAGCTGACAGCATGGGAGGAGCAAGTCTTGGCAATCCTGCATCCTGAGGGACTCACTGGCGTTACCGGAGGACTGGACACTGGTGAGTCTATATTTACTACCTATCCCCCCATACCTGCATGCCATCACTACCCCTCACCCTGACACCAATCACTCCACTCCATCCCACACAGAGCACCACCACAATTAACTAACCTAAATGCCAAGCCCTGCATGCCATACCCACTGCATGCACATCCCTTCCAGCCCTGCATGTGCACCCCCCACCGATGCATGCACAGCATGGAGAGCTAACAATCCCACAATACATCACCATACACAAACAAAGGTGGCAGGGCAACAGCAACAATATAGGTAAAGCTAGGGATGCAGAAAATGTCACAGATATGTAGCATAATACACCATTTACATCTCCACAGGTGTCCCAGCCAATCTCAGTGGTGAGGAGGTGTCACAGCTACCCAGTCCCCCACCAGAAGATGCCCCCAGTGATGACAGCAACTCTGGACTTCTGGATCTGGATGAACTCCCTGGCCCATCAGGGCCCATTTGTCAGTTGGCTACCCCAGCCCACACCCAGTCCACCACAGAGCCTCCCCCCTCAGTATCCAACACCACAGCAGCCACCCAACGTCCCCAGACCCCTGTCCCCAGGACATGTCAATCAGCAGTACGACCACCTGTACAGGGACCCCAGTCCACACCTCGCAGGCAAGACAATGAGGGTCCTGGGGTCAGTGGCAGCGGGCACACCATTCAGGGGACACAGGCACAGGGGGCCAGGGACACTCAGAAGACAGCTTTGTGCCAGGGGGAGGACAGGCCCAGGGAACTGACTGCCCAGGAGGCACTCACTAATGTCCTGGGGGCTTACCAACAATCCCAGGACACGATGGGTCAGGTGATAGACATCATGCAGGAGAACCAGTGGCTGCAGGAGGAACACCACCAGGAGATCAAAAAAGAAATGCAGGGCCTGAACACCACCATGGTCTCCATAGCAGGGGTGCTGGGTGATATGATCAACATCATGAGGGAGTACACATCAAACCAGTGGGTCCCTTCTACTTGCCAGTCAACTGACCAGCCCTCCACATCTGCTGCAGCCAGTGGGTGAGAGGCAATGCCACAGGACCCACAGGCCAGCAACACCCCTCCCCCTGCAGAAAGTGAACCACCCCGCAGATGGTCCCTGCGACCCAGACAGACACCAGAGAAACTTGCCAAGACCACTGCCAGGAAATGAGCCCCTCCTGAAAGTCCCTCTTGTGTTCCACTGTGTCTCCATGTCCACTTTGAATTGCCATTGCTCCCATTCATATGGCCCCTTGGACACCGGACTTGTGCGACAAACAGACTGGACCACTACACTGGACTTTCCTCTACCATCACCCCATTCCATTGCACTATTCCTTCATAATTTTCACTTCGATAAACACCCTTGAAGACAACTGGAGTAACAGTGCTTTATCTGACAGAAATGTGCAATGTTTTGAACTGTATCATCCTGTGAAATTGTCCAGAACTTTGTGATTCCATCCAACAAATGGCCTATAGCGGTTTTTAGTCATCACATCCATACACAGTTGTAACCACACCAGCATCTTCAGAATGGGAAGGAATAGGTGCCAGTGAGTTGGGATGCTAAAGGAGTGACTGTCATTGTGCTACAGACACACGAAAACTGATTTATTAGAGGAATGGTCAGTTCTACTGTCATACCTGTGTGTTATTGGAAATACTGCCGTATTACTGATGTCCTGTTGTTCACATCCTCATACTCTTCCTCCTCCTCCTCACTGTGCTCAGGGTCCACTGCTGCCACAGGAGCATTTTCACTCTCCTTCTCCTGCAGATAGGGCACATGTCGTCTGATGGCCAGGTTGTGCAACATGCAGCATACAACAACTATCTGGCAGGCCTTCCCAGGGGAGTAGTAGAGGGATCCACCTGTCAGGTGGAGGCACCTGAACCTGGCCTTCAGGAGACCAAAGGTACTTTCAATAATCCTCCTGGTACGCCCATGAGCATTATTGTACCTATTCTTAGCTCCTGTCCTAAGACTCCTTACAGGGGTCAAGAGCCAGGACAGGTTTGGGTAGCCAGAGACACCTGCAAGAAGTTAGGGACAAACATAAGCCTTGCACAATGTCATGGAGGATGACTCCTGAAGGCATACACTGCCATATCTTGTATGGGGACACAGGCTGACCTATAAGCCACACTCTGTGCCTCTGTAGTTGTCATCAGTTCTGGCACACTGCTATTCCTCAGGACGAAGGCGTCATGCACTGACCCAGGATACTTGGCAGTGACGTAGGAGATGTACTGGTCAGCAAGGCACACCATCTGGACATTGAGTGAGTGGAAACTCTTCCTATTCCTGAACACCTGTTCATTGCCCCCAGGAGGACAAATACTACGACCCTCATTTCAACCTCGGTGGTCTTTTTCCAAGACCGCTGAGGTACCGCTGTGCTGAAGACCGCCAGTGCAGGCGGTTTTCCATGCAGAGAATCATGCCTGCTGGCAGCGTTCCATCCTTTTTCGGATGGAGAGCCACCAGCAGCCATACTGGCGGTCGGCGGGGAAGTGGAGGCTGCTCCACCTCCACTGCCCCATCATCAGAACACCGCCCACCGAATCCCAACCCAGGATTCGGTGTGGCGGTGTTCTGGTGACGGGGAGCTGGTGGCGGAGCAGCCCCCATGGATCCCGTCCCCTCCCGGAGGATCACTGGACAAGGTAAGGTGATAATCCGTTAGGGGAGGGGGTGTTGTGTGTGCATGGGGGTGTGCGTTTGAGTATGTAGAAGGGGTGTGTGAGTGCGTGTATGCATGCAGGGGGTGTGTTGTGTGTATGGGAAATGTGTGCGGGTCAGTCTGTGTGCACGTCTGTTTGTATGTGTGTGGGTATGTGTTGTTGTGTATGTGTGCATGTAGGGTGGCGTGTATGTTGATGTTGGGGGTGGGAGTGGGGTTGGGAGGGGGGTGTATGTTGATGTTGTGGGTGGGGGTGGGGAGGGGGTGTGTGTATGTTAGGGGTGGGGAGGGGGTGTGTATTAGGGGTGGGGAGGGGTTGTGTATCTTGATGTTCGGGGTGGGAGAGGGAGGGGGGTTTATGTTTGGGGTGGGGATGGGGGTGGAGAGGGGGGTCCTGCCACCTTTGGGGGGTGGTAGGGGGGTCAGGGGTGTGGGGGGAGTACTCAGAGTGGGGGAGGGGGTTGGGGTAGAGCCCTATCACTGATAGTGCCTACCGCCATGGATTTCGTGGCGGTTCCAAACCACCCGAAATCCATGGCGGTATGCAGGGTCCTGATACCGCCGGCGGTTTGGTGACGGCCGCCGGGCTAGAGACTGAAGTCTCCAGCCCAGCGGTCGTCACCGCCCTGGCGGTCGGAGTGGAGAAGTGGCGGATGACCATGGCGGTAACCGCCATGGTCATAATTCAATTTTTTTTCCGCCAGGTTGTTGGCGGTAGTACCGCCACTTCTCCCCCACCAGTCAGGGTCGTAATGAGGGCCTATATGTGTCCTGTCAATGGCCAGAATAACATTTGGAATATGTCCTATTGCATAGAATCCAGCCTTCGCAGTGGCCAAATCTTCTACTTGGGGGAAAGTGATGTAACTGCCCATATGTTTGAGGAAGGCAGTCAAAACCCTTACCACCTGTTAGAAATGGGGTCTTTGGATGGCAGTCAGGTTACCCCCAGACCAAGCAAGGACCCTCACTCTAGTCAGGATAAAAGAGAATCACCCTCAGCTAATCCCTGCCCACCCCATTTGTATCTTGGCACGAGCAGGCAGGCTTATCTTCAGAGCGCTCGGTGTCAAGTATTTGTAGCAACACAAACAGTAACTTAATGAAAACACCACAAAATGACACGACATAGGTTTAGAAAAATGGAGAATATTTGTCTAAACAAAACAAGACAAAAATGAAAAAAATCCACAAGACAAGTCAAGATATCAGTTAAAAAGCAAAAAGAGTCTTCATGTAGTTTTAAACACAATGCTAACGCTGTTAGCATAAAAATGTACCTGGGTGTGTCAAAAATAACCACGCATGAGGGAGTGTGCTTTAAAAAGGGCTTGCAATGCGTCGATATCCCTCACAAGCAAGACCTTGCATTGTTTCTCCTTTAGTCGGGTATGGCGTGAGTAATTTCTTCTCTCTGCAGGACAGTGATGCGTCGATCCAAACAGCACTCTCAGGTCCGGGTAGGCCTTGCGTTGTTTTTATGCACCCAGCGATGTTTGTGTCAGAAATCCTGCTGCACGATGATCCAAAAACCATGCAGCATGGGCTGCGATCTCACCAGCATTCGTCAGCGACGCTGCACGTCGTTCCTGCAGCCGCATGCGTCGATCTTCCAGCCACACAACAGGCAAGCATCGATTTCAGCCGCAAAGCCGGCCGCCCATCGATTTTTCAGCTGCGTCTCGGAGTTGCATCGATCTTTTAACTGCGCGGTGGTCTGTGCGTGGATTTCCCACTCTTCTCCTGCCAGCTTCTCCTTTCAGGGCCCCAGGAGCTGGATGGGCACCACTTGGTAGAGTAGGAGTCTCAGCAGAGACTCCAGGTGCTGGCAGAGAGAAGTCTTTGCTGTCCCGGAGACTTCAAATTACAGGAGGCAAGCTCTAAATCAAGCCATTGGAGAGTTCTTCACAAGAATGAAGGCAAACAAAGTCTAGTCTTTGTCCTATTACAGTGGCAGAAGCAGCAACTGCAGTATAGCTCCACAAAGCACAGTCACAGGCAGAGCAGCTTTTCTTCCTCAGCTCTTCAGCTCATCTCCAGGCAGAGGTTCCTCTTGGTTTCCAGAAGCGTTCTAAAGTCTGTGGTTTTGGGTGCCCTTCTTGTACCCATTTTGCCCTTTAAAGTAGGCCTACTTCAAAGAAAAGTCTCTCTTGTTTGTGAACTCCTGCCTTGCCTAGGCCAGGCCCCAGACACACACCAGGGGGTTGGAGAATGTATTGTGTGAGGGCAGGCACAGCCCTTTCAGGAGTGAGTGACCACTCCTCCCCCCCAGCACAGATGGCTCATCAGGAAATGCAGACTACACCCCAGCTCCCTTTGTGTCACTGTCTAGTAAGAGGTGCAACCAGCCCAACTGTCAAACTGACCCAGATAGTGAATCCACAAACAGGCAGAGTCACAGAAATGGTTTAAGCAAGAAAATGCTCACTTTCTAAAAGTGGCATTTTCAAACACACAATCTTAAAATCACCTTTACTAAAAGATGTATTTTTAAATTGTGAGCTCAGACACCCCAAACTCAACATGTCTATCCGCTCCCAAAAGGAATCTACATGGTAATCATATTTAAAGGTAGCCCCCATGTTAACCTATGTTAACCTATGAGAGGGACAGGCCTTGCAACAGTGAAAAACTAATTTAGCACTATTCCACTGGCAGGACATATAAAACACATTACGATATGTCCTACCTTAACCATACACTGCACCTTGCCCTTGGGGCTACCTACGGCCTACCTTAGTGGTGTCTTACATGTAAGAAAAGGGAAGGTTTAGGTCTGGTAAGTGGGTACACTTGCCAAGTCAAATTTACATTTAAAACTGCACATATAGACTCTGCAGTGGCAGGTCTGGGACATGGTTACAAAGCTACCTAGGTGGGTGGCACAACCAGTGCTGCAGGCTTAATAGTAGCATTTGGTTTACATGCCCTTGGTACCTCTAGTGAACTATACTAGGGACTTACTAGTAAATATGCCAATCATGGATGAACCAATTGCATAGACATTTTGTAAAGGAGCACTTGCACTTTAGCACTGGTTAGCAGTGGTAAAGTGCCCAGAGTAACAAAAGCAGAAAAAACAGCACACATCACCAACCTGGGAAACAGAAGCAAAAAGTTAAGGGAGATCACGCCAAGGATGAAAAGTCTAACAGTTCCAATCAGAAGAAAGAGTGGGGAGAAAAACTTTAAAATAAGGAGATCTCAAAAGGCCCTCAAAACAATTCCCAAGGGAGTGGTGGTAAGCAGTCCCAACCTGAAAGAAAAGAGACCAGGTTTCTTAGACAAAGCGAAAGGGAAGTTTGTACCCAAATGCTTAGAGTGCACCAAGTATGGTCACTTCAAGTGCAACTCCAAGTGTCCTCTGAAGGGCAGACACTGGGGTTGGCTAGCATAGCACTCAGGGAGGCGGTAGTCCCAGATAGCTTTGGGGAACAGATAGAGGTAATCCTAGTGCCCCTGGGAGATGAGGAAATGGTGCTTAAGCCCACATGCCTGCAAATACTTCCCAGTACAGGCAGTGGGTCACCATTAATGGGCAAAGGGTGGAGGCTCTGAGTGACACAGGAGCCAGCATGATCACTGTCAGGGGTCAGCTGATGTCAGCAGAGCAGGTCATCCCCAATACATTCCACCAGGTCATAGTCGCTGACAACTGTAAGAGTCACCTATCAGTGGCTCTTGTTCCCTTTGAGTGGGGGGGACTCTGGTACTCTAAAGGTAGCTGTGAGTCCTGCCATACCTGTAGATTGGCTGTTAGGCAATGAGCTTGAGCATACTGCCTGGAAAGAGGAGGAGCTCAAGTCCCACCTGGAGATGTTAAGTTTGCCTGAGTGGGTCTGCATGACCACACAGTCCATGGCTGCCCGAGAAGAGAGTCAAGGGCTTTTGGAGCCTGTAGCAATTGCCCAGACAGCTGAAAAGAAGTGGGCAAGGAAAACCGGCCCTAGAAGTACCTGCGTTGGTTGACGGAGTCACAAAGGAGGAGGCCCCTGAGCTAAGTAGGGAGGACATTGCCGCCCCGGGTAACCTGCCTGAGCTTGTTGGCTGGCGAGCTGAGGGTGGGCCATCCAGGGAGGAATTCTGCAAAGTCAGAAAGAGTGCCCCACTCTTGAGGGTTTGAGGTGAGAGGCCGCAGCCCAAGCAGCAGGTGAGGCCTCTGGCGATCACCATATCTATTGGGAGAATGATCTCTTTTACAGTGAGCCTGAGGTGTCGGAAGCTGGGGCAGCACTTGTGCTGGTGGTTCCCCAGAGCTACCGGTCCTTCCTACTGGGTTTGGCTCATGACATCCCCCTGGCGGGACATTTTTGGCAAGACAAGACCTTTACCAGGCTTGTCACCCACTTTTATTGGCCCCGAATGTGGGTGGCCTCAGATGCTTTCTGTAGGTCCTGCTGAACCTGCCAGGCTAGTGGAAAGACAGGGGAAAGGCTCAAGACCCCCTGATCCCACTCCAAGTCATTGGCACCTCCTTTGAAAGGGTGGGCATCAATGTCATTGGTCCCTTGGACCCCAACACTGCCCTATGCAACAGGTTTATCCTGGTTTTGGTGGATCATGCCACCCACTATCCAGAGGCAATCCCTCTAAGGACAGTGACTGCTCCGGTGTTGACCAGAGCTCTAATGGGGATATTTACCCATGTGGGATTCCCAAAAGAGGTTGTGTCTGACAGAGGCGCAAACTTCATGTCTGCGTACATGAAGTACATGTGGGATGCTTGTGGGGTGACCTACTGGTTCACCATCACTTACCATCCTCAATCCAATGGGCTTATGGAAAGGTTCAACAAGGCCCTAAAAGGCATGGTCACAGGCCTCCCTGAGGCCATAGGTCGTAATTGGGACGTTTTCTTGTCATGCCTTCTCTTTGGTTATAGTGAGATGCCCCAGAAAGGGGTGGGGTTCAGCCCCTTTGAACATCTCTATGGGTACCTTGCCAGGGGACTCCTAACCATAGTGAAAGAGGGGTGGGAGAAAGCTCCCAGGAAACCCTGCCAGGATGTGGTCCGTTACATGCTGGCCCTCTGCAACCAGATGCAACGTTTCTAGATACAGGCCAAAAGCAACCTCAAGGCCAGTCCAGAGGCGATGAAGCAATGGTATGGCCAGAAGGCCACAGTGGTAGAATTCTCACCTGGAAACAAAGTATGGGTAATGGAGCCAGTAGAGCCTAGAACTGCTACGAGTTATTGGAGCAGTTCTCTTCCCTGTTTTCCCTCACCCATGGAGTAACACACTTGTGTGTTCATGATACTGACACAGGGGATAGCTCTCCTGTAAAGAATTAAATGTACAGACTGTCAGATAAAGTAAGGTCCAACATCAAAGAGGAAGTTATGAAGATGCTGGCTATTGGGGTGATTGAGAAGTCCAGCAGTCCCAGGTCCAGCCCAGTGGTGTTGGTTCCCAAGGCTGACGCCCCCGGTGCCAAACCAGAGCTTACGTTCTGTGTGGAATACTGGGGTCTCAATTCTGTCACAAAGAAAGTTACTCACCCAATCCCCCGAGCTGAAGAGCTCGTAGACAGGCTAGGCGCTGCCAAGTTCCTCAGTACCTTTGACCACACGTCAGGGTACTGGCAGATCGCCTTGACTGAGGGGGCAAAAGAGAGATCTCCTTTTTCTACTCCTGAGGATCAATACCAGTTCAGAGTAATGCCCTTTGGACTGACAAAGGCCCTTGCTAACTTCCAACAGTTGGTTAACAGGGTCCTAGCTGGCAAGGAAGCCTTCTGCTCAGCCTATGCAGATGACATCGGCGTCTATAGTTCCAGTTGGGAGGAACGCCTGCTCCACCTCAAGGAGGTGCTTCAGGCCCTGCAACAGGCAGGCCTGACCATTAAGGCCAGTAAGTGCCAGATTGTGCACGTTTCCATGGTGTACTTGGGACACCTAGTAGGTGGTGGCAAGGTGCAAACTCTTGCACCTATTGTTTCAAGATTGAAACAATAAAGGCCTGGCAACCACCTAGAACCCAGAGAGAGGTGAGAGCCTTCTTAGGTTTCAACAGATATTAGAGCAGATTTGTTAAGGGTTATGGCACCATAGTGGTCTCCTTAACAGAACTCACATTCAAAAAGCAACCTAGGTTGGTGAATTGGACAGAGGCTTGTCAGAAAGCCTTTGACTCCCTGAAAGAAGCCATGTGCACGACACCCATGCTCAAGGCACCTGACTACTCCAAAGAATTCATCGTGCAGACAGACGCTCCAGAGCATGGCATAGGGGCATCCTATCACAGCTGAATGAGGAGGGCCTAGACCAACCGGAAGTCTTTATTAGCAGAAGACTATTACCATGGGAACAGAGGTGGAGTGCTATTGAAAGAGAAGCATTGGTTGTGGTTTAGGCACTGAAGAAGCTGAGACCAAATCTGTGTGGGAATCACTTCCGGGTTCAGACAGACCACAGGCCCCTCAGATGGCTCATGCAGATGAGGGGTAAAAATCGTAAACTCTTAAGGTGGTCCATTTCCCTACTGTGGAGCATCGCCCGGGTACTGACCACGCCATTGCTGATGGTCGCTCTAGATACTTCTGCCTTAGAATGATAGGTACCAAGGGTCGGGTAACTCCCCCAACTTCAGCTGGGGGGGACACATGTTAGATCGGACAGCCTTAGGGTGGTCACCCCCAACATTTTGCATGCCTCCCTCCACTTTTTGACACTGTTTATGCTGGTTTTAGGACTCTGTGTACTTTACCACTGCTAAAGTGCATGTGCTCTCTCCCTTAAAACATGGTGACAGCGGCCCATACCCAATTGCCATATTTAATTTACTTGTAAGTCCCTAGTAAAGTGCACGCCATTGCTGATGGTCGCTCTAAATACTTCTGCCTTAGGATGAGAGGTACCAAGGGTTGGGTAGCTCTCCCACCTTCAGCTGGGGGACACACATGTTAGATCGGACAGCCTTAGGGTGGTCGCCCCCAACATTTTGCTTTCCTCCCTCCAATTTTTGACACTGTTTATGCTGGTTTTAGGACTCTGTGCACTTTACCACTGCTAAAGTGCATGTGCTCTCTCCCTTAAAACATGGTGACATTGGCCCATACCCAATTGGCATGTTTAATTTACTTGTAAGTCCCTAGTAAAGTGCACTGCATGTGCCCAGGGCCTGTAAATTAAATGCTAATAGTGTGCCTGCAGCACTGATTATGCCACTCATATAAGTAGCCCCTTAACCATGTTTCAGGCCTGCCATTGCAAGGCCTGTATGTGCAGATGAACTGCCCCTCCGACTTGGCATTTAAAATTACTTGCCAAGCCTAAAACTCCCCTTTGTCTACATATGTTACCCCTAAAGTAGGCCCTAATTAACCCACAGGGCAGGGTACCATGTAGGTAAAAGGCAGGTGTGTTTTATGTATCCTGGTAGTGGAAACACTAAATGCGTTTTCCACTACTGTGAGGCCTGCTCCTTTCATAGGCTAACATTAGGGCTACCCTCATATATTGTTTGAGTGGTAGGTTCTGATCAGAAAGGAAGGGGTAGAAAGGTCATAGTTAGCATGGCCAGAATGGTAATACAAAACCCTGCTGACTGGTGAGGTTGGATTTTATGTTACTATTTTAGAAATGCTACTTTTAGAAAGTGAGCATTTCTCTGCACTTAAAATAGTTCTGTGCCTTTTGGGTCGATAAAATGGGTCCCTGACCCTACCAACTTAGACACTTCCTAGACAGATACTCTGAACCAGACCCTGCAACCTGCCAAGAGGAGCTGTTTGGCTGCCCGGCTGACCAAAGGACTCCCCTGGACTGATTTGCTGTGAAGGACTGCTGCCTTGCTGTTGCCCTGCTGCCTTGCTAGCCTCTGGCTCTGCTGAGACGTGCTCTCCAAGGGATTGGATTAAGCTTGCCTCCTGTTCCTAAAGTCTCAAGGCCCAAAATACTTCTCTGCAAAGAAAATCCTTGTGCAGCACAAATCGACACACAAATTTCCAAAATTGATGCACAGCCTGCCCAGCGGTGAAAGAATCACCGCATCACCAAACCGGAATGATGCAGCCTGGCTCCCTGAGTGGAAATGGACGCAGCACCAGCGTGCTGACCGGATTTTGGACACACAACCCAACGGATCGACGCATCGCTGAGCCGGAACGATGCAGAGCGACTTCCTGTGGGAGGAATTGAAGCAGCGCCTGCCGTGCGACAGAAACTCCAACGCATGGCCCACCAGATTAATGCAGCACCTGTGACTTCATCCTGCAAGCCCAGGATTTCCACGCATCATCCCTGGGTGTCAAAAGGCCCCTCTTGTGCAAAGAGGATTCAAGCCTGCATGCCGAATTCTATGCAAAGTCCTTGTCGCATGGAAAATAATCAGCACATCATCTGTGTGTGCCCGGAAAACTGACGCACACCCTTCTTTTCCTCACATACCCTCCTCTCCGGTGTCCGTGCGTGTAATTTTGAGGCATACTAGGTACTTTGTTCTTACAAGAGACACTTTTTGCTTTTTTTTTAAACTAAAGACTCTTCTTATCATTACAAAAGTGATATTTCAAATTGTACTTACCAAATCTTGATTGTTTTGACCTTAATTCATTCAGATAAAGATCTTAATTTTTTCTAAACCTGGGTGGTGTACTTTTGTGGTAGTTTCACTGTGTTATTGCATGATTTATTGCACAATACTTTAAACATTGCCTTCTAAATTAAGCCTGAATGCTCAGTGTCAAGCTACCAGAGGGTGGGCACAGAATAATTTGGATTGTATGTGACTTACCCTTACAAGGATATTGGTCCCTATTTGGACAAGGGTGTATACCTCTGCCAACTAGAGACCCCATTTCTAACAACTTCCATGGACCCTAAGGAGTTTCCTGTAGAAGTACTAGGGCGCTATTAAGGAGGGCCTAGTGCCACTTTAGCGCCACCTTAGGGTAATATTTTTGTATGCTAAGATGGCGCTAAGGTGGCCTTTTCCCCATGCCATATTTACAAAGTGGTACAATGCATGCACATTATGCCTGGATCAGGCATAATGTGTGCAAAGGCGGCATTTCCCTTTAGGGGAGCTGAAAAAATCTATGAGATTTATTTGTGTCATTTGTTTAAGCTCTTTTAACACCTGCTCAGATCCGGTGTTAAAAGGAGGCACACCATTATTCATAATAGGCCTCAATAGGCTTTGCAGGGTAACATCAAAAGTTTTGACGCTAATCCTGCAAAGCTCCAAACTCGCATCAAAACTTCTGATGCTAGTTCCCTAACTACCGCCATGGTGTGCCATATCTTTAATACGGCGCACACATGGTGTCATTAGGGGGGGCGCTAAGGGAGCAAGAAAAGTCGCACTGCACTGGAGGCAACACCACATTTTTTAAGGCAAACAAATTTGACACTATGGGGATCAGAATTTATTGATGCAACAAAAAACACCTATTTAAAATGTTGTCTGATAAATATGGCATATCATGTATTTTTGTGGTCACTGACCCAAAATGTATGTGTCTCAATAATTTCCAGGAGGTTTGATCTCACCAACTTTATCTGAGAGATGCAGGTTTTATCACATCTGGTAATGCAAGAGATACATTTGTCACAGCTCATAATATTATCCTTGAGACCACAGCATATTCAAATATTATAGTCTGGAAATTGCTTTGATTTTTTATGTGCTTTTACCAATTCTAGTGATCTATCTTTGGACAATGATTCAGTTGCAGTGAGGGAACTCAGATGCAAACAAGATGAGAGGTTTCCTCTGGCTACTCAAACCTAACACTCCAATGAAGAAAAAGCATGCAAATAGTGGTTGCAAAGTGCACTTTGACTTTTTGCAACTAGCTTGAGATTTTGCAATCAGATCAATGTACTAATATGTAAACATCACATACACTCGGGGGGTTGCAGAATGACCTGCATAATGGATGTTAATTAGGAATGTTCCTATTTGTGCCCCCCCCGTGATTGGCTAATAACAGGAGTGCTGGCCTGCAAAAACAGTAGACCACCATCCCACACATTCATTCCAAATGGTAAACTTTCTTCTTAAAGCAGTCCTTGTTCCTCAAATGAACCGATTCTGCTTTAGATAAATATTTCCACTTTGGGAAAACTTGGGTGAGCAGCTGACTGCTCCCCCCATAGTCGCTCAACACAATTGTCAAAGGGGTAGTTGTCCAATGAGACATGATCCCATTTGCAAATGGATTATCACCTCCACTTTCAATCAAAGTCTGGTCACAGACCACTGATACATCTTACTGCAATCCGCAAATATGAATGAGGCCTCCTTTTATGCAACTTCATAATTGTAAATAAGAATGAGTAGGTAAACTGATTTTGTGATTCACAAAAGACTTTAGTGATTCAGTAAAATTGGTTTAGTATATAGCAAAAAGTCATTTTGCGTTCGGAAAGTCTGTGATTTTGTGAATTTCATAGTTTATGACCCCAAGATGACTATGTATATCTCACTCTAAATACGTAAAGATTTCTAGCTTTTCTCAGAAAGCATCATGAGCAGCAAAGGGTGGTGCCTTTATACAAGATAAGATCAGCTGGAACCATTTTGAGAACTGGTTTCTCTGTGTTGTCACAGAGTAACACAGATACTTCTACATTCACTCCCATACTCAGGAAGTACTTCTATATGCAAAAGTATAAACTGCAATTCCAAAAGCACCCACATACCCTTCTATTCTCTAACACAGGCAGTGAGGTATTTGTTCAGCTACTAACATACCCACTTAGAAAGCCATAGAGGTACTAAAACAAAGAGTCACCTACCGGCACATTTACAAAAAAATCTCATGGCACTTTTGTAGGTGGACGTCTATATTCAGTGAGAAATATAAGCAAGTACTGACATTATCTTGCTGCTTTAATCATGGGTGAGACCTACTTCTGTAGAGCCTGTATGTTCACTCTCACTGCCCACTCAAGTTGATCTCTAAAGGCTCTTTCTCAAGTCTTAAACCCATGTTTTGGTAGAAATAAGTCACCTCCAAAATATGCCATCAAGCATGGTGCTTTGTGCTTAAGTGAGTGAGAAATTTCCTTTTCAGTTTTGAAAATGTACTTATGCACTTGCGTACACCCCTAAGCCACTAATAAAGGAAGTGACATGCATTTTCCAAAGCATAGATATTCTGTCTCACTGAGTCACAGAGCAACACATAGGGGGTCATTCCGCTTTGACCGCCAGGGCCGTGAATGACAGAAGCACCGCCAACAGGCTGGCGGTGCTTCCTAGCCCATTCTGACCGCAGCGGTAAAGCCGCGGTCAGAAAACCGGGGCCGGCGGTTTCCTGCCGGTTTACCCCCGGCTGGGCGAATCCGCCAGGGCAGCGCTGCAAGCAGCGCTGCCTTGGGGATTCTGACCCCCTTCCCGCCAGCCTGTTTCTGGCGGTTTTCACCGCCAGGAAGAGGCTGGCGGGAACGGGCGTCCTGGGGCCCCTGGGGGTCCCTGCACTGCCCATGCCACTGGCATGGGCAGTGCAGGGGTCCCCTAACAGGGCCCAGGGCGGCTTTTCACTGTCTGCTTAGCAGACAGTGAAAAGCGTGACGGGTGCAACTGCACCCGTCGCACCGCCGCAACACTGCCGGCTCCTGTGTTGTGGCCCTCATTCCCGCTGGGCCGGCGGGCGCTAACTTGCTTAGCGCCCGCCGGCCCAGGGGGAATGTCAGAATGTGGGAAGCGGTATTTTGGCTGCGTGGCGGCCAAATGGCGCTTCCCGCCTGGCGGGCGGCAACCGCCGCCCGCCAGAGTTAGAATGAGGGCCATAGACTTCTACATTCACTTACATACCCTAAAGCTATTTTTGTATGCAGTAATATCAAAGGCAGTTCAAGATATACCCACATGCCCATCTATTCCCTAACACAGGCACTAAGATATTTCTTCATCCCCTTACATACCCATTTAGAAAGCTATATAGGTACTAAAACAGACATACTAGCAGATTTACTGTAGCATCTCATAGCACTTCTGTTGATGCTCTCCTACATTCAGATTGAAATATGGGAAGGTACTGACATAATCTTGTCATGCATGCAGACAAATACTGCTTTAATCACTGGAGAGGCCTATTACTGAAGACCCTATGTGTAACTCTCGCTGCCCACTCAAGTTGGTTTCTAAAGGCTGTTTGACTACTCTTAAACCTACGTTTTAGTAAAAATAACTGTGACAACTTTTTATAATACAAGTTAACTACTTAAAATATTTAGTGTGAAACTATATAACTAAGATTATTCGTATATAACCTTCTAGTTAACTATATAGACTTACAATGAAAGAATGTGATATAAGAAGTAAAAAATCCTACAAAGAAGGACAACGTTTGAGCAAAAGGCAGCGCCAGTTAAAGGAAATCAGAGTTAGAATTTTTCGTAGCAGAGTAATTCAGAACCTAATGGACACTTGAAAAAGTAAAAAAGAAGGAGAGAAACTGTTATACAAAAGGAACATGTTGAGTATGTGGTTGATAAGTCTTTTACTCTGAAAAGGATGGTATTTATTCTCATTGTAAACAGAATGAAAACACTAGATAAAATACTGATGAGTATGAGGAGAAAAAGTCAAAAGAAATGACTAGTCAATAGAACTAACTTTTGCAAAGTTTTCAGTGGTGAATAGAGACATACTTCTAGGACTGAGCCTTTCTTTAATGAAGAGAGTTACTTTCCAGATGACATGTTAGTGTGTGCAGTTGATGAATCTGGACAATGTTATGAGGTGAAAGATGGTTCTCCTATTTGAAAAGAGGTAGTGGTACCTAGAAATGTAGAGGAAGTCATAGCTCAAGAGGTAAACGGCATACACAGACCCTGTGTTCAGCAGCAATCAATTGACATATTGAGACATTTTGCACATATCTTTCCATGCAAAGGTCTTAGGCAGAGAATTTCAATTTTGGAAGGATTAGATCAATGCAAAGTAAGGAAATGTATAAACCTACAGGGACATTGACTAGCATGTCTATCGAAGAAAGTGTGCCAAAGCACCTTTCATCATTTTGAAATGTTAGCAGTACACCACTCTCAAATGGAGCTTTAGTTCGTAGGTTTCACCATGTGAAGATTCCTGCACTATGTTTCGAATAAATGAATAGAGGGGGACGTGGCCTGACACCAATGGGGAAGGAAGAATCTCCGTGAGGCTCCTGCCTGTGATCCCCCCATTCTAGGCCATCCTGATTTCCAGTGTGCCCCACAGACCCCCCAAATAGCTGCTGACTGCTTTGGATGCATCAGAGCAGTTTGGATGCTGGAGGCTGAAAACGTGGAAACGACCAAAGAAGCCAATATGGCGGCTGTGATGCTGAGAGAGACGGTCGGCAGCCCTGGCGGCACCTAGGACAAGGGCAGTGATGACAATCGGAAGGCCAGGTTTGCCAGAAGCGCTCCCCACCTGCCATTGCAAGACTCCCGGCTAGAGAGAGAATGGTCGAATTGACGGCCAGGCGGCCCAAGAGGTGAGAAGGCTGAGTAAGGGCTGCAAAGGAGGGAGAGATCCATGGGAGCTCCCAGGCAGGATGGCACATAAACAAAGTCACAGAGACAGAGAAACAGGGCCCCCCTCTCACACATACATGAGGCGCTCCCGCGGAGGCACAGCGGCGGCTGAACTCCGGTCTACAAAGAGCTACAGGTTGCAAACAGAGTACAATGACCCAGGTGGGGAGGAGGCCAGAGGCTCGATGACCGGACCAGAGCAGAGGCAACACAGCGGTTGGAGGTAGGGGCATCGCGACTGCACTGTGGTGTGACCCAGAAGGAGAGGAATACAGGAGAAGTGGCCCCAGGAGGGCTAGTGAGGGCTGGGCAGGCACAACTGAAGCTGAAACTGAAGCCGGGGTAAGTAGTGGACTGGCACCAGGGGTTGACGCTCCCACTCCTCCAGGGGGGCGTGATCCAGTGGCTAGTCAGGAGGACCGGTGCAACACCCGTGGAACAGAGTTGTCTGTGCTGGGGCATTGGAAAACTACCGTGTAGCCACTGCAGACTATGACTAAGCATTGCTTGAAGTTATTGAGGGCACTGATTAACACAATAGAGTCCTGGATCAAACTGGGACATCTATTGTGTTCCAGGTGAAATCTGTCTATAGGGAAAATAGGCCGTGAGAGGGCCCAGACGATGAGAGATGAAGCTGCAGGTGGTTCCCCAGCCCCACAATTGGGAGAGTAGAGAGCTCTGGGACTCCCTCCTTCCGAGACATCCTGCAGGCTATAACGGCCTCTCGTGAGACCCTGGAGGGAAGAATTGATGCCCTGGCTACAGATTTGACTATATTAAGAGATGATCACCACAGGCTGGCAGAGAGGATGTCTACCTCAGAGAAACAAATCAAGTAGGTACTACCCGTGGTAAAGGATTTGACTGACAAACTGTGCTGGTGGTGTATATTGAGAAAGCCTTTGACAGTCTGAATGGTGTTTTCTTTACGCAGTGATGGAAAAGATGGGCCTCGATGAGGAATACATAGCATGAGTAAAATTACTATACCCTCCCCAAAGGCTAGGTTCCATACTGGAACACAAATTCAGACACCTAAGCAGATGAGAGGGGCCCTCTGTCTCCGCTGTTGTACGTGATAGCCATGGAGCCGTTGGCCACCCTGTCCCGTGCGGGAGGCGGGGCCAGGGGATATGTGCGGGTGGCCAATGACACTGCATAGCCCTACATGCAGATGACCTGATTATATTCCTGAGGAATATGCGGGAGGAGCTGCTGGGTGCCCAGCTGTTGTTGTCCAGGTTTGGAGCCTTGTCAGGCCTCAGGGTAAACTGGCAAAAATCCCGACTTTTCCCACTGGGACCCAAGGGTGTAGCCCCATCAGACCTGGGTGGGTTACTGTGGGAACCACGATTCCTCTCTTAATTGGGTGTTAAAATGCATAATGATACGCACAACATTTTGGAGGGTAATGTGGGACATGTTATACAATCCGTTCAAGCAAGTATGACCTTCTGGCGGACATTGCCCTTGTCGCTGGCACTGCTCAAAATGATAGTTTTGCCAAGGCTGTTGTACTACTTCTCAGTACTTCCAGTGTGGATACCCTGGTCAACTTTTAAGGAGTTAGATACCCTGGCAATATCATTTCTATGGAGCACTACCCAGAGGCGGGTGGCCTTGGCTAAACTACAAAGAGTCAGCGGAGGGTGGATTAGCAGCTCCTTACTTTGAATCCTATTATCTTGGTGCGCAGCTCCAGTGGTTTACACAGTGGGTGGCGAGCAGACAGACCCCTAGGGCAGTAGTGAAACCATTTACTTCTCCATTAATGAGACTGATAGAAGTCTTCCTAAGAATTTGTCAACCTAGAGGCACTGATATACCCAATTTGAAGGTATTTCTTCAGTGCTGGACACTCTAACTGAATAAAACTAAGGCAAAGGTTCCTAATTCCCCAGACCTCCCTTTATTGTCTCTATGTGCCTTGCCACATGGGGGAACCAGGAAGGATTAACCACCTGGATCACAGCAGGATTGTCTACAGTTGGGAGCCTTTTTAGGGATGGCATTCTGATCCCCTTTGAAAATCTTAGAGCTGAGTGTGACCTCTTGGCAGGGCATTTTCTGTTGTATGGCTTGGTTACTGCAACTATTCATCACCACTGGCAGGCTGGCTTGGCTAAACCCAAGTCACGGGCTACTAGCACCTATATATCAGTTTAATCAGGAATGGTTAGGCAGTTACAAGTCAATATGATAGAATAAGGACAGATATAACTCTCCCCCTGAGCCTTAAATGGGAGGAGGATCTAGGAACCCACATACTAGACAAATCTTGGGAAATCATATTGGTAAGAACTCCTAGGTCTCAAGAAACACTAGATTTAAATTGGTAAACTTTTTTGTATTGCACAGAGTATACCTGACACCGGGGCAAATCAATCCGACACTTCGATGGGACGAGGACGGAGTGTCCAATGAGTGGAACACTAGGGGTGGAATGCAAACACATGTTTTGGGATTGCCCACAGCTGGGAACATACCGGGAAGAGGTGACTCAGAAAGTCGCAGACCTTATAGAAAAGAAGTACCTTGCACATTAGGCCATTGCTTGCTGGGATGGTTCCTGCACACGCCAAAAACTAAGGTAACCCGCAGATTCCAGGACCAGGCTTACATCCTGGCCAAATGGGAAATTATCATGAACTGGAAAAACCCAAATGGCCCAAACAGGTGGTACAGGGAACTGAAGAAATGGGCAACCTGCGAAGGGGATTCTCTTTTACAGGAGGCCAAGAGGGGACTGAGACCACTAGACATGGCATGGGCTTGGGGGTACCTGGTGGACAGTTTGAAAGACTTGAATCAAAACACCCCGACTTGTCTCTGGGCTGACTCTGCCCTGCTGTCTCCTCTGCATTGCCACCGATCTACCACCGATCCTCAATGAGCAACGTAATACACCAACCTACCTACAAAACCTCAGCCACAAAAAAAAAAATAACAAAGGTCTATTGATACACCACACCCCAAGAATACTGAATCCGCCCAATTGCGGGAGGGAGGAGAGGAAGGGGGAGAGAACATTGAATAATAGATGTTTAAGCTGTTATCATATTTAGAGGCTTTATTGAAAAAGTGTAGACATACAATTATATGAAGTACTAATACTGTAATATTGATTATGAATCATGCTTGCTAATAAAACTTCTGTTTAGAAAAATAGAACAAATGAATAGACCTCTTTTGCATGGTACTGTTTTAGGTTCAAATAATATTTATTGGTATGTAACAATATACAACAATCGCATTGTATGACCCACCTGGAAGGGGGCTGTATAGTGATAATAATTATACAGTTGTATTAACAGTAAGAACATAAACAAAGCATCCCACCTTCCTCCCTCCCCCCCAGGAACACATTTACCCATTAATACAGCAACAATGAGAAAAAACACTAATGCTTAAACCCCTACAGGGCCCTGTTCACGGTATCAAGGCTGGTGTGTCGAGGAGCCTCAAGAGACGGAGATATCTGGGGCATGTCAATTCCCTAAACTCCGTAGGGAGGAGCATCAGAAAAGGGCCCTATAGCTCTCAGAAAGAGTCCACTTGGCTTGTCAATGTCAGAGTAATCTTCACCATGCCTAAGATGTGCCACAGGCGGCTTATCCATCCTAGGTGTGTAGGAAGAGTATCAGTACCCCAGTGAGAGAGTATGTTTTGAGTGGCCACACCCAATGCCAACCCTATTAGTAGCCACCTATAGGACTTGAGAGGATAAGTAATAACATTAGGGTGGCCCAGAAATATATATGTAGGGAAGTAGGGGAGCTGGGTATCCAGTTGTGAGTCTATGTCCTGCAGCACTGCCCCCCAGTAGTGTGTGAGCTGCGGACACTCCCATAGAATGGGCCAGGGTGCCTAAGGTGCCACAACCCCTCCAACGCCTGGGGTTGCGTTAAGGGTCCTCTTGTGAATTTGTGCAGGTGTAAAATACCAGTATGTAACAACTTTAGTCACAGATTCTACGCTTGATATATTTTTAGCTCTATGACGTACCCCCATTCCCTATGTGTGAGAAATCTACCGATCGCGGCTTCTCATCGTCATTGTCCGGAGGATTTCTGTGTATCAGGGGCCTTTTGTAGGAAATTATACAGTTCAGTGATTAATCTTTCATCTGAGGTCTTCTTCAGCAGCCATTGGTCTAAATCTGTAAGGGATTTCTGTGCCTGGTTTTAAATCCCGGGATGCATGACCCAATGATGAATTTGTAAGTAGCGCATCCCCTCTGTCTTGGGGAGTACATGTTTAGATGTCAGAGTGTCAAAAGCATAACATCCCTGCGAGCCTGGCCTGCCTTATCTATTAAATAGAGAATGCATTTTGTGTTACTCCCCACTCTGTTGGTGCATCACAAATCTGTTTTGGTCTGGGTCAATCAGACCCGGTAGAAGCGGGTTCAGGCGGATAGTAAGAATACCAGTTAGCAGCTTAATGTCCATATTAAGTAGTGATATTGGTAGGTAGGACCCGCATGATTGTGGGTCCTTCCCAGGTTTAGGTGAACCACAATGGACGCCTCCAGGATTGAGGGTGAAATGAAATCTCGGCCTGTTATGGCATTAAATAGGTATGTCAAGATGGGTGCCAATTGGAAGCAGAAAGTTTTATAGAATACAGAAGGGAACCCATCCGGTCCCAGGGACTGATAAAGCTTGGTTTTAGCTATCACCGCAATAACTTCTTCTGTTTTAATTGGGCTCTCCAGCTGTGCCGCCTGGTCCGGTATCAATTCAGCAGTGGGAGCACCCCCGAAATAGGTCTCGAAACCATCCCCCACAGCGGTGCCAGTGGTGTACAAGGTTTTATAACATTGATGAAAGGCCAGAGCTATGGGACCATTACCTCTAATCGTGTGACCCTCTGGTGATCAGAAAAACTCCACTCTTGTGGATTGTCATAGGGCGTGGAAGCGATTAGCCAGAAGCCGGCCCATGCGGTTGCCTCCCACATAGAAGGAATGGCACATCCAGAGGAGTGCATATTTTGCTCTGTCTTGGTCTAGACCTGCCAATTGTTTACCTGCCACCTCCAATCGCCTCCAGATCCTCGATGCCCAGTGCGCTTATAGATCTGTTCAAACTCTAGCACTTGTTTGGTCATCGTTTACCTTTTCTCTTTCCTGATCTTGTTATGCATAGCTGTAATTGCTATGAACTCTCCTCTAATGACTGCCTTGAGAGCCTCACACAGAAGGGAAACAGGGAAACAAGGCAGCCCGGGAGATTGTAGAGTGCCAAATAATGACTGTCAGCACTGCAAAAGAGATTTGTTCAGTCGCCATTGGCAAAACTGTCCTTGTAGAGGAGGGAGCCCCAGATACAAAGACACTGTTGAGTGGTCTGACAAGCAGCAGGGTTGTATATCAATGGCCGACAGTAAGGATTGTATACCTGTAGTTCCTAAAAAATAGTCCTGTCTAGAGTACATTTTATGGGCATGTGAGCAGCAGATGGAACCCCTATACTGTGGATAGGACTCTCACCACAGATCTTGGAGTTCCAACTCCCTCACCCACCTAACCCCTTTCTGCTGATAACATTCCCGATCTCCCTGCAGGTGGTGCCGATCTGTCCATCTTATTGTGGAAGACTAGCTTCAGATCCCCTCCCAGTAAAAGTAATTTGTCTGGAATGGCTGTCACCTCTGACAGAGTTTGTTGGATAGATCATTCTTGACCCTCATTTGGTGCATAAATGGACCCCACCACAATAGTGTAATTGGCATGTGTACCCTGTAAGCCAGAAACCTCCCCTTAACCTCCAGAACCCTATCTTCCACTTTACCCCAGAAGAAGCGGGAAACTAATATGGCTACCCCAGATGTCTTTTTGTCTGCTGAAGGGAAATACTGGCTAGAGAAGGCTATGGACCATAATGTATGGCAGTACCCAGCTATGAGCTGCGTCTCCTGTAAGAGTCGTATGTCCGCTTTCGAATGTTCTAGGTGTGAAAGGACTGCTCTACATTTTACCAGATTGTTAAGCCCCCAGCAATACAGTTAACTTATTGTAAAGGGTGTTAGAGTGAGATCCTTCCAACATAGTAGTTTTGCCCCAGGAGGGTGATAGGAATTCCTGCTGCCTGTCCTCCTATGATCGTGTCCCTCTTAGGTTGCTGGTTATCTACCTGCCACTGTGAATGTGCCCCCTCCCACAGAACAAAAAATCCCCAACCCTGAAAGAACAACATAAACATCAACAGCTGTCTCTGTGAGCAATCCTACAAATGAAGGTCTTATCTCACCTGAGTCCATCGTCTTCTTCCGTTGGTCCCTGCGTCCCACACCCATGTCCGCTCTGTATCTGGCCCTCAAATAGCCAGAGGTGCTTTGTGGCCCAAGGATCTTCACCCCTCCACCTCCCTCGACAGGGTCTCCAGCACCGCCCTCCCCTCAGTAGCCGTAGTCTGTAGATCTGGGTGGAGCACGCCTGGTGATGTCCTCCGGCTGCACCGTCTCCACCAATCTGGTGTCTCGGGGTCCTCCTTTATTGCCGACTGGGTTGGCTCGTGGGGGTATTCCATTCACAGGGCTTTGCAAGCCACCTCCAGTGAGCGATGCTGGTGCACATTTCATCCAACTTTAAGATAAGCTGAAATGTGTGGCCCCGCGAGTATGCTATTCCTTTTTCTCTGAGGAGTTTAGTGACTGGTCTGAAATCTTTATGTTTTTGCAAGGTGATCAAGGATATGTCTTGGTAGAAAAGCAGTGTGTGGCCCCTAAACTTCACTGGATGTGCATCCCCAGCTTTGCATAAGATCTGTTCTCTAAGTTGAAAGTCATGAACGCAAGCTAGGATATCAGCCAGCGGGGCATTGTCTCTGTGGGGTGACCCAATCTATGACCCCTGTTGAGCTTGATGCCTTCCTCAGCTGGTGGCTCCAACAGTTGAAGGAACAGGGCAGTGACATAGGCATGTATGTCCGATTCCTCTACGCCAATCGGGACCCCTCTGATCCTGATATTGTTCCTGCGGGACTTGTTCTTGTTCTTGTTCTCCAAGCCATCCACATGCATCTGGAGGTTGATCTGTTGCTCTCCTAGGCGGAGGATCTCTAGCTGGAGCAGCTCTATATCCCCATTTCGCACATTCTCTCTATCCTCCATGGAGGAGACCCTTTTGTCCTTCTCAGATAACTCATGCCGGAACTCTATTAGATCCAGGAAGAGATCTTGTTTCACCACCTGCAGTTAATCCTTAACAGATGAGCAAAGGGCCTCCAAGAACAAGCGTGTTACCTGTTCCTCTCATCCGCTGCCATCTGGGGTGTGGTCTTGCTCGAGAGTTGAGGGCACCCCCCCTTCTGGTTTTGTCTCTGTGACTTTGGAGAGCATTTCCCTTAGCGTGAGTTCCGGCTTAGCACAGGCTGCCGTAGTGCTGGTATAGGTGTTAAGCTGAATCCAGACACCGTTGCTATGGATCTCAGCAGTGGGGGGGGGGTACAATGGAATCTGTGCTCTGTGCTTGGGGGTGTCTCACAGGCTCACGTGCTGTCTCACACCTCCCCATCCAGTCATCCAAATGGAGGTCAAGTAGAGGAGGGGTCCACAAGGTGGATCACTCACTGGTATAACCTGCCAGGCTCACTGGGCCCGTGCCCAGATGAGGTCCTGTGTGTGCCACCCCAGTGAGGTATTGTGCAGAAGGCAATCACCTGGACTCCTAGAGTAGGCAGGCCCCCCAATCATGGCCAAAGAGGAGAACCACAGTGGTCCCCTGCTCCGCTGCAATCCACCGGCTCCTAGGCCACTGCACTCTCTTTACCTCTCCGCCCAATGGTAGCATGTGGAGGGTGGTGCTGTCCTTCTTCCTCTGCTGCGGGGGGGGGTGATTGCTCTGCAGCCTATAGCGTTGGCCCCCACTGTCAACACAGGCCCGCCGTCACCCCTTGGGCCCGCTGATGTCGTGGTTGAGGTCTCCCCAGCATCCCGCAGATGGGAGCCACCATGGCCCTCGTGTCAGACCAGGCATCCACACTGGGCCCAGCAGTGGGTGCTGTCCTGGGAAGCAATCAGGCTCAGCCTCCCAGCTGGAGAATGGGGTCTGTGCTGCGACCGCCATGACAGGCAGTGCCTGGCCCACGTGGTATCACCCAGCGACAGCGGGCAAGAGGTCCGTTTCACGCCGCCATGTCTGTAGCATGCACCAGGGGGGATTCTCGGGGGTCCACTTTGCCGGATTCTCCCCAGAACCACCTTAGAATGGGTGGCAGACACGGAGGGACCAAACCGTGCATCCTATCCATTCGCACTTTTGACTCCTCCCTCCATGGTACTGTTTTAGAGGTAGTAAAGATTTGTGATGATGTACAATTTTATTTCTTTGGTCCTGAAGATGAGTATAGGGAAAATTAAGAATTGATATCTTCAGGTGTAGCAGAACAAGATACAGGTATTACTATTGATAACTTTCATGAAGAGATTAGAAAGTTTATAATAGTCTGTTCAGAAAAATCGGACTGTGTTTGTATATGTTGTCTATGCACTCACTCCAAAAGTCAAACTTGTTATATTATTGTGTCTTCAAAAACTGAAGACGAGAATGAAGATAAGTGGCAAGAATTTACAGCTTATTTATTTGTAGGGAAAAGCTTTGATTGTTTGACACATCAAAGTATATGTAAGTATTGTTATGATAAGCTAGAGGTTAATAAAATGCCAGCTAGAGCAGTGCATAACACATTAGAACTGGATCCAATTCCACAGAAACTTTAAGATTTGAATGTTTATCAATCTATCCTTATACAATGTGTACATCTATTTCAATCTATTGTCCGTATGGAGCCAAAGACTGGAAAATTACCATCCCCTGAGCTCAAAAATGTCAATGGTGTCCCTTCCAAGAGCAAAAACATATGGCAAGAGTTAGAAGATGTTACAAGGATAATAGACCCCCCAATCAATGGTTTGATAGTAAAATAAAGCTATAATTTGCAAGCATGGGCCCAGTTCCATTGTACCTGCTGCACTATTAATAAGTATTCCACTTATATCAAGTAAGTTGGTTCCCTCTCTTTCTCTCTTTCTCTCTCTCTCTCTCTCTCTCTCTCTGTACCTTCTGCACCACTTCTCTCACTCTTTGTGACCTTTCACTCGCTCTCTGTACCTTTTGTCTGACTCTCTTTGTGACGTTTTATGACTTTTTTTCTCTCTGCGCCTTTTCTATCACTCTTTTTGCCTTTTCTTTTACTCTTTCACAACGTTTTGTGCCTTGTGAATCCCTCTTTGCACCTTTTCTCTCACTCTGTCTGTGACTTACCTGTGCCATTTTCTCTCAACCCTTCTATCACTTCTGTGCCTTTTTATTTGCTCTTTTTGCCTGTTCTCACTCTGTGCCATTTCCTGTGTTCCTTTCTAAACGTTGCCATCTCTCCATCTTCACTGCACTCCTTTCCCCCATCCACGCCCTCTTCTCCCTCTCCCACTCCTTACCTGTTCCTTGCGCCTCTCTCCATCATCTCTGTCTTGCTCTTCCTTAGCCCTCCCCACTGCCCCCTGCACTCCTTTGCTCAGGACCTCATTAATGTCAGCTTCAGCGTGGAATAGTCTTTAAGGAGGTGCATAGGTCCAGTCCACCCTGGACTTACATGCGGCCAGCCCTCCAATCATTCATGGCCCTTCCAGATCCTGCTCCAGTGCCTCGAAGCACCCACCTCACCTCACTCCATCATTCAATATCACTTTGCTCGCTCTCTCTCTTTCTCTCTGTGACTTCTGTGCCATTTCTCTCACTCTTTGTACCTTTTATCTTGCTCTCTATGCATTTCCTCTCACTCTCTCCGTGACTTTTGCCTTTTCTAATTTCTGCCCTTTTTCACTCTTTCTGCAACGTTTTGTGCCTTTTCACATGCTCTTTGTGCCTTTTCTATCACTCTCTCTGCCTTTTCTCCCAGTTTTACTGCCAATTTTGGGCCTTTTTACTCAGTCCTTGTCACTTTTCTCTCAGTCTTTCTGTTGCTTTTCTGTGCTGTTTTGCTTACTCTTCTTGCCTTTTTCTCTCACCCCTTTCATCACTTTTTGTGTCTTTCGTCTTGCTCTTTTTGACTTTTCTTGTTTTGTGCCATTTCTTGCACTCCTTTCTGACCTTTGCCTATCTCTCCACCCCCTCTACACCCCTTTCCCGCCCTCTCTGCTTCCCCCATCCACTTATTGGTTACTCATGTCTCTCTCCTTCACCAATGTTGTGCTCTTCCTCAGTCCTGTCCACTGGTCCCTGTGCTCCTCCTCATCCAGGACCTAATTAGTTGTGGCCAGAGAGCGGACATGAAGCAGACGCACATTGGGGGCACACTAAAGATACACTAAAGGCAAGTCTGTCTGCACCTGTCGACGCTTGGACCACACCCAGTACCAGAAATACTGGTCCTCACCCAACCCATCACTACTGTGTCACTTTTCTTTGCGCCTTGAGCCCCTGATGCCCCACCAACCTTTGCTGGGGTGCCACACCACACAACATGGAAGGAGCTTTCACCTGCTCCCTCTACCACTTTACCTCAATCATCCCTCCTGCAGGTCCAACCAAGAACACACCCACAACACCCATGACTGAACACTCAAACATTTATGCATAGAGCCCACACATACTATAAGGCACATCCTAGACCCTGTCTGGCCATTTTTCAACAACATCACAATCAGGGCACCAAGACCTGTCACCTGGACAGACAACGCCATAGTCATTTTCACACTCGACATCCAACAACCCAGAAGAACTCCACAGTTTACTCAGCATACTGACCTTAGAAGAACCTAACAGATGTGGATTGGACCACCGGCATCCATGAGAACAAACAAGAACCAATGGGCCTCCCAGCATGCAATATCAAGAACTTCAACAGATAGATCACCAACCACCAACATTCTAGCACCCATGAAACAAAGCAATGAAGCAAAAATAGAACACAAGCCTGCTGGCAGACAGAAGACCTCAGAGACACGAGGCGACATTGCAAACAACCAGAATGGAAATGAAAAACCCGCAAAGGAGAAATAGGAAAAGACCCTTTTAAAGCTGTCCAGAGAAAGTACCACCAGCTAATCTGAAAAACCAATGGGAAGGGTAGCCAAATGAATAACGACCAGCTCCAACAGCAGCCAAAATTTGTTTGCAATTATCAAAGACTTCACCAGACCCACAGCTGCCACCTGCAACATCAACCCCTCACAAGATCTGTATAACAACCTCTGAAACTTCTTTTGCAGCAAGATCACAACCATATACAGCAACTTTGCCCTAAAATTGAATCCCCTGATTCTCTCCAGAAATCTCTTAGTGATGAACAAAGACAACACAATCACCACATAAGACATCATTAGCACAAAGGAAACCACAGCACTCATGAAATCTATTCACTCTGAGGCCCTGGTGACCCCTTACCACCACCATGTCTTTGACAAAGGAGAAATCCCTATTAGCGAGGCCCTCTCCCCCATTCTCAACACCTCCATTAGTGCAGCCACCTATCCAGAACCATGGAACCATGCAATCATCAACTCCCTGCTAAAGAAACCCTCTGCCAACCCAACAAAACTGCCAATTACTGACTGATATGCCTTCTTCCCTACCCAACCAAAGTCTTAGAAAAAGCCACTATCAGGTGCCTATATAACCACCTCATCAAACTCCAGCTTCTTGATGCCTCACAATCAGGATTTAGATCCAACCACAGCACAGAAACCACCATTATAGCAGCAAAGGATGACATCCAGATGATCCTCCAGGGGTGAAAACTACAGCCCTCATTTTTCTAGACCTATCAGCAGCTTTCAACACCATCTCCCATCCCACTTTAAATTTCAATCCGATGACTCAATGAAACAGGCATCCAGGAACATGGCCTCTAATGGATATGGTCCTTCCTTACTGGAAGAACTGAAACTGTCGCCACTCCTCTGAAGCACAAGCTCTTGTTTGGGAAGTCCCACAAGGCTCTTTGCTCAGCCCGATACCCTTCAACTTATACATGACTCCTCTGGCCATCATCATATAAGCTCACATCATAAACTTCATAACTTATGCTGAAGACACGCAACTGATACTGTCCCTCTCATACAAAACACCAGGAGCAAGTTGACCATATGCATGAAGAAAGTGTGCACCTGAATGTAATCCAATTGTCTGAAACTGAACTTGGACAAAGGCAAAATGGCAGTTTTCAGGAGAAACACCCCACCATGCGACCCCACCTGGTGACCAACAGACCTTGGACCTACTTCCACGCGTTGCATGCAATTGAGATACCTCTGAATCATCATAGAGAACAAATTGGACATGACTACCGAAGTCATTGCAGTGGTGTCATCCTGTTTAACACCCTAAGGATGCTGATGAAAATCTTCAAGTGGGTACCAGATAACACCAGGAAAAGTATCACCCAAGCCCCCATCACCGGTAGATTATACTATGGGAACACCCTGTAAGCAGGGATAACCAACCAGCTCAGAAGAAGTTTGCAGACCGCCCAAAACGCAGCAGACAGGCTTTTTCTCAACCTCCCAGGCCAAGCCAATATCGCATCATACCTCAGGAACCTCCACTGGCTTCTGATACATAAGCGCACATACTTCAGACTCCTCACCCACACCTACAAAGTACTCCACAACATGTGCTCTGCTTACCTGAACAGCCACATTCACCTTCAATAACCTTCCACACCTCTGCTCTGCCTATCTGTTACTAGCACACATCCTATGCATACATAAAAGAAGAGCAAGGGGCTCACCTTCTTGTACTTGACTTCTTACCTGGAACAACATCCTACAACACATCAGAGCCTAATGTGAGATATTGAAGACCTGGCTTTTCGAGTAAGCCCTTTATGGCTGACTTCTGATAACTGCGTGGATTCTCTCATGGCTTATTAGCACATTATAAGACAACCATAAGAAATCATAACGTAACATAACATAACATAACATAACATTTCACTTCATTAATGACGTTGGGAAAACGCACTTACTAAAACTCACTGGGGCTGTTAAATGTAAATCAGATAGTACCAGTAGAATCTCAAAATGATGATATGTGTTGTCTCTTTATGAATTGTTCAGCTGATTATTTAATCTTTAAATTAATGAGTTATCAAGAGATTGTACTGCTTGTTCTTTATGATCTAACTTGGCAAGACCGAGACATATTAATGTGATAAATGTTCTGCTGAGATTTAACACCCACAAATAAGACATTAGTACGAAATTAAGCTGTGTTAAGGAGTTGGCAAACATTGAGGGGTAAAATGGCTGAACCTCAAGATATCTCTGTCTGACAGGGAGTTCAGATGAATGCAGCAGTTGGGCTTCTTCCAATGTCCATGAGTATTTGGCACAGCATTTTGAATGCAGAGCCAAACTTCTACAGAAGCAAACTGCATAAATGTGCAAGATACATGACATTTTATCTTCATTCAGCTGCGATCACTTCAGGACAAAACACTGCTCTGTGTTTGTTGTTCAGTTCACTACTGGACATAAAATTGGCAAAAATAGAAATGGACTGTAATTCTCAACATTTCTAATTAGTTTGTGTAAACATTTCCTATTTTCCACTCTATTTTTGGTGAAGCTCACATGTTCCTTTAAAAGCTTCTTTTTCTATTGTGAGCATGAAGGGGCCCATTTACAAACTATGGGGGTCATTCTGACCCTGGCGGTAACTACCGCCATGGCGGAGGTCGGCGGTAGCACCGCCAACAGGCTGGCGGTGCACCGCTGGGCATTCTGACCACGGCGGTTCAGCCGCGGCCAGAAACGGAAAGTCGGCGGTGTACCGCCGACTTCCCGCTGCCCTTGAGAATCCTCCATGGCGGCGGAGCGCGCTCCGCCGCCATGGGGATTATGACACCCCCTACCGCCATCCGGTTCCTGGCGGGTCTCCCGCCAGGAACAGGATGGCGGTAGGGGGTGCCGCGGGGCCCCTGGGGGCCCCTGCAGTGCCCATGCCAATGGCATGGGCACTGCAGGGGCCCCGTAAGAGGGCCCCAAGAAGAATTTCAGTGTCTGCTTTGCAGACACTGAAATTCGCGACGGGTGCAACTGCACCCGTCGCACCTTCCCACTCCGCCGGCTCCATTCTGAGCCGGCGTCCTCGTGGGAAGGGTGTTTCCCGCTGGGCTGGCGGGCGGACTTTCGGCGGTCACCCGCCGGCCCAGTGGGAAAGCCAGAATGACCGCCGCGGTCTTTTGACCGTAGAACGGTCTTTCGGCGGGAACCGCTTGGCGGGCGGCGACCGCCGTCCGCGGCGGTCAGAATCACCCCCTATATTTTGTAGTACTTTTAGTACTACTACAATAGCACTACTAACATACTACAAACTGCTATTAACATACCTATATGCAGAGATTACAAATGTATCTAGACTACTATTTTCTGTGCGGAGATCTCGATTCCGACTGTGAAGTCTCTGTAGACATAAGTAAACATTTTAGTAGTAAATAAGAGGGACAGAGGAAAGTCACTGAAAAATGGGGTTTACATACTACAAAATTAGAGAGGTTAAGCAAGGATTAAGGGGGATTTATTGTAAGATTAAGGAGTAATTAATTGAGGTACATGCACCCTCCCACAAAAGAGTAAGACGCTTCCTATGTTTTCCTATTATTCCACTTCTAAAAATGCCTCAACCAAAAAGGACCTAAAATAGTCTTGGCTGTACTACAACTCAGAGCTGGAGTAAGTCTAGAACCACACAAGGCCAACCACGGTTACTACAACACCCTTGTATAGAAAATAATGGCAACAGCAGCTTAAAATAAAACCACATAGGAAATATATTAAATTAAATTAAATGAACTTATTTAAACTACTTAAAAATATAAATACATTTAGGCCCTCATTATGACTCTGACAGTGAGTGATAAAGTGATGGTACTACGGCCAACAGGCTGGCACTAATTACCTTCAAATTATGACCATGGCAGAGAAAACTCTCATAGAGAGCCAATGTACCACACCAACCATCAGGGCGTTAACACCACTGACCACGGCAGTAGCCAACATCACCCAGGCGGAAGAAAAAGTACTGCCCACCATATTTTGACCCTGCAATCCGCCAGAAATTCTGGGACGGTGCCAACGCCATCAAAAGCCTGGCAGAAACACATCACAGAAGAGCAAAGACTCACCATCGGACACACAGGGAAGAACAACGCCACCATGGAACAGGAACTGCAAGTCTTACCGATGCTCATCTATCTCATGATCCACCTGGAACACCCACGCCGATGAAGACGACGATGCTGAGTACAGCCGCCTAGCACACAAGGGAGGGAGGGAGAAAACGAAATGACGCACACACGCATGACACACACCCGACACACACACACACCATACACACAACCAGCTGCAGACAAAAAACAATGGCACACGATACACAGCAGAATAATGCAAGGACAACAAGAATGCAGTAATGAGAATGTATTGATATAAGCAACTACCAAATTAACCAATTGTTCGAAAAACAGATATGTACAAATGTACACAAAGGGCCAATGCACTGTCCAAAGTACTAAGGGCTCTCATTGCCACAGGGCACAGTCAAAAGGCCCAATTCAAATCCTGACTTCATCTGGATAGCACTCTACAGGGGCATCAGTTTGCAAGTGCGCAGGCACCACAGGGAGATGGGGGGGGCACCTCAGTCGAATATGGGAATAAGCCCACTGGTTCTGGAGAGGGCTCCATGCCCATTTCTCTTTGCAGGGTAGTGCAAGGCCACAGTCTCTGGAGTGGGTGACTTTCCCACTGGTTCTGGAGGGGGCTCCACGCCCATTTCTCTTTGCTGGGGAGTGCAAGGCCACAGTCTCTCAGGTGGGTGACTTTCCCACTGGTTCTGGAGGGTGCTCTTTGCCCATTTGTCTTTGCTGAGGAGTGCAAGGCCATAGTCTCTCAGGTGGGGAACATGCTCACTGCTTCTGGAGGGGGTGCCTTGTACAGCAGTCCCTAGAGGGTGGCCTACATGGCTTCCGCTGGTGGTGATGGCTGCACTGTGTCATCTGTAGGTGAGGGCTGCACAGTGTCAGCAGGTACAGGTGCCTCCTGGGCAGCCTCTGCTGGAGGTGAGGGCTACACTGTGTTGGCAGGTGGAGGTACCTCCTGGACAGCCTCTGCTGGAGGTGAGGGCCACACTGCCTCAGCTGGCGGTGAGGGCCCACTCCCACTGGTGGTGGTGGTGTCACCCTGACAGCCTCCGCTGTAAGAGGTGCGGGCTCCTTCCCCTTCATGGCAGGAGGTGTTGGATCCTTAACTTTCCTGGTCGGTGGAGTGGGATCCTTCACTGACTTGCCACCATGACTAGGTGGTGCCACCACTGTCCGCATGGACTGTTTGGCAGAGGTGCTGGGCTGGGTTGTTGGGACCCTGCTTTTACGGGCAGGACGGGGTGGGGGAGGGAAGAGGTCAAGAAGTGCAAGGAAAAGCTTCTTAAGGACAGTGGGGCAGGAAGAGGGAGGAGGGAAGGGAGTGGAGTGGAGGTGGAGGGAGTGGTTGTTGGAGGTGTATGTATGCTGGACTTGGGTGCAGGTGCATGGACAGTGTGCTAATGTGAAGCGGATGGCTGTTGGGTGTGTGAGTGCTTGCATTTGTGTCCTCTAGGAGGGGGACAGACAGAGTGAGAGAGGACAAAGGGGATGCATGCATGGATGTTGTGGAGGTGTCTGCTAGTGAGGTATGTGTGCTACTTGGTGTGGTGATGCTCATGGTGGATGTTGATGCAGTGCATGTAGGTGTGAGTGTGGACGTGACTGTGAGGGAGGTGGAGGAAGAGGAGGAGGGGAGACAGTGAAGGCAGTAGATGTGGTTGTATCTGCAAATGTCTGGTGTTTGCGTGAGTGCTTGTGGGATGAAGTGTGGTGCCTGTGTTTGACTGTGCCACTCTTGTGTGTTGTCTTGTGTGCATGCTCATCTGTATGTGTGCATGGGATGGGTTGGGGTTGAGGAGACTGGGACTGGGAAGTGGTAGTTGGAGGGGGGACGGTAGGAACAGGGACAATGGCTGCCATCAGACAGGAGGCCAGAGCCTGAATTGATCTCTGTTGTGCCACCAATCCACCATGGATGCCCTCCAGGAATGCATTGCATTGCTGCATCTGGGATGCCATCCCCTTGAAGGCATTCTCAATGGTTGACTGCCCTACAGAGATGGATCTCAGGAGGTCAACAGGCAGGGCCTGAGGTGCCTGGGGCAAAGAAAACACTGGGTCAATTACTGCACCAACAGCACAGTTGGCATACACAGCACCGTCACACACAGAGATCAGGCTTAAGCTCTATGCATTGCACTGCCAGTGATTTGGCTAGATGCCACGGTAATATGAAGGCCACACACACTGCCAACTGCACCGCTCCTGGGACCCACTAAGCCCTGACTGACATGGAATGCTAAAAAGCTAGGTTACCTGCATTTGCCATAAACCCATTACCCTTGAGCTGGATCATGCTGCAATGTCTGGCCTGGCCTTAGGGGCAACCACTAACTCACACCCACCAGCTGGATCCCATGCCACCTGCCAATTATTGTAGTAATGCCCACTGTACTCACCCCTTTGTGGCCGCTGTGATGCCCGCATGTGCCCATCCAGCTCTGGATAGGCCACGGCCAGTATGCGGGCCATCAGGGCGGTCAGGTTCCGACAAGCACCCCTTCCTGGTTGGGAGGCCATCCCCAGCTGGGCCTCTGCGGTCTTCCGTGTCCAGTGTCTCAGGTCCTCCCACCTTTTCCCACACCGGGTGCTCCGCCTGCCATAGCCCCCCAGGGTCCACACCTCCTTGGCGATGGCATGCCATAATCCCTTCTTTTGGTGGGCGCTGACCTGCAGAGGTAATCCATACAGGTGGACATCATTACACATACAATCCAGCATGTCACACATATGGCCCACCAATCCCATTTCCGTCACCATTGGCACACACATTGGTCGGCGCACACCATGTACACCAGCACAAGACATTTTCCCCTGATGACACGATGCTTGCACACACATCTCCATGTATCCTTCCCACATGCATTGTGCCCAAGGTGTACTCACCTGTTGGTCTGGAGGTCATACAGCAGTCCGTACTGGGGTAGGACACCACACACCAAATGCTACAACTCCTCCGAAGTGAAGGCAGGGGCCCTTTCCCTGGTCACACGGGCCATGGTAGGTTCCAGACACAGGTCACAGCAGCACACGCAGTGTTGGTGTTCTCCTGTGAAGGTCAGGAAACAAGTGAGGAATCAGATAGAAAATGGCGGTCAGGTCCGCGACGGTGTACACCGTCACCGCCGGCGCAGATCCCCATTGGCCACCGTACTACATAGAGCCACATATTATTCAATAAGGAATTGCACGGCGGTGCAAGACCGCCTTCCGCCACAACGCCCAACGTCAGATGAGTTACCTCACTTCTACCTGTCCCTACATACAGGACAGGCGGTCGCTATTTCATGGTGGTGGACAACGGTCATATCAACCTTAACTGCATCACAGCCTAGATTAGCACATAACTCACCATTCCCACTGTCCCATCACATAAATGCACTATGTAAACTGAGGTTGGGGTTCCATTGTTCAAATTGTGACAATCTACTCACTCTTGTGTCCCTTCGATACCTACCACTGCAGATAAATATGAGGAGGAGACATACCCCCTTGTACAGACCCCTTGTGGACTTGGCTTCACTGGAGGACAGGCACATTACACTCACCTATAAAATGGATAGGGCCACAATCACAGAGCTGAGTGCCCAGTTGAAGCCTGACCTGATATCTGCTATCCGTCATCCAACTGGGATCCCTCCTCTTGTGCAAGTGCTATCAGTGCTCCATTTCCTGGCAACTGGTTTTTTCTAAGTGACAGTGGGCTTGGCAGCAGGAATGTCACAATCAATGTTCTCAATTGTGCTGGCAAGAGTTTTGTCTACCCTGGTGAAACACATGTGCAGATACATAGCTTTCTCCCAAGTAAAAGATCTGACCACTGTGAAGGCTGGATTCTGTGCAATGGGACATATACCCAATATTGTTGGGGCCGTTGATGGGACACATATTGCGTTAGTCCCCCCACCAGAATGAACAGGTGTTCTGGAATCGTAAGAGTTTCCACTCACTGAATGTGCAAATGGTGTGCCTGGCGGACTAGTACATCTCCCACGTCAATGCTAAGTATTGTGGGTCGGTGCATGATGCCTTTGTTCAGAGGAATAGCAGAATCCCAAATGTGATGGCCCAACTACAGAGGTACAGTGTGTGGTTAATAGGTGAGCCATGGTCCCCACCCACTGTATGTTAGTGTATGCCTTCAGGTGTCATCCCCAAATCATTTTGTGAGGCTAAATGTTGTCCCTCAATACTTGCAGGTGACACTGGCTACCCAAACCTATTGTGGCTGCTGACCCCTGTGAGGAATGCCAGAACAGGGGCTGAGGAACGTTTTACTGAGGCACATGGGCGAACCAGAAGGATCATCGAGAGGACCTTCGTGCTCCTGAGGGCTTGGTTCAGGTGCCTCCATCTGACAGGTGGATCCCTATGCTACTCACCCGGGAAGGTCTGCCAGATAGTAGTGGCATGCTGCATGTTGCACAACCTGGCCCTCAGACACCATGTACCTTTTCTGCAGGAGGAGGAGACTGAAGGCGCCCCTGTTACAGCAGTGGACCCTGAGGACAGTGAGGATGAGGAGGCAGAGGATGAGGATGAGGACAACCGAACATCAGTTATACGTCAATAGTTCCAATTACACACAGGTGAGACAGTGCAACTGACCATTCCTCTGACTATTGATGTTTTCTGTGTGGCTGTAGCATGATGGCATTAACTTTCATTGTATATCAAGTTACTGCCACCTATGGCTTGTCATTTTACAGATGTTGGTGAGATAACAACTGTGTACTGATGTGATGAATACAGACAGCCACAGGTCATTATTTCTATGCTCTCACAGTGTTCCGATCATTTGCACAAGATGTGACTGTTTCCATAAATGCACATTTTCAACACATAAAATACTAGTAGATAAGGTGTGTCTAAGTGTGTTTATTGTAGTGCTATGAAATTGAGGCAAAAGTGCAATGGAATGGGGTGGTGATGGAGGAAAGTCCATGGTATTGTTCCAGTCTGTTTGTAGCACAGGTCCAGTGTCCAATGGGGAAATAGGAAGGGGAGCAAAGGCAGTTCAAAGTGGGCAAGGTGACAGTGTGGGACACAAGGGGGACAGTAAGGTGAGTCTCATTTCCTGGTGATGGTCTTGTCACAGGGAATGGTTGCAGGGTGGTTCACCTTCTGCAGGGAGGGGTGCTGGTGGCCTCTGGGTCCTGTGGTGGGGCCTCCTGCCCACTAGCTTCAGTGGAAGTGAAGGGATGGTCAATGGACTGGCATGTGGTAGGGGCCCGCTGGTGTGCTGTTGCTTCCCTCATGACGTTGGCCATGTCTGCCAGCACCCCTGCCATGGAGATCAAGGTGGTGTTGATGGCCTGCAAGTCCTCCATGATCCCCTGATACTGTTCCTCCTGCAGCCGCCTGTTCTCCTGCACGTTGTCAAGGATCTGGCCCATCATGTCCTGGGAGTGTTGATAGGCTCCCAGAATCTCATTGAGTGCCTCCTGGAGAGTCGGTTCCCTGGGCCTGTCCTCCCCCTGGCACACAGCAGTCCTCCCAGTGTCCCTGTTGGCCTGTGCTTCTGTCCCCTGAATGGTGTGCCCAATGCCACTGACCCCAGATCCCTGATTGTCTTGAGGGCGAGGTGTGGCCTGCGGTCCCTGAACAGCTGGGCACCCTGCTGATTGACGTGTCTTGGGGACAGAGGTGTGGGTACGCTGGTTGGGTACTGTAGTGATGGATACTGATGGGGGAGGCTCTGTGGTGGACTGTGAGTGGGCTTGGGTGACTGACTTCCAGGAGTCCCTGATGGGCTAGGTTGTTGGTCCAGATCCTGAAGTCCAAAGTTACTGTCATCACTGGGGGCATCTTCTGTTGGGGGACTGGAAAGTCATGGCACCTCATCTCTGCTGGGATTGGCTATGGGAACCTGTGGGGATGTGAGTGATGTATTATGCTTCATGTCTGTTACATATTGTACATCCGTGGCTTCCCCTCTATTGTTGATGTTGCCTTGCAGCCTTTGTTTGTGTATGGTGATGTGTTGTGGGATTGTTAGTTTCCCTATGTGTGCATGCTTTAGTGATGGGTGTCCATGCAGGGCTGGGAGGGCTGTCCATGCATTGATATGGCATACAGGGCCAAGCATTGGGGTTAGTCATATGTGTAGGTGCAGTGTGTGGGATGGAGTGGAGTGATGGGAGTGTGGGTGAGGGGGTGTGATGGCATGCAGGTAGGTGGTAATGAGTGGTAAATGTTGTCTTACCAGTGTCCAGTCCTCCAGCTACTCCAGCGAGTCCCTCAGGATGCAGTAATATCAAGATTTGCTACTCCCATGCTGTGAGCTGTGGGGGAGGAGGTGTGGGTCCACCGCCAGTCCTCTGTATGGTGAGCTGGTGCCTTGCTGCCACGGAACGTACCTTCCCCCGTAGGTCGTTCCACCTTTTCCTGATGTTGTCCCTTGTTCTTGGGTTCTGTCCCACGGCGTTGACCCTGTCCATGATTCTCTGCGATGGGATATTTGCTGTACCTGTGCTCCAAACAGCTGTGGCTCTACCCTGACAATTTCCTCCACCATGACCCTTAACTTCTAATCAGTGAAAAGGGGGTGCCTTTGTGGGGACATAGGTGTTGTGTGGTGTGTGTTGGTGAGATTGTGTTGAGTACTGTGGTGGGGTGTGTGATGTGGGTGAGTGAGGGCTGTTAGGGTGTATGTGGAGTGTGTGTCTAGTTGTCTCTGTGCTGTTCCTGTCAATGTCCTGGCAGTAATTGTTGTTTGTAAAGGGTTGTGGGTAATGTGGCTGTGTGTTTTATGGTGGTGTGGGTGTGTGTGTGGTGTGTGTATGAGTGTCAGGTGTGTGATTTTAGTATTCGCCAATGTAGTGTTGTTTTGTATGTGGGTGTCCATTCTGAGTGCAGCGGTATGTACCGCCAATGGTTTACCGCCATTGAATGTCTGTCATGGTGATTCGTGGGTCATAATGTGGTAGGTGTTCTGTTGGCGTAATGGTATGGGTGTTGGTTCCACCACTTTAGCGCTGACCTTTGGGCTGGCGGATTTGTGTATGTGGCTGTATTCTGTCAGATTGGTGTGTGTGTGTCATAATACGGGGAACGGATATTCGCCACCGCGGCAGTATGTTGGCGGCCATCACCATGGTGGTAAGCGGGATTTAACGCCAATGTCATAATGAGAGCCTTAATCTGATGTTAAAAACCAATAAAACATATTTTTATTTACATTTAACACAGGTAAGTAACCTTTTTTTTAAATATGAAATGAATGTAACTTTTTTTAAACAATGCATAAACCGGGTCCAGTGACCAAGGTAAAAAGAGCCTGATTTGACCACAAGAGTCACACAGCCCCTGCAGGACCCCACCCTACATCTACTTCCCTGTCCTGCTCCCACACAAGGATCACGATTGTGGCACTAGTCTGTAAAGCTGTGAGAGGTCTGTCCTGATAATGCCACTGAATGCAAGGACAAGCTACAAGGGATCAGAGGAACAAGTTTTGGAAAAAGATGGCAACTGATATTGTGCTGCATTATATGAAGGACTTATGATCCCAGTCCTCACTCAAAAAATGAGAGCTATAGAAACTAAAGGCTTATGGAATGGTGCTTTGCTCCCTGGCTCCTTGAGACATTCAACTTCCTACGCCAGGTGTGTCCTGTGCAATTCATGCAGCTCAAATGGATAGTGAGGGTTCATACACAATACTCAAGGAAATATTAGATGGTGTAGATCTGATACTGGAATAGTGCCTACACGCTATGGGCCTCATTATGAATTTTCTGTTCGGCCCGCCGGACCACCACATTGGTGGTCCCAAAAAACCCACTATGTTGGCGGTCTTCCAGACCGCCCTATTATTAGTTACACAGGCAGAACCACCAAGGAAAGAATGCAGTCCAGCATTTGCGCAGTGGCCCAGAAACAGGCGGATCAAACTCCATCACTGACAGACTTGTGACCAACCACTGAACGTATTACAAATTCAAAGTCACTGTGGTGGGTACCCATGGCAGTCAGCCAATGGTGGGCTGAACCACGGAAGTCTGCGGTCACCACATGAATACACAACTGCACATTGGATGAATTTGAAAACAAAACAGCTAACACACATTGCCACACGGAACAAACCAGCAAAGGGCACTATAAAACACACCCCTTCACGCATAACAACCCTCTGCATTTTCAAAGCAAGTGCCAGCAAGACAGAGTGCATAAAAAACAAACTCTATAGAATAGGAACCCCTTCAATTTATTGTCAACATCACATACCACACCCTGCACGCAATTGTGTCAAGTCAAACGCTTTTGCATTTTCCCTCTTTAGTAAGTCACTGTCACCTGTAATATATTTGTTTTCCACCATGGCACGGATTATACGTTTCACTGTTGAAGAGGTAAGGGTGGTGGTGGATAAAAACATAAGAGTAGAGCCACAATTGTTCGGAGGCCAAGTCCAGCACACTACTTTTAGTAGAACAATGGAAACATGTTATAGGATAGTCGACAGAGTGAATGCTGTAGGCACCACTTTGCGCACAGAGAAGGACATCAGCTGCCGGGCAAGAAGACTGGCGGTGGCACTCCCACTCCTCCCTTACAACTCCATCCCTGGGAGGAGAAGGTTTTGGCCATCATGTATCCTGAGGGCTTGACAGGAACACCTGGGGGAGTAGAGTCTGGTAAGTTACAACAATAAAAGTTTCACCAAAATGTCATGTCATGAATGCTCACTGCTCACCTTTTGCCATCTTCACTGTCACTCCACTCACCAGCCCAGTGTCCACTTGTCCAAAGACCCCTTTTGGCATCTCACAATTGAAGTATACTCACTTGGGGGAACAACATATATATATATAGTGTGGGTAGTACAGGTACTGACATGACTACAATTCCCTGCAGGCACTATTCCTTTAACTCCAAAAACCAGAGCAGTGTTTCCTTCTCCAAATACCCTGGTATGTAAATGCCCAATTATAGTGTACTCACATGGGAAGATAACATTTGTATAGTGTGTGTAGTACAGGGACTGGCATGACTGCTAAGGCCAAGAGGCACTGTTACTGTTGCTCCACTCAGTCAGCCCAGTGTCCTCTGCTCCAAAGAACCCTGTTTGTCAACTCCTAATTGAGTTGTACTCACCTGGGAGGATAACTTTTGTATAGTGTGTGTAGTACAGGTACTGACATGACTGCTAAGGCCAGTAGGCACTGTTACTATTACTCCACTGAGCCAGCCCAATGACCTCTGCTCCGAAAGCCCTTGTTTGCCAACTCTCATTTGAAGTGTACCCACCTGGAAGGATAACATTTGTATAGTGTGTGTGTAGTACAGGTACTGACATGACTGCTAAGGCCAGGAGGCACTGTTACTGTTACTCCACTGAGCCAGCCCAGTCAACTCTGCTCCAAAGGCCTTTGTTTGTCAACTCTCAATTGAAGTGTACCCACCTGGGAGGATAACATTTGTATAGTGTGTAAAGTACAGAGACTTACATGACTGCTAAGGCAAGGAGGCACTGTTACTGTTACTCCACTTAGCCAGCCCAATGACCTCTGCTTCAAAGGCCCTTGCTTGCCAGCTCTCATTGGAAGTGTATCCGCCTAGAAGAATAACATTTGTATAGTGTGTGTAGTGCAGGGACTGACATTACTGCAACTACCAGCAGACACTGTTTCTCTAACTCCAAGCACTGGAGCAGTAGTCTCTTGCGCAAATACATCTGTTAGTGAACTCTCAATTGAAGTGTGTTCACTAGGGGGAGAACATTGGCCAAGTGTGTGTACTAGAGTGAGTGGAATGATTGCAACCCACAGCAGGCCTGTATCTGTAGCTCCAAACACCAGCACAATGTTCTTGTCTCCAAAGACCACTGTTTGTCAATTACAAAATGATGTTTACTCACCGGGGGGATAACATTTGTCAAGTATTGGGGGTAGTGAGAGTGACAGGACTGCAACTCCCAGCAGGCACTGTTCCTTCAACTCCAAACACCAGACCAGTGTTCTCTCCTCAAAAGACCCCTGTGTCTTAACTCTCTATTGAAGTGTACTCACCTGGGAGGAAAACATTTGTAAAGTGTGTGTAGTAGGGAGTTACATGACTGCTAATGCCAGGAAGTCCCGTTTCTAGAAAACCAAATATCAACCCAGTGTTCTCTTGTCCAAGGACCCCTGTGTCTTAACTCTCAATTGAAGTGTACTTACTTGTGAGGATACCATTTGTACAGTGTGTTTAGTACAGGGAGATACACAACTGCAACTCAAAGGAGAGTCACTTACTGTCACTCCACACCACAAGTCCAGTGTCTTCTTCTCCAAAGACTTCTGCTTGGGAAATCACAAAAGAAGTATACTCACCTGGGGGGATGAACGTTACTGAAGTGTATGAAGTAGAGGGAGTGACATGACTGCTAAGGCCAGAAGGCTATGTCTCTAAATACAAGCCCAGTGTACACTTGTCCAAATATCCTTGTTTGTTAACTCACAATGGAAGTTTACTCTCCTGGGAGGTTCGCATTTGTCTAGTCTCGGGAACTTGTGGGAGTGACCTGAATGTAATGCCCAATAGGCCCGTTTTGCTAACTTCAATCACCCGCCCAGTGTCCACTTGCCCCAATGCATCTGTTTGTGAACTCTCAAAGGATGTTTACTCACCAGGCAGGATAACATTTGTCTAGTGTTGGGAACTAGAGGGAGTGTCCTGAATGCGAAGCCGAATGGGCCCTGTTTTGCTAACTGCAATCACTAGCCCATTGTCCACTTGCCCCAAATCATCTGTTAGCGAACTCACAAAGAAGGTTTACTCACCTGAGAGGATAGATTTTGTCTAGTGCTTGGCAGTAGGGGAGTCACCTAAATGCAGCTCCCAAGAGGCACTGTTCAAGTGACTCCAAATAGCGGACCAGTAGTCACGTGTCCAAGATCCCTTGCCTGATCACTCTTAAATGATGGTTACTCATCTGGGAGGGATCAAGATACAGCTCATGTTCAACTCAGAGATGTGGCTGCGTACCTAGCTCAATCTTGAACTGCTAATCCTAGATAAACCTATTGAGGACTGGAAGGGCAGCTCATCCAATGTGCAACATAAATGATCAACAAGGCCTCAAGATTCATACCCAGAATGAAATTGGCTGCAGACACATTCACAATGCACTGACCACATGATGACTCCAATCACATATACAACAAACTCCTGGGTTGGCCTGCATAACAATCGATTAGGCCTCAAAAAGGTAAAAGCCACGTCTTTGCCTACATTTGTGGCAATATGTATTTCTCTACTCAATCTCCCAAGTGCTAATGAACTGCTAAATTCAGCAGCTGCTTGACTTGAATAGAATTAGCATGCTTCACAAGTGTCAGGTCAATACAACCAGTAGCATGGGTACCTGCCACAATTAGATAACCTGCAAATAAACTATGTTCACAGGCTTTGCAAAATGTCACTGTAAACTTTTGGAGATAGATGTCACAACCAGTGCCATTGTATCTTTCACATCAACATGTCGTGCAGCCACTGGACACACAGAGGCCACAGACAAGACTGCCACTACTGCCCTCGACGAAGCCCTCAGTGATGATGACCTCCTGGACATTTGGACATGGCGGATGGTTAAGGCCCATCTGGACAAACTGGTCATACCCCTACAGTGAGTCTCACTGTGGTCACATCAAGAACTCCCAGCCTGGTAGCCCCAACGTCACAGGCAGCCATTTGCCCCCAAACTTGTGTCCTTACGACAGTGGCAAAAAAAAGTGCACCCCCCAGTCCAGGATCCTGAGTCGCAGCACAACACCACAGACAATGATGAATCTGGAACCAGTAGTAGGGGGCACCCTGTGGCAGAGGTACAGATCTGTGGGTACAGTGGTCATGGGAGGGATATTGTGGGCCACTAGGTTGAGGCCACTGGGGATAGTCCTGGCCAGGACACCATCAGACAAGTCTTGGGGGTCTATCAGGAGTCCCAGGGCATAATAGGCCTGATTCTTTCCAAACTACGAGAGATGAAGCAGATGCAAGGGGACATCCAAAGGGATCTGCTTCAACAGAGGGAGGCCACCAATACCAACCTAGCCTCCCTAACAGAGGTTTTCGGGGACATTAGCAGTACCCTGATCAGGGATCATCAGCAACGCTCTACCTCTTCCTTTGGCACAGCAACACCAGGCCCTTCTTCATCAGTACCGGCCCCGGGAAGGGATGCCCTGTCAGGGGAAGAACCCACCCCAGACACCCCTGCCTATGTAGCAACAGCTTCCCCCCACGCAAGCAGGGATGCCCAGCTAAGAATCCAGGAGGTGCAGCTGGCCAGACACTGATCACTGCCATCAAGTGACCTTTTCCTGAAGGAACTCCTTTGCATGCCACATATTCACTCTGTTGACTGTTCTTCAACCACCTTCCATTTTCTATGGGAGGAGTACACTGGACTTTGGACTTCCAATGGAGTGGCATTTGCTACATTGATTTCAGCCACCATGACCGAACCCTTCACTTTTCTGTTACGATATATGATTATTCTATGCACAAATTTAATCAATACCACCTATCACAAAGTTTGTGTCTGTTTGCTTCTGTTTCAATTGTTGCTATGTAGAGATGTAAGACCATGTGAAGCAAATGATTAAGACACAAGCTGCTAGTACAAGAAGGGATGTGTTACAGGTATAGTGTCCTGCTAAGGAGTACAACCAACACACACAAACACATAAGTACAAGTATCTGGTCACACCAAACATTTTATTTCACTGTGCAGCACATAGGCTGTCCACATGTCTGGACTGTCATAGCCAGGAATGGCTGACTCATATTTTGTCACAGTAAATATAAAGAGGTTCAGTCCCCCAGACCACAGAAAGGAAGGACTTGTGAGACACTGTCCAGTAGAATACGCAAACAGAGAAGTGAATGCTGTCACCGGCTTGAGCTTTATCACATACCAAAATCAAATAATCCAACATCACATATACTATGATATAGAGAGAGAGTCAGTACAGTAGTCCGTGAACACAGGGCCATCAAAATCCAATTACCATACATCCGGTGGTATGACACAAACATAAGTCAGTGTTGTGGCACAGGCACTGGGGCCTGCAATGATTAAACATATCTACAACTACATACAGGTCATTCAAGAAGAATGTTTAGCCCATGTGAAGGGTGAATGTCTGACTTGCACTTGATGACAGCATATTTCATGCCCACAAAATCACATTGTGACAGGGTCACCATATCCCACCTTCCAAGAGTCCTTTGGGGCCGCCCAACCTATGCCTCGGGGACACCGTGGAGTATATCAAACAGGAAATTGTTCAAACGGATATATCTGACAGGAGAGGACCGGAAAAGGGGAAGTGGGAAGAGAGACGAGCAGGGAGGAGAGCGGAGAAGGGGGAGGAGAGACGAGCAGAGAGGAGAGCGGAGAAGCAGGAGGAGAGACGAGTAGAGAGGTGAGCGGAGAAGCAGGAGGAGAGACGAGCAGAGAGGAGAGCAGAGAAGCGGGAGGAGAGACGAATGGAGGAGAAATGACTGAAGAGAGACGGGAGCTGGAGTAATCAGCAGAGGAGCGTGAGGAGCTAACAGCCCGCGTCGAATACGCCAACAGATCCAGCCACGTCCCTGGAGGGCCAGGTGAGTACACGCATCCCCGGCACTAGGGGATACTGGTGGGCATGGGGAGGCAGGAGAGGGGATGAAGGGCACAAAAAGGGCGAGACAAACAAAACGTTTGATCACTCGGGAGTGCAGTCTGGTATTGAACACAAGCCAAGGCTCACTTCTCTGGAGCTAATTTTGTTTGGTGTGTATAATATAATTTACCATGTACAATATCCCTCACAGTCCTTGTATCGCCTTCCCTTCCTCCCTAGTCCTTAAGAATAGAAGGTCCCAGATAAAAGATAACCATCCGCTTACCTTATATTTCTGGTTCTTTTTCCCACGGCGCTGTAACCCGGAGGGACGAAGTCCTGAAGATCACCGGCCTAGGAAACAAAGAGAAGTTCTATTATAGAGAGACAGACTGAGAAACAAAGGTCAATTAAGAAGAACGTTAAAGAGATAAGACAAAGAAGAGAAACTTATAAAAACCTATTGAATAAGAGTACAATAGAATAATATAAATAAAATAAAAATACTCCTAAGAGTTTTCAATTGAACAAAGAGGCTTGACATCTTTCTTTTCCCGGGGAACCCACCACACACACACACGATGCAATTGGCCTAAAACGGCACACAAAACAAGTATATTTTGCACTTCAGACCTTCCACCCAAACACTGTTCAAGATGCCTTGGCACAGGTCTCATATACCCCAAATCTGTGACCCACATTACCTGAAACAATCCATGTCCACTTCCTGTGTTGGAATAGCATCATATACCTTACAATGTCACAACTCTGAAATTCCCACATGAGGTTGTCATGGTGAAGGTACTTGTACAAAGACAAAAAGAAGGTGTATAAATTTGAAAACATGCCTTTGCACAAATTACACAGCAAGCCTTTGAAAATGAGGTAACATTGCAATGAGTCTGACACAAACAAAGCATCTACATCAAGGTGGGGATATGTCAAAGGCTAAATCTTCAAGCAACCTTTGGCTAAATATTGCAAAGTATTAGCTCCCCAGTGTTTTGCCAAAACACTCTACTCCACACATTCTGACAACTACAGTTCTTTGTACAGTCACAGTTGTTACATCACATGATATACTTATACTCAAGATAAATAGGTATTGATGAGATCTTCCTGCAAGTCAGCTCCTTCCTCTTCGCCACTGTCATCCTCAGGAGCCCAACAGCCAGCTCCACTATCCACCTTGTTCTTACATGGTCCTCAGTGAAGCAGCCTTCCCCTGATGTAGTTGTATTTCTGATTGGTGTCAACAACCAAGGACAGATTGGATATGCAGAGTCTCCTGTTAAGGAATGGTGTAGCTGGATTCCTGATTGGCGTCAACAACCAAGGACAGTTTGGGTATGTAGAGTCTCCTGTTAAGGAATGGGACATTTGTGTAACTATGAGTCCCTATTATCGGAATTGTCACCCACAAACAGGACAAATGTGACTTATCAACCAGCCAGGCCATCTCTGGGTAGAGTTGTGACATTAGCTGGGGGATAGGACTGTTCTGTTAATGAAGGCACCGTGGACTGAATCCGGATAATGGGCACAGACCTGTGAAATGTATAGGTCTGCCAAAGATACAACTTGGACGTTGATGAATTGGAAGTTCTTTCTGTTGCAGTATACTTGTTCATTGGCATGCAGTGGAATCAAGCCAACATGTGTGCCATCAATACTCCCCACCACATGTGAGAAGCATGCAAAACCATAAAAGATAGCCTTCACATTGGCTAAAATTCTCACGTCGGGGAAACTGGATATAACTGTCAGTGTGTTTCTACATTGCTGAGAGGACATCCTTCAACACTAGACTGAACATAGGGTGAGACATACCACCAGATTGGGCCATTGTGGGGGTCATTTTGACCTCGGCAGTCTGTGCAATAGTGGAGATATTACTGCCAACAGGCTGGGGGTACCTACCTCCACTATCACGCCATTGGCGGTTTGGCTTTGGCCAAATTAACACACTGACTGCCACAGCGGTAACAACTGCAGGGCTGGAGTCTCCAGCCTGGGGGCCAACACTAGGCTGCCCATGGCATTTTGACCCCACCCACCGCCATAGTTTCTGTGGTTTCTGTACCGTCACAGGATTTATGGTGGTAGGCACTATCAGTGCCAGGGAATTTCTTCCCTGGCACTGATAGGGGTCTTCCCCGCCCCCTCCCTAGGGTCCTGCCCCACCCCCTCTTAACCCCCCCACCATATACACACATATACGTACATACATACACACCCATACACACATGCAGACACACATTCACCCATGCATGCATACATTCATACACACTCACAGCAACACTCCTGAACATACATCCAGTCACACACGCGCTCACATGACAAAACATGCATGTACACACACACACACTCATGCACACACGCATTACACACACATGCACGCATTCACACACAGTCACACACACCCCCACACACACACACAAAACACCCCCCTCTCCTGTCAGACAACCCGACTTACCTGCTTGCAGGGGGTCCTCCGGCAAGAGACGGGACGCAACACTGCTGCCAGCAGCAGCGTCCGCCAACAAAACACCGCCAGGCCGTATCATAAAACATGATATGGTAGGTGGTATTTTGCTGGCGTGGCCTACAGCCATCGCCGCCATGACCTTTGCAGGAATTCCGCCAGCTTTCTGGCTGAATTCCGGCTACGGTCATAATTCCATGGACGATCGGTGACAGTATGTTGACAGCCGTCGCCGTGGCGGTAGGCGGCATTTTCTGCCAATGCCATAATGACCCCCTACATGTTGGAAGGCCATTGTGGCTAGGAAGTGCAATACTGACATGACTTGTACAATGGGTGGTATGCTGGTTGGATAACTAATAGCTGGCATCAGATCTGGCTCCAACTGTTGACATAAGTCCACTATTGACCGCCGATTCAGACGCAGAGGGCAGAGGAAGCACCGCCAACAGGCTGGCGGTGCTTCCGGGGCAATTCTGACCGCGGCGTTAAAGCCGCGGTCAGAAAAGGGGAACCAGCGGTTTCCCGCCGGTTTTCCCCTGCCCCAGGGAATCCTCCATGGCGGCGCTGCATGCAGCGCCACCATGGGGATTCCGACCCTCTTCCCGCCAGGAAGAGGCTGGCGGGAACGGGTGTCGTGGGGCCCCTGGGGGCCCCTGCAGTGTCCATGCCACTGGCATGGGCACTGCAGGGGCCCCCTAACAGGGCCCCATTAAGATTTTCAGTTTTTGCTTGACAGACACTGAAAATCGCGACGGGTGCAACTGCACCCGTCGCACCCCAGCAAATCCTCCGGCTCCATTCGGAGCCGGCTTCATCTTTGCTGGGGCTTTCCCGCTGGGCCAGCGGGCGATCTTTTGAAGATCGTCCGCCGGCCCAGCGGGAAAGTTGGAATGCTCCCCGCGGTCATTTGAATGACCCCTATGTGTCCTTTTTCCATGGTCTGAAGGTCTGGCAGTGAACAGTAAACAGGTGGCTGTCACATCCTCCCTCCCCCTGGGTATCTATATATGACATGAAATTGGTTCTGACATTAGTCATTGTGTCCACAGCAACCTACATGATGCATGTCAAGAATAACATGTGACAAGACAATTTAAAAGGAACGGACATGGCAAGCAGTACACATCCCAGCTGCTAATAACACAAGGACCACATGTGACTCCCTTGCTTTGCACATCATGTACACATCATGTATCTGGACCTACATCAAAAATGTACATCATGAATGCCACTCAGAATGTGGCTGGATGTCCCAAGAGCAAAAATGACCTTTGATGAGGGTGGACTGTGCCCCACTGTAAATTGCCATCTGAGCCCTGCAACATACTACAATGGTGTTTGAGTAGTAGAAACAATAAGAAAAGACAAGTTAAGCAGGTTTGTTGCCAAAACAACATTTTCTGAGGTGTGACAGTTTTTAAAGCCCAATACAGCATTTCATGGCTCCAAAATGGAGGCTGTCTGACCTACTCCACTGGACATTCGGAACCTCCTGTGAATACCGGTGGAAGTCGTCATGGTGGTAGGCGGTTGCAACTGCAGTGGAAAATGGCTGTGTCCACTGGCGGTGACAACTTCACCGCCATGTTCTGAAAAATCCCTTTGTTGACTACTGACACTGCTGCCAGTAACACCTCCACTACCGAGCTGCTGTGCACCACCTCTGGGAGCAATCATGCCACATCCAGCAGGTAGTAGGGCCCCTGCCTTCTCACCAGAGGAGTTGGAGAAGCCGGTGACTGAGGTCCTACCCATGTATGAACAGCTCTATGGTGTACCAGAGGACCAGGTAAGTGCCTCATGTGCACAGTTTTCTCTGTACTTCACCATGGTTTCCTTCCACACAGGTTAGATTGTCCTCGTGTGTGCCAGATTGAATACTCATGTGCCTGTAGGTGAGGTCTGTGCGACATTAATGGGAGAGTCAATGTGGAGGTATTGGTGGCCAGGGCCATATGTTAAGTTCAATCACATTGTGGTGTGTGTGTTTTTTGTGATCCCTGATCCACCTTGTGTTAGATGCACAGAACTAGGTGAGGTGGCATTACAGCCGCCCACTGACATCTCTTTTCTCATGAATGCTGCATATGTGAGACACCATGTATGTGCATGACACCATGAGCTGACTATGCACGTTGTATGTGTCAGTTGTGAAAAATGTGAGCTATGTATATGTGGCCACAGAGATTTCTTCACACATCTGGCCTTGCTGGACTGTTGTTTGTAAGGCACGTCATCACTCTCTCTGCCTTTCAGGTTGCCACACACCTCACATGCCAATATTCTGTTGGCTAGACAATGTACTGCAATGCATGGAAGTGATGGGAATGTGGTGTCATGTAGGTTATGTCTGCTAAGCCTTTCAGAGACCAAGACCTGTCACATGTATCTCCCAGTATGGGTCCCAGTCTAGGCTGGGGAGGAGTCACTCTGGCTATGCAACTGTGGCACTGTGCCCACTCCCTCTACTCCAGCAGATTCTGTCATGTGGCCAATATGAGGCTCTGTTGTAATATGCTGTCCAGAATGCATAATTCCTTTGATTAGATTGGGAATGGGTACAGGGGCAGGTTATTGATCTGTGATAGATGCATTACTGTCAATGTGTGTCTCTGACACATAAGGTCCCTTACTCCAGCAGCCCTGATGTAACTTTCATACAGGTCATATTTGTCCTGTGCAAGCTCATTGCATGAATGACGTTCCCACAGTGCAGGCAGTGTGTTGATTCCTGGGAGACCATAATATGTACTCAGCAGCTTGGTCACACATCAGTAACTGGACAATGCATGCCTTTGTTTGTTAGATGCCATCTCTCTAGGATAGACACATATGTCCAAAAGCGTGTTTGCTGGTACAGATACATAACACAGAACCCCACCCCCTGAAGTGGCATGTCTGCACCTGTTATTGAAAATGTCCACACATGGACAGGCTAGATATTTTCTGTACCCACCATGCCAGTCCATGCCAGGATGTAACATGTATTTGATGCCCGTGGCGTGCCCCCATCTGATGTGGATGACGGCGCAAAGATCTGTTTTTCAGGTTGATGATACAGGTAGGTGTGTGTATTTACGGTCAGTAGTGCCCACAGCGACGTTGATTTGCTGGTCCTTCGATGATCAGCAGCAGCGGCAAAACATATGTGATGGGCTCAATGGTGGCATTGGGCTGCCTGCAGGTGAGTGTCTCCCTTCATACTGTCCATTTCTGCCTTCTGAGATGTGGTGGTTGGCCCACCATGGTCACATTGGTGGTGTGCAACCTTGTAATGTGTCAGGCAGAAACGCAGGCTCCCCCCGTCTGTTTGTGCTGCCTCGTGACTTTTTTGGTCTGTGCTGCATGGTGGTGCCGGTGGGACCACAGTGGTCTTTGCTACATAGGCCCACTTTACTCATAATACCGATGGCAGACAGATCGCCATGGCGGCCTAGGGACTGCCAAACTCCTAAGGAGGCCCCAGAAGTTTATTAGGTTGTCTTTCTTGAAACTCTAAATCTCTTATAATATGTTTATACCTGTATTACATGGTATCAGACTGTGAGGTGGAGAGATCTCACCCTCTCCCCAATGGGCGGCTTGCAGGAATCGCATTAGACTTAAAATTTCAAAGATGAATACAAAATTGGAACGTTTCGGATCTATGGCGTAAACTCCACATAGCAGACAAAGAACTCTTGTTTTACTCCCTGGTGCATAAGATATACACTAGAATTAATCTATTTTTGGAGGTACATTGATTGTGTGAAAGACAGTATATTTGGGCCGGGTTGTTTCTTCTAATGTTGCACTGGACTAGACATCTTTCTGTGATTCCTACATGGCGAATTTAAGAGGCAGCGTTGTAGGATGTCCCATTTTGCACCCATAACACATAGCTAATTAATTCACAGAAAATGAGGGTACCACTGACAACCGCTTATCTGAATGGGATGTGTTTAATATAGTGACATGTAGCAATTGCATTGAGAGCTCCTTTCGGTTTAGGAAACTGTTACTAGAGAAAATATGAGGATTAAAGACTCAGTTGCACATTAGGGGAAAACACTCGGGCCCGTATTTATACTCCGTTTGCGCCGAATTAGCGTTGTTTTTTTCGACGCAAATTCGGCGCAAAACTAACGCCATATTTATACTTTGGCGTTAGACGCGTCTAGCGCCAAAGTATGGGCAAAGAGCTTCATTTTTTAGCGTGAACGCCTTCCTTGCGTTAATGAGATGCAAGGAAGGCGTTCCCGTCTAAAAAAATGGCGGCGACGCAAATGCGTCGTATTTATACTCCCGGGCAAAAATCACGCCCGGGAGGTGGCGGGTCAAAAAAAACCGCATTTGCGCCACTTTTTAACGCCTGGGTCAGGGTAGGTGTTAAGGGGCCTGTGGGCTCAAAATGAGCCCACAGGTGCCCTCCCCTGCCCCCAGGGACCCCCCCTGCCACCCCTGCCCACCCCAGGAGGACACCCAAGGATGGAGGGACCCACCCCAGGGACATTCAGGTAAGTTCACGTAAGTATAATTTTTTATATTTTTCAATTTTTTTTGGGTGGCATAGGGGGGCCTGATTTGTGCCCCCCTACATGCCACTATGCCCAATGACCATGCCCAGGGGACAGAAGTCCCCTGGGCATGGCCATTGGGCAAGGGGGCATGACTCCTGTCTTTACTAAGACAGGAGTCATTTAAATGGCGTCTGGGCGTCGAAAAAATGGCGCAAATCGGGTTAAGACGATTTTTTAGCGTCAACCCGACTTGCGCCATTTTAAGACGCCCTAGCGCCATTTTCCCCCTACGCCGGCACTGCCTGGTGTACGTGGTTTTTTTCCACGCACACCTGGCAGCGCCGGTCTGCTTGCGCCGGCTAACGCCATTCCATAAATACGGCGCCCGCATGGCGCTTCGGAATGGCGTTAGACGGCGCTAAATTTTTTGACGCTAAACTGCGTTAGCGCAGTTTAGCGTCAAAAAGTATAAATATGGGCCTCAGTTGCACTATAGGGAAAATAGGGTTGTGATGGGTGCAGACCACAGACCAGGACTATTAGACGTACAGAAACAATATGATGAGACACTATACAGACCGAAAAATTTAGTCTAAAAGAAATATATAACAAAACACCATGACAATGGGGATAAATTGTGCAGTTGCGAGGGTAGCATTTAAGATCTGATCAACATTCTTCCCCCATATGTACTATATGCAATTAAGATTGAACTTTAATGCACCCTCAGATGGACATAAATACAGTATTTGTCAGATACTATGAGGCCTTACATATATCCCGCCTCCCGGGAACTAGTGGAGCACACACTCACACATTATTGGCACACCTTATTAGACTACATGCATCTTTCGCCCCGCACAGTGGACCAGATGCACACCTTACATGCATCCATCACACTAAAAAAAACTGTTTCTACAACTTAACAACTAGCCAGGAGTAAATGTGGCAGATGGCCTACCCACAGAGTTTTATTCAGCCTATAAAATAAAATTGACATCCCAACTGATCACTATGTTTATCGAAGCATACAATAAAAGGATTTTGCCTCAGTCAGTTAGAGAGGAATTGTTTGTGGTATTGCCTAAGAAACGACATGACCCCTCAAAAGTGTAGTCACACAGACCACTCTTGTTTATTAATAGTGATTAGAAATTACTGGGCAAACTTCTAGATAACAGAATACAAGGTTTAATAATAGACATGGTGAACTCTGACTCGTGTGGCTTCATTCCTGACCGAAACACTGCCTGCAACTTGGGATGCCTATTTCATGTTATAGACCAACTAACGGCTCCAATGCCCACTATTTTTTCCATAGACATTGAAAAAGCATTTAACACTTTAATGAGGCCATATTATTTGTGGTACTTACAAAAATGGGATGGTGGTGTCCTATATTAAAATGGATTCAACTTCCATACCTGCAGCCCTTATCCAGAGTCTGTATTGTGCACACTATGGGGGTCATTACAACACTGGCGGTAAAAGCCGCTTACCGCCGTGCAGAAGACCGCCAACACACCATTCCCAGGAGACGATGGCAACGGTACTGGCCAAGTTTCAGGAGACCCAGCGGCTGCAGGAGGAACATTATTTGGGGTTCAGGGCGGCCGCAGAATACCGCCACTGCCATTATGACCCACAGCTCGGAATCCGCCAAAATTTAGACACCCACACAAGTCCGCCACACCAAAGGTCAGAGATAAACTGGCGATAACAAAACCGACACCGTCACGCCAACAGGAATACGCCCACACTATCACGACCCACGAATCCACGTGGCAGTCTTTCAACCGCGGTATTCCATTGGCGGTACACACCGCTGCGATCAAAATACACACACTCTTACAAAACACATCCACATTGGACAATTCCAAATACACACACCTGATACACATACACACACCACTCCCACACATCCAATACAATATAAAACACACACCCACATCACCCACAAACCCTTACGACAACAATTGCGACTGAAGGCCAGAGATAGACACCACCAGAAAGAACCATAGCATCCACAGGCACTCAACACCATCACTCACACAACAGCCACGCACCTCACACAACACACCTCTAAATATCACCCCACACATCACAACACAAACCACCCCACACATCACCCACACCACCCCATGGCACCGCAAAGACACCCCAGGTTTTCTGAGGAGGAGCTCAGGGTCATGGTGGAGGAAATCATCCGGGTAGAGCCACAGCTATTCGGATCACAGGTGCAGCACACTACCATAGCTAGGAAGATGGAGCTATGGCAGAGAATCATGGACAGGGTCAACGCAGTGGGACAGCACCCAAGAACTAGGGATGACATCAGGAAGAGGTGGAACGACCTACGGGGGAAGGTGAGTTCTGTGGTCTCAAGACACCAGATTGCGGTTCAGAGAACTGGCGGCGGACCCCCACCTCCTTCCCCAGAACTCACAACATGGGAGGAGCAGGTCTTGGCTATACTGCATCCTGAGGGCCTCGCAGGAGTAGCTGGAGGAATGGACTCTGGTAAGTCAAATCTTAACTATTACATCCCCCACCCTACCTGCATGCTATCACATACCCCCACCCTCGCCCACACCCCCATCACTCCAAATCTTCACATATGTCCCAATATCACAAACCACACATCCCAAACCCAAGCCCTGCATGTAACACCAAAGCATGGACACCATTCACTAAAGCATGTCCACTGCACATACCTATACACCCCCCTAAACCATTATCACACAAGGTCCCACTCAAGAATGTAAGCACTAGGCTACAGGGTCACCCACCCATTGCACACCATAGCACACACAGATGCAATAATCATGCTTTTACACCCCTGCAGGACCCATACCCAACGTCACCGGACAGGAGGGTCCAGACATGTCCACTCCACCCACAGAAGAGGCCCGCAGTGATGACAGCAGCTTTGTCCAACTGGATCTAGATGACCAGCCCGGCCCATCTGGGACCTCGGGACAGTCGGTTCCCCTCACACTGGCACAGGCCACTACAGAGCTTCACCCCTCTGGAAACACCAGCACAGCACCCACCCAGCGGTCCCATACCTCTGTCCCCAGGACACGTCAAGCAGCAGTGTGTCTACCACTGCAGGGAACCCAGGCTAACCCACCACCCCAACAACACCAGGGACCTGGGGGCAGTGGTAGTGGGCACACGGTTCAGGGGACAGAGGCCCAGGGAAACAGGGGAACTGGGAGGGCTGCTGTGTGACAGGGGGAGGACAGGCCCAGGGAACCCACTCTCCACGAGGCCCTCTCCAACATCATGGGAGCATACCACCATTCCCAGGAGATGATGGCAACGGTAATGGCCAAGTTTCAGGAGACCCAGCGGCTGCAGTAGGAACAGTATTTGGGGTTCAGGGAGGAACTCAAATCCATCAATTCCACCCTGGGCACCATTAAACTCGTCAACACCACGAGGGACACTGTGGCACCACAAGGGGCCCCTGACACTAGCCTGGAGGATGAACTGCCCAACACCTCCACCGGTGCTAGTGGACAGGAGGCACCGCCATAGGAACAGGACACCAGCACCCCACCCCCTGCAGATGGAAAACCACCCCGCAAACGGTCCCTGAGATCCAGGACAAAGACAGAGAACAATGCCAAGACCCCACCAAGAAATGAGACCACCCTGCTTGTCATCCTGTTGTTCCACTTTGTCACTCTGTCCATACTTAAACTGCCCCAGCTCCACTTCCTATGTCCCTTTGGACAATGCACCTGTGAGACTAATAGACTGGACCCTTCAATGGACATTCCTCCACCATCACCCCTGACCATTTTACAACCCCCTCCAATATTTAGCACTTAAATAAACACCCTTGAATCACAAAACAATCTGGAGTCAATCTGTGCTTTCACAAATGTGTATTTGCAATAACTGTGGAAAATAGCAATGTCCATTCTATTGTCAACATACCTATGTCACACAGCTCTAGTCCATGAGGTAACATAGCAGTGGTCACACAGTGGGACCCACATCTGTGAAATTGAAAGGGAAAATGACAATTCAGGGTCCATACACTGGGTGAAAGTGACAGACAGATGAGAGTTAGGACAATTAGATCAGATGTAGCAGGCAGTGTTGTCTTCTTACCTGTGTCTCACTGGAAGTATTGCTGGATCACTGTGTTCCTGTTGTCTATGTCCTCTTCTTCTGCTTCCTCGTCTTCACTGTCCACAGGCTCCACAGCTGCCACAACACCTCCATCTGGACCATCCTCCTGCAGAAAAGGCACTTGTCATCGCAAAGCCAAGTTGTGAAGCATATAGCAGGCCACGATGATTTGGCACACCTTCATTGGTGAGTAGAATAGGGAACCACCTGTCATATGGAGGCACCTGAACCTGGCCTTCAGGAGGCCAAAGGTCCTCTCTATAACCCTCCTAGTTCGCCCATGGGCCTCATTGTAGCGTTCCTCTGCCCTTGTCCTGGGATTCCTCACTGGGGTCAGTAGCCATGACAGGTTGGGGTAACCAGAGTCACCTGCAAATGGCGAGGGACAACTGTTAGACACACACTAACTCTTAGTGACATCCCCAGACCCAGACACCTAGTCACACTGTTTTGGGTCCATGTCCTCACCTAATAGCCACACACGGTGCCTCTGGAGTTGCCCCATCACATAAGGGATGCTGCTATTCCGCAGAATGTAAGTGTCATGTACTGAGCCAGGAAATTTGGCATTCACATGGGAGATGTACTGGTCTGCCAAACACACCATCTGCACATTCATAGAATGGTAACTCTTCCGGTTTCTGTACACCTGTTCACTCCTGCGGGGGGACCAAGGCCACATGTGTCCCATCAATGGCACCTATGATGTTGGGGATATGTCCCAGGGCATAGAATTCAACTTTCACTGTAGGCAAATCCTCCACCTGAGGGAAAACGATGTAGCTCCGCATGTGTTTCAGCAGGGTAGACAACACTCCGGACAACATGTTGGAAAACATAGGCTGGGACATCCTTGATGCTATGGCCACTCTTGTTTAAAAAGACCCACTTGCTAGGAAATGGAGTACTGACTGCACCTGCACTTGAGGGGGGATTCCTGTGGGATGGTGGATACCTGACATCGGGTCTGGCTCCAACTGGGCACACAGTTCCAGGATTGTGGTACAATCAAGTCTGTAGGTGATGATTACATGTCGCTCCTCCATTGTCGACAGGTCCACCAGCGGTCTGTACACCGGAGGATGCCGCCATCTCCTCACCTGCCCCAGCGGACGTGCTCTATGGAGGAAAACAGCGAGCAGAGAGTCAACCAACTCTGAGGTACGTAAACTCAACTTAATCGTAAAATGTTTCCAAATCGACATATGGCTGGATTAGTGTTTAAGCAAGGCCTAGACATGTGTGACGCAGTCAAAATTAATGCCATGTGGCCCCCTGAAATGGCATCTGCCTGACCTGTAATGTGGGACAAGGGGATATGAGGTAACTGCGCTGGCGTTGTACACCGTCGCGGTAGGCGGTCGAAGACCGCGGCGCAATCCTGCATTTGTTAACATTGGACCCTATGGGTCCCAGGAGCCAATGACGATGAACGCCGGGGGTGACGGTACGCACCGCCACGGACGCCACCGTCATTTTCTCTCTGTTCTCTCACTTGACACCTGATCTTCGACAGGAGAGGACCTACACTGCAAGTGCTGTTGTGACCTCAGTCTGGAAGAGACAATGTTTCGTGTGTCTGGGGAAAGGGCCCCTGACTTCAGCACGGAGGAGTTGGAGAAACTAGTGGATGGGGTCATCCCCCAGTACACGCTACTCTATGGTCCTCCAGACAAACAGGTGAGTACACTGTGAGCATGATGTATGTGCAATGGCTGTTTGGAGTGGTGTGGATGACAGATGGGAGGGGGGAGAATGAGGCGTGCATGAAACGATGGTGAGTGCATGTGCGTCATTGCAAGGGTAGGGATGCGGGCCAATGACTGTGACGGTGCAGACGGTTATATCTTCTCCTTTTCCCCTGTACTATTCCTGTAGGTCAGTGCCTACCAGAAGAAGGATATTTGGTGTGCCATCGCCAAGGAAGTCTGGACCCTGGGGGTCTACCACAGACGGAGCACCCACTGCCGGAAAAGATGGGAGGACATTCGCTGCTGGAACAAGAAGACAGCGGAGGCTCAGCTGGGGATGGCCTCCCAACATGGGAGGTGTGCCTGTCGCACCATGACCCCTCTAATGTTCCAGATCCTGGCGGTGGCATACCCGGAGTTGGATGGGCGCTTGAGGGCATCACAGCAGCCACAAGGGGGTGAGTACACTCTCATTCAGCTGATTCAGTGTGCATTGTAGCTGTCTGGGTGGGGGAGGTGGGCTGTGGGTTCCCCTAGGCCAGGGTGAGTTTGGTAGGCAAGGTCCATTCTTAAGGCAGGCCCTGTGGCACCCCACCCCACCTGTGTACAAAGCCAACTACACCTAGTCAGGCTCCTGTGACTTCCATGTGTGCAGCAATCGGCCATAGCCTTGTAACCCATGTCCCTGTGATTGATTAGGGAACTCCAAGTGCACGGCGTAGTGCAGGGGGCTTCTGTGTCTGTAGTGTCCGCCAACGGTAGCGGTATTGCATGCACTCAACATGTCTTTCTTCGGTCTTCCCTCCCTTTTTGTGGTCTCCCTGTGCTTGTGTGCATTAGCATCATCAGACGGAGGAGCAGTGGCATCGGAGCAGGAGGGAGCTGCATCCCACATGGCCCTGGAGGGCAACACAATGGAGTCTGAAGCCACCAGTGGGACGGAGGGCGAGGGGAGCTCCACGGCGGGGACAGGAGCAGACACCAGCAAAACGGACTCCTCCTCTGATGGGAGCTCCCTTGCAGTGGCGGGCCCCTCTGTGCCCACCGCATCTACAGGTACAGCTTCGACCCCCCCTACCAGCACAGCCCTCCCAGCAGCCCCTCAGCGTTTGCCTCGTGGTCGCTCACCCAGGAGGGTGGGCATCTCCTTCGCCCCAGGCACCTCAGGCCCTCCCCCAGTCAGCCCTGCTGCCCTCAGTGAGGAGGCCATTGACCTCCTCAGGTCCCTCACTGTTGGGCAGTCTACCATTTTGAATGCCATCCAGGGTGTAGAGAGGCAGTTGCAACAGACCAATGCATACCTGGAGGACATTCATTCTGGTCAGGCTGCCCATCAGCGAGCTTTTCAGACTCTGGCTTCAGCACTGATGGCAGCCATTGTCCCTGTCTCTAGCCTCCCCTCTCCAACTTCCTCCGCCCAGACCCAAACCCCTGTACCTCAACCTATCCCAAGCACACCATCAGACCAGCATGCACACACGTCAACACACAAGGGAAGCTCAGGCGAACATAAGCACCACACATCCCAAAGGAACTCACGCAAGCATCAAACACATGCACACATACCAACAGCCACTGCCTCCACTGTGTCCCCCTCCTCCTCATCTCCCTACTCCCTCCCAGTCTCGTCTCCACTCACACCTGCATGCACTACATCGTCAGCCACTACCTCCATCACCTACACACCCACCACCACACCCCGCTCACTTGCACTCACCACCCCGACTACCATTCACACATCCCGTGTCCTCTCCAAGTGTGTCTGTGAGCCCACCTCCCAAGGTACACAAATGCAGCCACACACCCACCCAACAGCCATCCACCTCACGACAGCCTCCAGCCCATGCACCTTCACCCAAAGTCAGCAAACGTACACCTCCTACAACCACTACCTCTTCCTCCAATCCCAAACCCCCTCCATCTACCCGTCCCAGTGTGTCCTAAAAACCTATCCTGTCCAACCTTGACCTCTTCCCCTCACCTCCCCCACCCGTTCAGTCTCCTAGGGCCCACCTCTCCAGGTTCCAACCCAGGGCCTCAGCCACAACATCAGCGGGAACAGTGGTGCCAGTAGTAACCGGCTTCTGGAGTGCACCAGGCAGCAGGGCAGCCAGTGTGCCAAGGAGCCAGAGCACGGACAGTCCCCCACCTCAAAAGCACAAAAATTTGGCAAGTGTCTGATAGGAGAGAGGAAAAAAATCTTCCACCAAAGCCTCTCCCAGGGGTACAGTTGGGAGTGTGGAGCCAGCTGCGCCACCATCCAAGGTGGGGAAGGGGCACAGTAAAACCGGCAAGTCTGCGAAAACCTGCACGGTGGACAAGACCGCAACAAGCACCGCTGCCAAGGACACCGCCGCCACAAGCACCGCTGCCAAGGGCACCGCCGCATAAGCACGGCTGAACAGGACACCGCCGCCACCAGCACTGCTGCCAAGGACACCGCCGCAACAAGCACCGCAGGCCAGTGAGCGCCAAAGATTCCGACGCTACTGAGGCTGCCACAAGCAGGATGAAGCACTCTGGGCACAAAGCCCCCTTCAGAACCAGTGGAGATTCACATCCACTACCTCAGTCCTTGGCAGGATGAAGCACTCTGGGCACAAAGCCCCCTCCAGAACCAGTGGAGAAAGTCATCCACTACCTCAGTCCTTGGCAGGATGAAGCACTCTGGGCACAAAGCCCCCTCCAAAACCAGTGGAGATTCACATCCACTACCTCAGTCCTTGGCAGGATGAAGCACTCTGGGAACAAAGCCCCCTCCAGAACCAGTGGAGAATGACATCCACTACCTCAGTCCTTGGCAGGATGAAGCACTCTGGGCACAAAGCCCCCTCCAGAACCAGTGGAGAATGACATCCACTACCTCAGTCCTTGGCAGGATGAAGCACTCTGGGCACAAAGCCCCCTCCAGAACCAGTGGAGATTCACATCCACTACCTCAGTCCTTGGCAGGATGAAGCACTCTGGGCACAAAGCCCCCTGCAGAACCAGTGGAGAAAGGCATCCACTACCTCAGTCCTTGGCAGGATGAAGCACTCTGGGCACAAAGCCCCCTCTAGAACCAGTGGAGACTGTTATCCACTTGAGAGACTGTGGCTTTGCACTCCCCAAGATAAAGCAGTGGGCAAACCACCCACTGCAGAGAATTGAGAGACTGTGGCTTTGCACTCCCCAGGATGCAGCAGTGGGCAGACCACCCACTGGAGAGACTTGAGAGACTGTGGCTTTGCACTCCCCAGGATACATCAATGGGCATGGAGCCCTCTCGTGGATCTGGCGTTGTGCACTCATCCGGCTGAGGTGCCCCCACTTCCCTTCCCCCTGATGGGCCTGTTTTATTTCTATCTGATGCCCCAGCAGTGTTCTCTCTGTCTTGTTCGGGTATTGAGTGTGGGCCTCGTCCATGCATTTTGGGCCCAGTGGTCCACGGACTATGATGGTGGAATACCTTGGACTTGTATTCTTGGTGTATGTATTAGTTTAGAGTGTGAATATCTTTATATATGTATATATTTTTGATTAATGTATTTGAAAATATTACAATCGTTCGACTCATTTCCTTTTGTCCTTGCATTCTTCCAGGGGGTGTTGGGGGTTGTTAATGTAATGTATCAACATGTACTTGTGTGTGTGTTGTAGTGGGTGAGGGTGGGGATGTTGCGTGTTGCGTGTGTGTGTCACTGTTTTTTCCATCCCCCCTCCCCTCTGTCGTAGGTGCAGTACTCACTGTGGTCTTCGCTGCCGTCTTTGTTGTTCCAGGTAGAGGAGCAGGAAGATAAAGGCTGGAAGAATCTGGAGCTCGGGTTCCATGGCGTCCTGGTTACACGTGGGGTGTGCAGAGGTGAGCGTTTTCCCTTCCAAGTCCTGTTTCCGCCGTGTTTTTGTTTGCGGTGAATCCGCCCCGGAAAAGGTGCCGGATTGGTGGCTTGTAATAATGTGGGCGGTACATTGTCTTCCGCCTGTCTGTTGACGGTTACCGTTGCGGTGTTTGTTTGTACCGCCTTGGCGGTTGGAGTGTGAAAGTGTCTGTCTATGTTGTCGGTTTACGCCACGGTCGTGTTTAAATTTTTTTACCGCCGGCCTGTTGGTGGTTTTACCGCCGCTTTAACACCGACCACCAGGGTTGTAATAACCACCTATATCTTCACAATGGCCTATCCGATGTGCCACTACATCCAGATGTCCCTTGTTGTCACTTGATATTTGCTGAGCCATGGAGCCATTAGCCTTCTTATTATGTAACACGCAGCAAGACTGGAGTATTAACATACCACATGAACACCACATTGTTTCCCTCAGTACAGATGAAGCACTGTTATATTTGCATAATCTAGAGACTGCTCTACCAAAGATAATAAAACTATAAAAATGATTTTGGCCACATCCTGGGTCTATGAATTAACTCAAAAGAATCTTGTCTTTTTCCATTACAGCCTGGACCCAGCCAGACTGGCTGATAACTCAGTCATGCCCTGCCAGGAATAAGGCTAGGCGCGATCCAGGTCTCGCCCAAAATTCCACTGCACAACCCTGCGGCACTTTATGCGCACCACTGGTCATCCCGCTTGTTCCAAGAATGGCAATCAGCATCGTCTACCCTGTGGTAAAGCTCATGTAGCTGCAGGTGCAGGGCATTGGTGGTCAAGATGCACTTATCAGTGTTATCCTATGAAAGGACAACATTTCCCATGTTTTAAGAGGCAGCGGCCATCTTGGGGTGTGGCAGGCCTATGAAGCCCAGCCACACCCAAGCATGTTGCTCACTATTTTGAAGACTTCGATGCAGCCAGACCTTGTGGTGGTTTCTCTGGAAAAGTCCAGAGTTTCTGAATGGCAGAGTATCATCTAACCATAGTCCATGGTGCATTAAAAAACGAGTAGGTCGTACACGTAGAGGTAAGGCCTTGCTGAATCCAAGTTTGGAGGAAGTTAATACTTCCAAGAGGTAATGCACTTTGTGCACATGTGATTCATGGTTTTTCCATTCATAGATGTAAAGCGCTCTTTTGGCTCAGTGAATTCAAAGCGTTTCAGTTCACAGAGATAACGCGCTAAGTACACATGTAATTCATGGTGTTTTCGTTCACAGATGTAAAGCGCTCTTTTGGCTCAGTGATTCAAAGCGATTCAGTTCACAGAGATAACGCGCTTAGTGCACATGTAATTCATGGTGTTTCCGTTCACTGATGTAAAGCGCTCTTTTGGCTCAGTGATTCAAAGAGATTCAGTTCACAGAGATAACGGGCTTTGTGCACATGTTATTCATAGTGCTTTCTGTTCACAGATGTAAAACGCTCTTTTGGCTTAGTAATTCAAAGCGTTTCAGTTCACAGAGAAAACACGTTATGTGCACAAGTAATTCAAGGTGTTTCAGTTCCTGGATATAAAGCGCTTCCTGGTGTTATTAAGTAAGGCGCTTTAGGTTTTGATTAGTAAAACCTTTTTGTCAGTTATTATTATGTGAAAGTATTTGGAGATAAAACTAATCAAAGTTTTTTTTCATTGATCTTTGAATAACTCAAGATATGAAAAAAACATTTAAGTTTTTTGATTTTCTAAGTCATGATCAAAGGTTTATGATGTGAATACATAAATGTTACAGGATTGATATTCTGTGTAAAATCATAGTTCAAAGTTCTTGCCATCTCTTGAATCTGAGGTCGTGTTTTCACAAGGGGCTTCTCCCCCATTTTAGAAGAGGTCTCCACCTGATATCTCAGAGACACATTTAGTCAAGAGTCTATAAATGATTTATGTTTTTCTATGAATGAGTAAATGCATATTCTTCTAACCTTTCCTTTTCAGATCTCTCTCCCTGCTGTTCCCTTCCCTAAATTCCCTTTCCCCGACTGGCTTCACCAAAACTCTGTGCTATAATAGCTTTCTGAGTTGGTGACGCCGGGAGGTGGACCATTTGTTCAGCAACGTGCAGATCCGGAGGAAAGGACCCAGTGACATGCCCCTTAGTTTGGGAAGCCGACACATTTCAATAGATAGGGGTACAAATTTACTATGACATATCTGAGAGTGGATAATACCAGTCGAGCATTGAACAATCCTAGACACACAATGACAAGCCTGTGAAGTTGAACCCCCTTCAGATACTTATATGCCCAAACAAAGATTTCCCTCAAAACCTCATGTGGAATTCACATTAAACTAAATGACACCTAGACTCCATCAGTGTAATACTGGACATTTTTCCTATGTAGGCCCATGTATTATGACTTCTGAGTTTATTTTACAATGCTTAGCAAAGAACCAAATTTAATACACTTTACAAGTTATGTGATATAACGTTTTATATCAAAATCAAAATATCATATGAACACCATACATTTCTACTTAAATCAGAAACTAGATCCCTGTATAGCAATGTTCATAATCTTAAATAATATTTGTGCCTAGTTTGATATGTCTCTGTCAATAAAAAATAAAAATAAAGAAACATTTGTAAAAACGAAATAAATCTATACACCACTTTTAATGCTTTTTAATACCCTAAAATATATGTTCTATTTTATTTGTGATTTTATTATATTATAAAATACAGAAAAATAATTTTAATTACATTTAATGTATTCAAGATTCTTACTTGTTACATTTACATTTTTTATAATGTTGCCAGTGATTTATTTTGTTATAAAATTACGATGAATATATAAAATGAACTTAAATATTCTAAAATAAAATAACTATTTATTGTATAAAATTTAGTAAAGTGTGCACTTTTCCCTATACGTTGCCATACAAAGATCTCTGTCTCAGTGGCAGAGACCTATACTTACATGTAAAAAGTTAAAAATGATAACTTTAAACCCTTCACTTATTTTTTTTACATAATTAATACATTTAAATATATTAAATAACAATTAATTAAAAATATATTTTAAAATCTTTCACCTAAAGTGAAATGTTTTCATTTACCTAATATGTAATAAAATTAACAAAAATGTTTGCACAGAATTAATTGAAATTGATTTTTTTTCTTAAAAAATACCTTTAAATTAAAAAATTAAAGAACTTTATTTTATTATTAGAATATTTTTTAAACTGTGTATATTTTTAACCTTTCATTATATATATATATCTATATATATATACACGATGTCCATGATGTAGGATTGCTATTGATTTTCATTAGCCCAAGGACAACTCTCACTGTTTCTGGTTTATGGTGAAGATGCTCAGGCCCTGTTCTGCTGAACCGAATGATTCTGGCTTAATTTGCTCTCCTATTGACAGAGTTATCTCTATTTTCTCTTAGCTGTCATCCTTTTCTCTCCTTCACTTCACCTTGGAACTTTCTCTAGCTAGTCGTACGGTCGGTGGTAAGAGGTGTGTGTGTGCATGTTTGTGTTTCTTTGTAGCAATATCTGGGTTTTTGAGTTGAGTGTTGGTTTTTGTATGTGCTAGAACATGTGCTGGAGTCTCTATGTGTGGGGCAAGAAAGTGACAAAGCATTTGTACTGATATTTTAATGTTTGCATGGGCATTTGAGAATGCATGTTGGTGTTTGCAATGGATAAATGGCTGTGAAGGTGTGCCTAGCTGCTAGATTGTATGATGGTGTGCCTGATTGTCTACTGGTCTGACAGGGTGCATTATGTTATGCGCAGTTTTCAGAAGATGCCTGATTAAGGTTATGAGAGGCTGATGGCATATGTAAGTATAAATGATATGAGTGGACATCCAATTGATGTTCAAGTCTGTCTACCTATGGTACATGCATGTCTGTGGGTTTCTGAGGGGCAAGAGTGAGTGGCATATAGTAGCAATTGATGGCTGACCGTAGGCTGGCTGATGATGTCCCTGTTGCAGGCATATTCTTATCACTTTTAAATGCCTGATCTATAGTCCCTTGTTGCTCTCAAAACTTGGTATTTCCTGTAATGTCTACACTTGTACCACTCACATGTTTCTGACCATATCTGACCAAGCACCCAGGATTAGGTGCAAATCTGCACTTGGAGTGATTATTAAGTCATAATGTAGCAACAGTAAAGTGTTCTAAGTAATACACAGAGTAATATGACTAATATAAACCTGCACTAAGGATTATCAAGAGATAAGACAAATGCAAAGCTGTATATTGATGGCAATTCTTGGCCTTTTGTGAGCACAACTGATACAACAGTGACCCCACTTTCCCTACAGGAGTAGTTAGTAGTAGTTAATTGTTTATTGTTTAGATGTCTCAAAAATAATTTAGTATAGTGAACACAGATACAAAATGCAGCACATAACAAAATAAAAAAGTCATCTTCTAAAAACAGTGAACTGTTCAATATTTAAAACATTAATTGTTGACAAAATCTGTCCATTGATGAAACATTCATCAAAAAATCAGATTACATATTTAAAGCGTTCTTTCATAATTGCCATGAATTTAATCTCACATCCAATTATTTTTCCAGAAGTCACCATAAAACAAAATATAGATGTGTCCTTAAATGTTCTCTTTTCATTCTGTCTAAACAAGGGTTTAAAAAGACTTTTCTGAATATCAAGTAACTTAGGACAGTTGCAAAAAACATCTTCAGTTGTTTTTCGAATGGCACAGACTACATAATGACTTGTAATTCATCGTTTTTTTCCATAAGCGTTCAAACTGCGTAAATGGGATATAGAAAAGATGAAACTTTAATAATCAAATAATCACTGATAGGTTTAATGGCAAATCCAAATGCTCCTGTTGAATTTGATTGTAAGTGCCAGATGTAGTAAGCATTTTGCGTGGCGCAAACTGCGAAAATCGCAGTTTGCGCCATGCAAAATGCCGAATGCAACGCTCATTCACAATTTGCGAGTCGGTACCGACTCGCAAATTGTGAATGCGACTCGCAAATAGGAAGGGGTGCCCCCTTCCTATTTGCGACTCGCATTGCTATGCTAAATTGCTCTGTGACCGTGAATGCGGTCGCAAAGCAATTCGCAGTTACCACCAGTGTCACACTGGTGGTAACCCATTCGCAAAAGGGAAGGGGTCCCCATGGGGCCCCTTCCCCTTTGTGAATGTTGCCAAAAAGGGTTTTTCAGAGTAGGCAGTGGTCCAATGGACCACTGCCTACTCTGAAAAACCGAAACTAAATGTTTTTATTTTTTTTTTTATTTTGCAAACTCGGAAAACGGACTGCAAAATAAAAAAAAAACTGCTTTATTTAAAAAGCAGTCACAGACATGGAGGTCTGCTGACTTCAGCAGGCCACCATCTCTGTGAGTGCAGGGACTCGCTATGGGGGTAATATTAATGAGGTGGGTCTTTGTGACCGCATAGCGCCTCGCAGTCGGTGTCTGAGACACCGTACTGCATACGATTATGCGAATCGGAAATTGCGAGTCGCACCAACTCGCAATTTCCGATTCGCAAAATCGGAAATTGCTACATCTGGCCCTAAGTGTCTTGTAAAAAAACAGCAATTTTTTTAGCTCCAAGTATTTCTCGAAATCAGCTTCAAATTGAAAAGGATCTATTGCTTGCTTAATTTTCTTTTTACACTTCAGCCTGTTCATATTTAGAAGACTGATTAGTGATGGTAAATAATATTTTTCCAACACAACAGAGACCTGATGATTAGAAAAAAATGATTTGTCCTACTGATGGAAAATATTGATTCTATTAACTACCGGTAATCCTCATTACTCCCAATACCTTTTACTAGTACCAATACTTAAAATATCAGGTGTCTAGCTGCTCCCCAGGCCTATGTGATCTTTTAGAACCAATATAAAACATCAAGTAAACCACACCTTTTCCCTTCTCCATGCGCCTGTAATTAATATGGTAATAAAGGAGGGTGAAGCCCAAGTGGTGCCCGGGGAGAGGCTACATTTCCCATAAACTAAGTAGTGGTATGAGAAAATGGTTGAGGAGGTAATTACATCTTTCTCATGTCTTTTAATGAGTGCTCTTTTGAAGACACACAGTCACAGATATAATTTAGCAAATTGATTTTACTCTGAGAAAGAATCAGATGCACTCCTAATTCCAATACCAGTCTGGCATGGGTGTGAATTGTGTAGCTTCTTTTCACAGTTGCACCAAATAATATCTATTCTTCTTGAGGAAAAAAAATTCTCCGTGGTCTATCAGTATGTCATTGATTAAACTATTTTAGACTTGATGGCAGTAATAGGTGCCCTAAAGATACCTCTAGGTCCACATTTGATAATGTTTTCTATTGCCCCATCACAAAGTGACACAGAGCGATGCAAAAACTTAGATTCAGATTTACCAAGGCATGCAAGGCTACCCTGGGTAGCCCTGCGTGGCTTGGTAAAGTTGGAGTAACGCCAAGCAGCGCAAGTCGCTACCTTGCTTTACTCTGCACAGTGAGGGTGTTACATAGGTTGACCGTGGATGTTCCCACGCATCCACCATGTATTCTAACACATTCCCAGATTTACCACCTCTGGTAGACCTGGGAATTCGTCAGAATTGCACACCTTCCCACCATAAGCGCAACAAGGAGAAATGCCTTTATTCTTGTTGTTTTCTCTTTAGAAAGAGGTTATACAGGATAATGAAGACAAAGACACCACAATTAGATCAGCTAATCAAAATGTTAAAAGATGCTACTTTATATAATTGGAGAGACACCTAACAAATAAAACTATAGTAAAAATCAGTGCTAATTAATAATGACTACAGGAAGGGCCAGGATGGTAGCCCCACATGCTGTAGAAAATACAACTTGAAAAGAAAAACAAAAGAAGGAGAAAATTATGGTTTGATCCAGTAAAGCACAGAGTTTATAAGGCTACAGTTAGTAAGTATACTGTCTTCCAATTAGATTAATGTGACAGAAACTAGTGATTGTCAATCATTCTGATCGAAGCCTGACATCTTGTCTTTCACAGAATTTTGGTTACCTTCTTCTGCATGCAAAATAGTAAGAATGTGTCAATTCTAAAATAGAGATCATATCAGAGTGTATAATTAAAAAAATATTTGAGTTCATGAACTTTTCAATTCTAATAAAAGATAAAAGTGAAGGTGCCAGTGTTGTTCATCAGTTTTCTAATGGCTGGGTCATGCAATCAGACACAAATGAGCTAAAAGATGATGGTCCTAAAGAGTGAAGTTATTCTTCTCACCACAGACTTCTGTTCTCCTCACAGGCATCATCTCCCGACAACATACAGCCCTGGAACACTGCACCACCATTACCAAATATAGATACCCTTTTGGAGGAGTAGTTATGTATGACTTACCAGATTACTAATGTTTCATTGAGTGGCAAAACACAAAGGTGTCCTTCCCATGTACACCATGATGTGGGTAGCTCCATGGCAAATTCAAAATACAATCATGCTGAAAGTCTTGCGGTGAGGTTCTCAGAAGCAATGCTTTCAGAAAGTACAAATAAAGCAGCAGACAAAATTATAGAAGGCTCTGCACATAAAAAAGACTCAATGGGGCCAGAGACATCAGTATACTGGTCACAAAACGTTGTGCATCTTTTTGAGACCAGCTTCAATTTTGAAATATGCCCTATATAACCATAGGTCAGATTGAAAAACATCCAGTCACAGGGGTTCGCAAATGACCTGTCAAATTCAAATTAGTTAGGCAGGTTGCTATTTGCACCCCCAAGCAATTAGCTACAACAAGCATTGCATTCACAAATGGGAAACCTTTGTTAAAGCAGCCCATGTATCTTAAAGAAACTGGTACTGCTTTAGAAGAAATAAGTTGCCTGTTAGTTGCCTGTTAGAGAAAGAATTGCATCACATGCTTCCACATCACTCACCTTCCCCTTTGCAAATCTCTGTTTCCTTTGAATTGTCAGCAACTGATCAACAGTCCCTTTGAGGTCAATAAAATAAGTATAATTTAAATGAGTGACAATAGGTGTAAAAACGGGTATTTACACCATTGAAAATCTGCATGCGATCTCAAATTTGAGCAACACTTTGAGATCATATTTGTTTTCTTGATAACAAACAGCAAATCCTGTTTTGAAAAATTATTTAAATGCAAATTTAAAAATTAATATATAGTACAATGGTGAACCAAAGTATGATGGTTTCTTAGACCAATTAAATGAGTAGCTAATGCCATATTTATGTATTTTCTCTCAGCCCTGCCACCAAACCCCCTATAACCACCCAACCCCACATCGCGCACAGCCTTTGGCTGTGTGCGGTGGGGTTGGGTCTCAGCAGCAGTTGACAAGAAAGAATCCACTCATCACAGTCACTACATGAGATATTGTGCTCGGAAAAGGCAAGGATCCAAACACCTCCATCAAGGATTACAGATACCTTTTCAAGGTGGAAATGCAGAGAAAACACATTTGCTTTGCCTTTGCCATGCACACGAAATTAGGCTGATTAGTACTTTACAGAAGTGAAGCTTCAACATGGGCACCTGCTTTGTTTGTACGTGTAGGTGTGCATCGCTCAGGTTTAATTTGTGTAGAATGAGCATTGTGCCAGAATAAATCCTTGGAATTTATCCAAGAAGAGGCCACAGTTTTCTGTAAAATTTCTACTTAACTGGAATACTTTCTACTGGCTACTTAGTGAGTGGTCCCTCCTTGGGCAAATGTATAGTGCAACTCCTACACTACAACTGTGTAAATAATGGCGAGGAAAAGTCTCCATTGACCTTGTGTTTGTAACTATGTTAACGTGACTGTTCCTCGAGTTCTCATTTTATAATTTTCTCTTGAAAAATTACTTTTTGTATTTTTTTTCTATTTTGGGGGACAACAGGGGAGACTCAAGATTGTCTCTCTCTTCCCTTTTTCCAGTCCCACGGTTGGCATCTCCCATTCATTTGTTCTCCAACTCCACATTGGTTCTGGCTTCCTCCTTACTAGCCCAACCAGCAGGTCTTTTTGTGTGGGTTGGCCCCACCCTTGTCCCTTTTGAAAGAAGTCTATCATCAATTTTGGTGGATTTACTGTCTCTGCCCACCATGATTCTGCTTTGTGATTCTCCCCTAGGTCCTGTCACTCCTTGGGACAATGTAGTATTTCGGATTGATGCCGTGCACCCAATACAGGTGAGGAGACGGCTGGGGAGAGGGTCACAGTACATAGCTCCACCCCTACTTTCTTTCTTGGAAGAAATAAGTCTTCTGGATATCGAGGCAAAAAATAGACGTTGCCTTGTTCAGGTCCCTTATAATGGTATGTAGTGAAACAATAAGATTGAAAGGCCAGAAACCTTCTGAGCACCAGGGGATTATTCCCTTTGTTATGAGCCATCCTCTCTAGTGGCGCACGATCAGTGTAAAAGGTGAATTAACATCCCTACAGGTAATATTGCAGCACCTCTATCACCCACATGACGGCTAATGCATCTTTCTCTTGTGTATAGAATTGGTTTCTCATCCCAGCCAGACTTTATGGGGAAGAACCACTCCTAGACCTACTCCTGAGGCATCTGTTTGCAATAAGAAGGGCCTTGAAAAATGGGGATTCTGGGTTCTGAAGTGAGACTAGTTTGTAATGCTTGAAATGGTTCTTAGACTTTGGGGAATGAATGATGCAGCCCTACATCAGCTTATTTTCCTTTTTTCAACAGATCCGTTAGGGGAGAGGTGATCTGAGAGAACCTAGGTATGAATCTCCTGTAAACCCACCAATCCTAAGAAAGCCCTGAAATCTCTCTTACTCTTGGGAAAGGGTATTTTAAGAATGGCAGCAATTGTTTCTGTCTGCGGTTGAATGAAATCTTCCCTGATCAAAAACCCTAGTTATTTCGCTATCCTAGCTCCCAAGTGACTTTTTACGGGGTTACCTTACCTACTGAACTTAATGCTGCCTAGACAGTAGCCAAATGTTTTAGATGGGTTTCCCATGAGGGGCTACATATGATGATGTCATCAATATAAGTGGCTGCGTATTGGTCATGGGGCTTTAAAACCTGATTCATCACTTGTTGAAAGGTGGCAGGGGCCACATGCAACACAAAGGGAAGGAGTGTGAAATGATACAAACCCCTCTGGGAGTAGAGAAAGCAGTTTTTTCTATGTCTTGAGGCTGAAAGGGAACCTTTCAATATCCTTAACCTAAGTCGAGGGTGATTATATGTTAACCCCCCCACACATTTTTCTATCACCTCATCAATTCTTGGGATAGGCTAGGTATCAAATTGGGAGATATTGTTGACTTCTCTGAAGTTTATGCAGAAATTAATTGACCCATCTTGCTCATGAGCTAGAACAATTGGGGAGTTCCATTCACTTGTGAACAGCTCAATGACACCTAATTACCAGATGGTCTGTACATCTTCTTCAATGGCCTTTCATCAGGCCTCAGGTACCGAATACAGTTTTAGTCTGACTTTATCCTCTTGTTTGGTGTTAAAAGCATGGGATACAATAGTGGTCATTGCAGGTGTAGCAAAGAATGTCTCTTGGTAGAGAGTCAACCTGTCTATCAGTTCTTGTATCTGAATAAGGCTTAAATCTGAGTCAAGGTAAGATGGAAACTGAATAGATCAGTCCCTGGGCATGCTGAAGAACGCAAGGAGAAACCTTCCCATTTTTCTAGCAGATTGACATGCCATATTTGAGTCTCTTTTTTTTGTTTATCTCCACTCTATAGGTGATGAGTAAAACCCGTTCTACCTTGGTAAAAGGGTCTTGGCACCGACTTAGTAATTTGTTCTCAGAAGAGGGTAATATTAGAAGCACTTGTTTTCCTATCACATATTCCTGTAATTTTTCTCATTTATGGTAATTAACTTTTTGGGTCTGTTGGGCATCTTCAAGGTTCAGTTTAGCTATCTCTCTTAGTTGACTCAACTGGGTTTTTAATTCTGTCACATATTCTAGTAGGGGTTTAGAACTGTCTTTACCCGGCTCCCACACTTTCCTGACCATATTAACCAAAGAGGAGTTCAAACGGGGAGAACCCAGTGCTGCTTTCTTCCTGGCATCTGATGGAAAATAGGACCAAAGGAAGCATCTGCTCCCAATTTCAAGCCTAAAGGTCCAATTTTTTTTTCAGAATAGTTTTTAATGTGCCATTATATTGTTCCACTAAACCATCTGTTTGCGGATGATATGCCACAGTCCGAATCTGTTTCATGCCCAATTGTTTACAAATTTGTTTCATTAACTTGGAAGTAAATGTGGTCACTTGATCAGTGATGACCTCTCTGGGAAACCCCACCGGGAAAACAGTTCAATCATTGCTTTCACAACACAGGTGTTATTTGCGTGTCTCATAGCAAAGGTTTTGGGATAGCACATTGCATAGTCCACTATTACCAAGACATATCTGCACCCACCGATGGAAGGCATTAGAGGGCCATCAATGTCCATCCCAAACCGAGAAGGGTTCATCAATTATAGGGAGGAGAATCAAGGGGGGCTTCTAGGGTAGTGAACAGGTGTATACCTGACAAATGGGGCACTTTGTATAATATCTCCAGATGTTCTGGTGGATGTCTGGCCAAAAGGATTTTCTATTAATATATTTTCTGTTTTCTCTAGTCCAGAGTGACCCTTCAACAGGTGGCTATGTGCAAAGAACAGGAATTTCTCTCTGAAGGGAGTGGGAATGAGCAGTTGTTTGGGCTGAGATGGCCCTCCCATTAGGTAAAGCAACCTGTGTAGAGTGAAAAATTGAGAGCCTACCGCCTGGGGGTCTTCTTCATCTTTAGCCTCATTCCATGCTTCCCGGAGTTAAGGTTCCTCTCTTTGAGTGGCTCTAAAGTCTCTATCGTAATCCCAAACAAATTCCTCCTGATATACCGGTAACCCTTAAGGGGCCATTTTCTTGTCTGCCCTCCTCTACTTTCTACTTTTTCTCTGTTTCATTGAGGTAGACCATTCACTGTCTTATGTTTGGGAAAAGGGTGCATCCTTCCACCATGTTTCTCTCTTGCACCAAAAACTCCAGGTCTGGGTGGTCTGTCCTGAAAATGAGAGGCTCAGGAAGCTGGGGTATCAGCCCCACTTGTAAGGGAACCACCGGGCCTTGCTCACGTTGTACAGTAATGGTATTAAGAGGGTACTTCTTCTTGTCTCCATGTATGCAGTGGATTTCAACCATCCTCTTTGTTTCAGGTACCCCTCCAGGGATGACTAGGGGTCTAATGACACTTTGATGACATCCTGTATCTAGCTGAGCTGCTACTGGATTTCCATTTACCTTCATGGCACAGCGATACAGAGGTCTGTTTCCTGCTTGGGTGTAATACGAGGAGCCGACCAACCCAACCCAACCTCCATAGGCTCTTCTTTTTTTGGGTATACCCAGGCAATATGACCAAATTCACCACAATGAAACACTGTGGCCCAGGTGGTCTAGGACTGGGTCCTACCACAACAGGTGCAGTTTTCAGTTTTGGGGGTCCTTGTGGTGTTGTGAGACATTCTGACCCAGACATCTTGCCCCTTCCCCGCTCTCTTCCTTTTGTTTGGTACAGTCTTGAGCGCAACAAGATGTGCTGGTGATTTCTACGGATATCTCAAGGATAAATTGCTGTCTTGTCTTACCCACTTCTGTTTGGGAGTATGTAATGACAAGAGGAATTGCCATACATATGTTTGTTCCATAATCTCTTCTTTAGTGGTTATTTCAGGTCAAAGCCATCTATCAGCTTGATCCCTCACTCGATAATACATGGCTTGGGGAGGTTCATGGGGTCTTTCTTTAAACTGCCTTAATCTGACCTTCTAAAACTCACAATAAACCCCTAAGAGTTCTAGGATGCTTCTTTTTATGTCCTCACAGGGGTTTGTACTTCTTGGATTTACAACTTGAAATGCCATTTGCAGTTCACCATCAGAAGCGGGCCTAAATATTGTCCCCATCTATCTGTTGGCCAGGTAGCTGCCTGGGTCATCCTCTCAAATCTAATGGGAAAAAAAGTCAGGGTCTTCCCCCTCTACATATATCTGCAAAACCACTGAGGGAAGGGCGGCGTGTCACTGCTGATGCCTTGAGTTAGGGAGTCCGGATCCTCGGAGTTTGCGCCTGTTCCCAATATGTCCACCTCTCGGCAGCTCCAAACTCTACTAGCCGTTATAGCACAGAGTTAAAGAATGGCCAAGTGGGGGATGGAGTTTTAGTTTGGGAACAGCGGGGAAGGAGACCTGTGGAAGTAAAAGGTAAGATCAAAATGGCCAGATTATTCACATTGACTTTCATAAGCTTTGTTCATAACATCTATATACTGATAACATGAATGATCAAGAGCTTTCCTATATCATGACCTTATTAACTCTGAGTACCTGGAAAATAAATAAGGATTATGCAAGTTTTCATATGAGAGTTTTTGTTGAATTCAATCTTATGCTATGAACCTTGAACTGACTTGAGTTATTTCTTTGAATAGAAATTACTTAATAACAGTGATCAAAAACACATTAGTTTTTCGGGAATAAACTGCGTTAGACTCAAATAAACTGCGTTAGACTCAAGAATGATACTGTAAGGACACACTATAACAGTAATCAATTAACACTTTGGTTTTCAGGAATAAACTGTGATAAGCTCAAGAATGATACTGCAAGAATACACTCTGTCTAGGCAATCAAGATTTAATTGCTTATGAATTATTATACACTTTAAATATCAAACTGTGCATCAAGATTTCAATGTCTAGAAATGATCACGCTATCTGCCGATCTGAAACACAAGGGTTAAATGCCAAGAATGACTCATGCACTCTATTATTGATTCTATCATCAGGATTTAAATGTCAAAATACGATGGCGCACTCTTCTGATCTGAGTTGCAAGTTTTAATTGCCAAGAATGAATCGCGCACACTGATGCCGATTCGACCATCAAAGTTCAAATGTCAAAATGTGATCGCACACACTGCCGATCCGAACTGCAAGAGATAAATGCCAAGAATGAATCGTGCACACTGCTGCTGATTAAACCATCAAGTTTTAAATGCCAGGATATGATCGCGCACACTGACGATCCGAACTGCAAGAGTTAAATGCCAAGAAAGAATCATGCACACTGCTGCCGATTCAACCATCAAGGTTTAAATGCCAGGATATGATAGCGCACACTGCCGATCCGAACTGCAAGAGTTAAATGCCAAGAAGGAATCGTGCACACTGCTGCCGATTCAACCATCAAGGGTTAAATGCAAAAATACGATCGCACACACTGCCGATCCAAACTGCAAGAGTTAAATAACTAGAAAACCATTGCATACGCGATTTAACCAAAAGGCCCAAAACTCAAGTATTTCTGAAAACTGAGTCAGGGGCCTAACCCGACCTCCGCCTTACCGCCCTGCTTGAAGATCACCAAGGAAATGTAGACAGGGCCTGGAAATCCTAGGTACGCCTTCGGAACAGGAGCTCAGGAAAATGCTGCTACTCTGCACCGGAACCTCTGAATAGTGAGCACATAGAGCTGAGCTGGGTCCCTTAAATAGACCGAGGCCCCGCCCATGTGCCACACCCAGCTAGGTTGCAGGAAAGGATTCTAGAAAGGCTTAGAATAGGGACCACACCCTAACCACACCCTGTAATCCTGCAGCAAAGTCTTGAAAATAAGCAATGCAATGCAAACAGTATTAATGAAGTTTCAATATGAATCTCTGCAATGCAAAAGGTTAACATACTGTATTAACACATAATGCATGAAATATTCCATGACATAAGGATTGGCATTTAGCATTACGTCGCCCGTAGAGTGCGCACTGTCCTGATGTTGGCAGTACTCCCCTCTCCCGAACGTGCTCTAGGGCCTGGTTTGTCTGGGTTTAGGCGATGGAAACGTCGCACTAGTCGTGGAGCATGAATGTCAGATGCGGAGACCCATGAGTTGTCTTTTGGACCGTAACCTTTCCAAGATATTAGATACCAGAGATTACGACCTCTAAATTTTGAATCCAGAACTTGTTTTACTTCGTATTCCAATTCTCCCTGTACTAGAACTGGAGCTGGTTGCGAGCTGGTTTTTTGGACTGCTCTTTTCAGGAGAGAAGTATGAAATACTGGATGAATACTTAGTGATTTTGGTAACTGCAGCTTATAGGTTACTGGATTGATCTGCTGAAGGACTGTGTAAGGACCTATAAATTTGGGATTAAACATATGTTTTTTCTTAAAATCAATATGGTGTGTGGAAAGCCACACTCTGGGGGTCATTCTGACCCCGGCAGTCGGCGGGCGCCGCCCGCCGGGCGGAAACCGCCCCAACACCACCCCGCGGTCAAATGACCGCGGGGAGCATTCTAACTTTCCCGCTGGGCCGGCGGGCGATCTTCAAAAGATCGCCCGCCGGTCCAGCGGGAAACCCCCAGCAAAGATGAAGCCGGCTCCGAATGGAGCCGGCGGATTTGCTGGTGTGCGACGGGTGCAGTTGCACCCGTCGCGATTTTCAGTGTCTGCTTTGCAGACACTGAAACTCTTGATGGGGCCCTGTTAGGGGCCCCTGCAGTGCCCATGGCAGTGGCATGGGCACTGCAGGGGCCCCCAGGGGCCCCACGACACCCATTCCTGCCAGCCTCTTCCTGGCGGTGTAAACCGCCAGGAACAGGCTGGCGGGAAGGGGGTCGGAATCCCCATGGCGGCGCTGCATACAGCGCCGCCATGGAGGATTCCCTGGGGCAGGGGAAAACCGGCGGGAAACCGCTGGTTCCCCTTTTCTGACCGCGGCTTTACCGCCGCGGTCAGAATTGCCCCGGAAGCACCGCCAGCCTGTTGGCGGTGCTTCCTCTGCCCTAACCGCCAGGGTCAGACTGAGGGCCTCTGTCTCCTGGCTTATATTGCGGTCCTTTACAATGTTTTTGTCATAATATTTGTTATATGTTTGTTTTGCTTTATTTAGGTGTTGTTGGATTTGTTTCTGGGTTTGATGGAGTTGCCGTATTGTTTCTGACACCGCTGGTGTAATTGAGCTTTCTTGTGAAATTGTGATTGGCAAAGTAGCAGGATGGTAGCCAAATAGACCAAAAAAGGGCGTTGCACCAGTGGAAGTATGATACGAGTTATTGTAGGCCAGTTCGGCTAACCAGAGCATTGATTTCCAAGAATTAAGTGCTTTCTCAGCATAAGCACGCAGATATTGTTTCAATGCCTGATTGAGTCTCTCAGTTTGGCCATCCATTTGAGGATGATGACTGGTAGATAGTGTAGATGTAACTTGTAGTGTTTTGCACCATGTCTTCCAGAAGTTAGAGGCAAATTGTGATCCTCAATAGGAGAGGATCACTTTTGGTAATCCGTGATAACGGACCACTTGATTTAAAAGTATTATTGCCAATTCACTGGAGGTAGGCAATTTCCTGCAAGCAATGAAATATGCATACTTAGTGAGACCTTCTTATCTATCTTAGTGAGACTACCACAAGGATTACTGAGTGAGATTGAACAACTGGCAATCCTGTAATAAAGTCTAATGATATGTGTTCCCAAGGTCGGTGTGGATTTTGGTTGTGAATGACTTGTCTTGATGCGAGCACAAACTTTGTGGTTATCTACCATTTGCTTGACATCTTTTGTCAAAGTAGGCCACAAAAAGTATTGTTGTATTAGTTCAAGAGTCTTAGAAATGCCTGGATGACCTGCCGTAGGTATAAATTGTAATCAATGAAACCCTAATTTGCGCAACTTGGTAGTTGGAACAAATAAACATGCATCATGAAAAGGTAGGCCTTGTTTAATTGATCTTTTGGGATCTGCTTGACCCGGTTCTGCCATTTCTCAATGGTGAAGGAATTATGAATTTCTTCAAAAAAGTCTTCTGTTTGATGATACAGAGGATTTTGTCTGGAGCAATGATAGCTTGTGGAGATTGGATTGCGGGTAACATGGTGGAATCTTGTCTGGACAAGGCATCCGCTTTGCAATTATCTTTACCGGGACGGAAGGTTACCACAAAATCAAACTCAGCAAAAAACAGCATCCAAAGCAATTGTTGAGGAGTCAAACGTCTAGCTGAGCTCATGAATTGGAGATTGCGATGATCTCTGTATACTGTGATAGTGTATTTGGCACCTAGCAAATAGTGTCTCCACTCTTTGAAGGCATCACGGATTGCTAGAAGCTCTTTCTCAGCGATGATATTGTTTCGTTCAGCTTTGTTTAGTTTTCTAGACATGTAGGCTACAGGGTGTAGCTGACCAGTATCTTTACTGCGTTGTGATAACACTCCGCCAATTGATACATCCGAAGCATCTGCTTCCACTATGAATGGACGTTCAGTGTCTGGGTGTGTCAAGACTGGGGCAGTGGAGAAGGCTTCCTTTAAGGTGGAAAAGACCTTGTCCGCTTCTGGAGACCATACAAATGGATCTTTCTTTCGTAATAACTTGGTGATTGGTGCCACTGTCTGTGAGAAATGATCTATGAACCTGCGATAGAGGTTTGCAAAGCCTAAGAAGCATTGAACGTCTCAGTCTTTGGAATTGGCCAATCAGATAATGTTTGTAATTTTCTTTCTGCCATGACCATGCCTTTAGGGGTAAGAATGACCCCTACAATTTCAACGGTGGTAACATGAAATTCACATTTAGTTAATTTGCAATATAAATTATTTTTTCGAAGAACGGTGAGAATCTTCTTGACATGTTACACGTGTTCGACTTCATTATCTGAATAGATGAGAATATCATCGATACAGACTATTGCAAAGATATCTAGAAATTCTCTGAGGACATCATTAAAAAAGAATTGGAATGCTGCTGGTGCATTACAAAGTCCAAAGGGCATGACAGTGTATTGAAATAGACCACATCGAGTTTTAAAATCAGTCTTCCATTCGTCGCTTCTCGCATTCTGGCTAAGTGGTAAGCACCTCTTAGGTCTAACTTGGTGTAGATTTTGGCCTTTTTAACTTGATCCAACAAGACAGGAATCAAGGGTACTGGGTATTTGTTTTTTATTGTGATTTTATTCAGTCCTCTGTAGTCTATACAGGCTTGAAGATTCCCATTAACCTTTTGGACAAAAAAAAGAGGAGATGCTGCAGGAGACTTGGAGACGAATTAATCCATTAGCTAGAAATCGGTCTAAGTATTTTCTTAGGTGTTGGGTTTCACGCTCAGACAGGGTGTACACACAACAACTAGGGAGTATAGCACCTGGATTCAGATCTTGACAGTCATATGGTCTGTGAGGAGGCAAGGTTTATGCTTCTTTTTCATCAAACACATCTAGGAAGGAGGAATACTGCCTGGGTAGCGTTACCTTTTTTTCAGTGACTGTGGCTAGGTGATTTTTGTGAGGAACTGTGACTCTCGTTATCTGGAGATGTTTTTCTTTACACATGAGTGAAAAAAACATGATTTTTCTTTCTTGTCAGTCTATCACAGGGTTATGGTGACTTAACCACGGCATTCCAAGGATGATCCCATACTGAGGAGCATGGATGATGTCAAAGATTAGTTTTTCTACGTTTTTGGTATCTTGATTCCCCCTTTGCAGCTCACAGATAAGGGGAGGGTCGGTAGAGTCACTGGACTGCCATCTAGGAGCTTTCCATCTATGGCTTGTACTATTTCTGGTGTTTTCTTACATGGGATCCCCCATGTTTGAACCAATTGTGCATCGATAAAGTTGCCAGTAGCCCCTGAGTCGACTAAGGCTTTCTTTAGATAACTCTTCTTTTTTACTAGCACTTCTAGGTCTAACTCGAGATGTCTTGACTGTGAAGGGTCCAAAGTTACACCCAAGAGCAACCCTTCTTTACACCTTGGGTGTTCTAGTTTTCCAGCTCCATTTGTACATTAACTACCACTTTCTTGGTAGAGATTTGTTTGCCTTTTGGTTTTACTGTACATTCTTTGACGAAGTGACCCTTCCTACCACAGTATAGGCATTGTCCGTTCTTTCTACGTAGATCTTTTTCTTCTTTCGTCAAGGGCCACCTGATGGTTCTAATTTCCATTGATTCATGATAATGCTCTTTCTGAACTCGTGGTTCTCTGCATTCATGAACACGCCAGAAATGTTTCTCAGTCTTTTTGCTCGTTTCATGTCGTTCAGAAAGACGATGGTCTAGTCTTAAAACAAGATTGATCAAATCTTGCCAATCCGTGGGTTGAGGATTGATCTGAGAAAGAATGTCTTTTAACTCATCTTTAAGTCCTTGATAAAACAGGGCTGCTTGTTTTTCTTAAGGCCAAGATGTTTCTGCTATCAGATGATTGAAGCTAGCCAAGTACGAAACTAACTTTTTATTGCCTTGTCGCAATTCTAGCAGTTCTCGGTCTGCGGATAAAGTGACTGTTCTTCGATCAAACACTCTTTCAAATTCCCGGACAAAGTTTCTCCAATTATAAAGCAGTGGACTGTCTTTACGCTTCTTTTCTACTCTTTCTTGCAACTGACTCCCTCTCTCTGCTAGACTGGTTGCTATATCTTTAGATGCTACTACATCCGATTGGAGCTGCGTAATTACTTTAACTAGCTCATCCAATGTGGCCATATTGACAACCTAGCGCAAACCAGGAGGATTAAAAACTCATGGGCTCACTATTCTGTCAGGGAGTCCGGATCCTCGGGGTTTGCGCCTGTTCCCAATATGTCCACCTCTTGGCAGCTCCAAACTCTACTAGCCGTTTAACCCGTTCTGTGCCCAGGACGTAATGGTTACGTCCTGAGGCACAGTGCTGCTGTGCCCAGGACGTAACCATTACGTCCTGGTCACAGAGCCCAGAGGGAGCGCTAGCACTCCCTCTGTGGGGTAAGTAGTCAGGGATGGAAGGGGAAGCCCTTCCCTTTCCACCCTCGACCCCCCAACCTCCCCTGTGACGTCAGTGCGCGAGCGCGCGCTGATTTGTCACAGGGTCTCCCCCATTGCGCTGGAAGCTCTGCTTAGGCAAGGGTCGCTCCCCTAGCGGGCAAATTATATTTGGGCCAATTCTGCCCACCTTGGGGGCAGATTGGCCTATTTTGATGAGGCCAATCTGCCCCAAAGGGGGGCAGAAACCACTAGAACCAGGGAGTTTTTTTTTTTACGTGAATTTCACGCAAGGGGAGCGACCCCTTAGGCAAGGGTCGCTCCCTGGGGGGGGGAATTATTTTAGGCCATTTCTGCCCGCTTTGGGGGCAGATCGGCCGATTTTAGCAGAAACCACTAGGCACCAGGGATCTTTTATTTGCGCCGTAACGCAAGGGGAGCGACCTTGTAGGCAAGGGTCGCTCCCCGGGGGGGGTGGAGGGCAAAATTATTTTAGGCCATTTCTGCCCAATCGGCCTATTGTTTTTTTGTTGTTTTTTTAGAGATGGGGAGCGACCCCTTAGGCAAGGGTCGCTCCCCTGGAGGGGAAAATTGTATTTAGGCCATTTCTGCCCGCTTTGGGGGCAGATCGGCCGATTTTAAGTCAATCTGCCCCCAAGGGGGCAGAAACCACTAGGCACCGGGGATTATTTTTGGGCGCCAATGTCACACAGGGGGAGCGACCACGTAGGCAAGGGTCGCTCCCGCAGGGCTTGGGGGGGTGGAGGGGTCAAATTTATTTTAGGCCATTTCTGCCCCCCCGGGGGCAGATCGGCCTATTGTTATTAGGCCGATCTGCCCCCGGGGGGGCAGAAACCTCTAGGCGCCAGGGCAAATTGTTTTTTTGTGTTTTGTGGGTTTTTTTTAGAGATGGGGAGCGACCCATTAGGCAAGGGTCGCTCCCCTGGGGGGCAAATTGTATTTAGACCATTTCTGCCCGCTTTGGGGGCAGATTGGCCGATTGTAGGTCAATCTGCCCCCAAGGGGGCAGAAACCACTAGGCACCAGGGATTTTTTTTTGGTGCCAATGTCACGCAGGGGGAGCGACCCCGTAGGCAAGGGTCGCTCCCAGGGGGGGTTGGGGGAGTGGGGGGGCAAATTTATTTTAGGCCATTTCTGCCCCCCCCGGGGGCAGATCGGCCTATTGTTATTAGGCCGATCTGCCCCCGGGGGGGCAGAAACCTCTAGGCGCCAGGGCAAATTGTTTTTTTGTGTTTTTTTTTTTTAGATGGGGAGCGACCCATTAGGCAAGGGTCGCTTCCCTGGGGGCAAATTGTATTTAGACCATTTTTGCTCCCCTTGGGGGCAGATTGGCTGATTTTAGGTCAATCTGCCCCCAAGGGGGCAGAAACCACTAGGCACCGGGGATTTTTTTTTTGGCGCCAATGTCACGCAGGGGGAGCGACCCCGTAGGCAAGGGTCGCTCCCGGGTGGGTGTTGGGGGGGTGGGGGACAAATTTATTTTAGGCCATTTCTGCCCCCCCTGGGGCCGGCTGAGCTAGAGGCCAAAATCCACAGGTAGGCACTGTTTTCTATGAAAAAATGTGATGTGTCCACGTTGTGTTTTGGGCCATTTCCTGTCACGGGCACTAGGCCTACCCACACAAGTGAGGTATCATTTTTATCGGGAGACTTGGGGGAACGCTGGGTGGAAGGAAATTTGTGGCTCCTCTCAGATTCCAGAACTTTCTGTCACCGAAATGTGAGGAAAACTTGTTTTTTTAGCCAAAGTTTGAGGTTTGCAAAGGATTCTGGGTAACAGAACCTGGTCAGATCCCCACAAGTAACCCAATCTTGGATTCCCCTAGGTCTCTAGTTTTAAAAAATGTACAGGTTTGGTAGGTTTCCCTAGGTGCCGGCTGAGCTAGAGGCCAAAATCTACAGGTAGGCACTTTGCAAAAAACACCTCTGTTTTCTTTCAAAAAATGTGATGTGTCCACGTTGTGTTTTGGGGCATTTCCTGTCGCGGGCGCTTGGCCTACCCACACAAGTGAGGTATCATTTGTATCGGGAGACTTGGGGGAACGCTGGGTGGAAGGAAATTTGTGGCTCCTCTCTGATTCCAGAACTTGAGGGTAATGTGTTTTTTTAGCCAGATTTTGAGGTTTGCAAAGGATTCTGGGTAACAGAACCTGGCCAGAGCCCCACAAGTCACCCCATCTTGGATTCCCCTAGGTCTCTAGTTTTCAAAAATGCACAGGTTTGGTAGGTTTCCCTAGGTGCCGGCTGAGCTAGAGGCCAAAATCTACAGGTAGGCACTTTGCAAAAAACACCTACGTTTTCTTTTAAAAAATGTGATGTGTCCACGTTGCGTTTTGGGGCATTTCCTGTCGCGGGCGCTAGGCCTACCCACACAAGTGAGGTATCATTTTTATCGGGAGACTTGGGGGAACATAGATTAGCAAAACAAGTGTTATTGCCCCTTATCTTTCTCTACATTTTTTCCTTCCAAATATAAGAGAGTGTGTAAAAAAGACATCTATTTGAGAAATGCCCTGTAATTCACATGCTAGTATGGTCACCCCGGAATTCAGAGATGTCCAAATAACCACTGCTCCTCAACACCTTATCTTGTGCCCTTTTTGGAAATACAAAGGTTTTCTTGATAGCTATTTTTCACTCTTTATATTTCAGCAAATGAATTGCTGTATACCCAGTATAGAATGAAAACGCACTGCACGGTGTAGCTCATTTATTGGCTCTGGGTACCTAGGGTTCTTGATGAACCTACAAGCCCTATATATCCCCGCAACCAGAGGAGTCCAGCAGACGTAACGGTATATTGCTTTAGAAAATCTGACATTGCACGAAAAAGTTACAGAGTAAAACGTAGAGACAAATTGATGTTTTTTTCACCTCAATTTCAAATTTGTTTTTTTCAGTTGTTATTTTCTGTAGGAAACCCTTGTAGGATCTACACAAATTACCCCTTGCTGAATTCAGAATTTTGTCTACTTTTCAGAAATATTGTGGTTTCTGGGATCCAGCATTGGTTTCATGCCCATTTCTGTCACTGACTGGAAGGAGGCTGAAAGCACATAAAATCGTAAAAATGGGGTATGTCCCAGTAAAATGCCAAAATTGTGTTGAAAAATTGGGTTTTCTGATTCAAGTCTGCCTGTTCCTGAAAGCTGGGAAGCTGGTGATTTTAGCACTGCAAACCCTTTGTTGATGCCATTTTCAGGGAAAAAACCACAAGCCTTCTTCTGCAGCCCCTTTTTCCCATTTTTTGGAAAAAAACTAAATGTTCACTGTATTTTGGCTAATTTCTTGGCCTCCTTCTGGGGAACCCACAAAGTCTGGGTACCTCTAGAATCCCTAGGATGTTGGAAAAAAAGGATGCAAATTTGGCATGGGTAGCTTATGTGAACAAAATGTTATGAGGGCCTAAGCGCGAACTGCTGCAAATAGCCAAAAAAAGGCTCGGCACAGGAAGGGGAAAAGGCCTGGCAGCGAAGGGGTTAAGCACAGAGTTAAAGAATGGCCAAGTGGGGGATGGGGTTTTAGGTGGGGAACAGCGGGGAAGGAGACCTGTGGAAGTAAAAGTTAAGAACACAATAGCCAGATTATTCACATTGACTTTCATAAGCTTTGTTCATAACATCTATATACTGATAAAATGAATGATCAAGAGCTTTCCTATATCATGATCTTATTAACTCAGAGTACCTGGAAAATAAATAAGGATTATGAAAGTTTTCATATGAGGGTTTTTGTAGAATTCCATCTTATGCTCTGAACCTTGAACTGACTTGAGTTATTTCTTTGTATAGAAATTACTTAACCACAGTGATCAAAAACACATTAGTTTTTCAGGAATAAACTGCGTTAGACTCATGAATGATACTGTAAGGACACACTATAACAGTAATCAATTAACCCATTGGTTTTCAGGAATAAACTGTGATAAGCTCATGAATGATACTGCAAGGATACACTCTGTCTAGGCTTTCAAGATTCAATTGCTTATGAATTATTAAACACTTTAAATATCAAACTGTGCATCAAGATTTCAATGTCTAGAAATGATCGCGCTATCTGCCGATCTGAAACACAAGGGTTAAATGTCAAGAATGACTCATGCACTTTATTATTGATTCAATCATCAGGATTTAAATGTCAAAATACGATCGCGCACTCTGCCGATCTGAGTTACAAGTTTAAATTGCCAAGAATGAATTGCGCACACTGATGCCGATTCGACCATCAAAGTTCAAATGTCAAAACGTGATAGCACACACTGCCGATCTGAACTACAAGCGTTAAATGCCAAGAATGAATCGCGCACACTGCTGCCGATTCAACCATCAAGGTTTAAATGCCAGTAAATGATCGTGCACACTGCCGATCCGAACTGCAAGAGTTAAATGGCAAGAATGAATCGTGCACACTGCTGCCGATTCAACCATCAAGTTTTAAATGCCAGGATATGATTGCGCACACTGCCGATCTGAACTGCAAGAGTTAAATGCCAAGAATGAATCGTGCACACTGCTACCGATTCAACCATCAAGGGTTAAATGCCAAAATACGATCGCGCACACTGCTGATCCGAACTGTAAGAGTTAAATGCCAAGAATGGATCGTGCACACTGTTGCTGATTCAACCATCAAGGTTTAAATGCCAAGATACGATCGCGCACACTGCCGATTCGAACTGCAAGAGTTAAATGCCAAGAAAACCATTGCATACGCGATTTAACCAAAAGGCCCAAAACTTGAGTATTTCTGAAAACAGAGTCGGGGGCCTAACCTGACCTCCGCCTTACCGCCCTGCTTGAAGATCACCAAGGGAATGAAGACAGGGCCTGGAAATTCTAGGTAGGCCTTCGGAACAGGAGCTCAGGAAAATGCTTCTGCTCTGCACCGGGACCACTGAATAATGAGCAAGTGGAGCTGGGCTGGGTCCCTTAGCCACACCCAGCTAGGCTGCAGGAAAGGATTCTACAAAGGCTTAGAATAGGGACCACACCCTAACCACAACCTGTAATCCTGCAGCAAAGTCTTGAAAATAAGAAATGCATTGCAAACAGTATTAATGATGTTTCAATATGAATCTCTACAATGCAAAAGGTTAACATACTGCATTAGCACATTATGCATGAAATATTACATGACATAAGGATTGGCTTTTAGCATTACGTCGCCGGTAGAGCGCACACTGTCCTGATGTTGACACCTTGTCTTTGGACTGTGTCACCTTTTCCATTTTTTCAGCCTGGCCTGTCAGGACCGTCTGTAAGGTTTTCCTGTCCCATTCTCCTGCTGATAGAAATCTTTCCATAATTTCCTCAAGTCATTGGTGTCCTTCTGCCATTTTGAAAATCCAAGCCTACATTTCCTCCAATCTCACTTCTGACATCACTTGTGGGAGACTGGGAAAGAAATATGGCTTCGGAGGTTTATTGTATCAGTGCATTGTGTCTTTTATTTAGTTTTCACAAGGTACATAAATGACAGGAGCATCAAGGTGAACCAGGAATACAAAAATGATACACGATTGAGCAGCAATCGAAGGAGGGTATGAGAGTAGTAATTGGTTCTTTTCCTTCCACATCTGGTCATGCATAGAATTAACTTATTCTATTCTTCTCTTTCCTCTTCCCTTGCAGATCTAATGGTGCAGGACTGCTGCCAGAGCCCTCCTGGAAGAACAACTGACAAATCAATGAGTATAATAATCCTTTGCTTCTTATGTATTTACTGTCACCAAATCATTGAGTGAGATGTGTTAAGGTTTTTTTAGGATATTCCTTGTGCCTACTAAGGGTGTTCAGGCAGTGTCAAGGGGCCCAGGGGTTGTGCGAGGAAGGATCTTGGAGTAGATAAGGGAGTAATGTTAAAGAGGGAGAAAGCAACCATTGAAGCTAACAAGAAAAACAGCCAGGGAGCTGTTGAATTAAAACTCAGAGCACCTTCTACCCTTTGGTTAGCAGCTCGTCTATGTGATAAGGGGCGAAGGGCTCACCCAGATGACCCACAGACAGCATGCGTAAAAATACAATTACTTCAGGGCTTCTTCTCCCCCCTTCATTTTATATATGCCTCCCCTTCTTGTCCCTAGTACTCACTGCACAAGCCAAAGCCTCCCTAGACTGTGGAGGGATGCAGCAGCATCTCCAGAGCAAATTCCCAGTCTACATCGAACCACACATCGATGTCAGTCACCTGGTCACACGGGGCTGGTGTGCTGTCTGACCTCTTACGCTCCCATCCTGGTTCAGTTAGCACCACTTTGCTTTCCTCCTCGCTCCTGCTCCTGCAGGTCAGCATCGGTGCCTCACTCTCCCTCTTCTCTCCCTCCAGTTACAAGGTTGGCATCTCCTTCTTCTTCCTTCTCCAACTCTCCGTCGTTCCGGCTTCTTCCTCCCTACCCTAATCAGAAGGTCTTTTGTGTGGGTTGGTCCCGCTCCCTTGTTCCTGTTGAAAGAAGTCTATCATATATTCTGGTGGCTTTACTGTCTCCGCCCACCAGGGTTTTGCTTTGTGATTCTCCCCTACATTCTGTCACACCTTGGGATGGTGTTGTATTTCAGATTGATGCTGCAAGTCCGCTACAGGTGAGGAGATAGCTGGGGAGGGGATCTCACTACAGATCCCTTGTTACTTTTCTAAAGTAGAAAGTGAGAAAATGAGAAGACAAATGTAATCATGACAGGTATCATGTGTTCCCTTGCTGGCAATGATCTGGTATGTTCTTTGTTTCACTTGGTAAAATTCCAAATACCCAAATCCTACCTAGCCATTGAGTTTTTCTTTGCTATCCAGGCTAGTGATGTGCTGCTCATATTCCTCTCTCCAATTGTTGCACAGGGTTGTTTGTATTTGTTAAGCCTTTTAGCCTGCGATTTCGCACAGTTTTGTCAAAGTCCAGCTGCTATAAGGAAAGTTTTATTCTTCCTTTTAAAAAATAAGCAAGCAAAAATAATATAGAAAATATTGAACAAAGGGCTCCTGCACTGCAGCAGAATCTTTTCCCCCATTTGCCAAAGCCAAGACATATTATTTGAAATCTATAAAAATAATGACAAGCAGGCTACATGTTTGCTGTAAGAGATTGCTACTGCTGCTGATCTGACTGTCTGCGTCCCTCATTTACTGCATTGAAATAAATAACCTGCCGCTGCTCGCTCCAGAACTCTAAATATCAGAGGTGAGGAAAGATGAATAAATGAAGAAAATAAATACATTTCTGGGACTTGTGTAATGTACAAACTCTGGGATACAATGTGCCACATAGTTTGAGATTGCCTCCAAGGGTGGTTGCGGCTTAGAGCAGGCACCGTACATATACATTCATTGTAAGTGCGCAAAAAGCGGTGACACCTGTGGATATATGCAAAAGCCCCTGCTAGGCACTGTGTAACCTATAAACTTCAGGGAAGTTCTAGCCAGTGCTAGAGTTTCAACAGTCTTTCTCTTTAAGAGAGTGGTCTTTTCACGTACATAATAGTGAGTGATTACAATACATATCAGAATATTCATGTTACTTTAGATTCTGTTACCTTACAAGAACATAAATAACACAATCCAAAACCGGTCGGAATGACAAAGACCAGTCACACTCCAGTTGTTCCAGGAGTGGTGTTCCGAAATACTGCATCATGCGTTCACGACACAGTTGTGATGGCGGTAGCGCTTTCAGTACTCCTTGTTATAACAGGACAGCCATTGTGCAGAAAAAGTTGCAACAGCAAAATGACACCTATTATAGCCAAAGTAATCTGAAATCGCCCGAAAACACTCAAAAATATAGAATGTATGGCAGCTGGTATTAAACCGAATATGGAGGAGAAGGTGTGAACAAAAAACAGAACCAACAGCCTTAAAAAAGTGGCAAATTCTAGCTGTACTGGATGCATTCAATATTCGTCCCATGAGTTTACTAAAGTGTCTCAGAAAGTTTGTAGTTAAAAGGGACTGAATCTCCGCCAATGACCTCGCAACCTGAAGCGCATAGGTCTCGCGTGCATATGTAAGCGCCACATGTTTTTGAAACAACAAAGCCTTTAGGCTGCTCAACTTGTCAAAATTCACATCATAAGTAGCAATATGAGGCCAAACTTCTGCTAATCCTTGGAACTGCGTAGGGGGAAAAAGGACATTCCCGCAGCACGTAACAATTTGGGAAACCGAAGGGACGTAAGCTATTCTGGCTCGCATTCCACACCAGGGGAATGGGACTCCCTTCAAATTTGCGGTGGGGCATTACACACCCCATGCAAGGACAGCTGTATCCAAACCATTGAACGGCTCACAGAAGTGTCTCATTCACTACCGCTAAGAAAGACCTCTTTCCTGCCATTGAAACATTTGTATGTGAAAGAAAGCTCCCACACTTCTTGTATGTAACTATCCCCCAGCCTTTCAAATCTGCCCACTGGAATGTGTTTCAAACAGGATGTAAATTGGAGTGTTGGAATGGGCAGATTTATAACCCCATGTATTACCCTTCAGCAGGTGATATTTCAGCCACAAAAAAGGCAACTTTTCTAACTTTTCAATACTCAACATGACATATGTCGCTTCTTTCTTTCCATTATTTGTTGTTGTTGCGTTAAATTAAATGTGAAAAAAATCTCCCTTGCGCTCGTGTGTTGCCAGGGAATGCAACCTGCTTTCAATGTTTGTAGTGTCCAACCTAACTGCATGGTGGATCTTAGCTGACTTTGTCCATGTTGCAAAAATGATACATCATTCTGTACAATATCTATTGCAGATTATACAATGTTATTTAAGGTGTATATTCGGCCAGACAAGTTCTTAATCCCATTGTCTACAACTGCTAATGCTTTCTATATGTTTTCCTGATCTATTTGCCTTATCCCGGCAGCAGCCTCTTGTTGGGAAAGCTTCCGTATTTCATTATATGCAGCATATAAAAAGCATTTTCTGCGTGGTGTCCTGAGGCCTAACAGGAAATCCTGTAAATCTGTGTTATTGGACAGGAGACTTAGATGTTCGTTGACAGCATCTAGTGAGGAGACCTTCATCCATTGCTGGCATAGTTTCCTTGCACTATATGTTGTTACTATACCTGAGTGCTCTGAGGACACACAGTGAGGGTCCAGCCTATTTATTCTAAAACCCCCAATGAGTTAACAAAATGCATATGGCACCAATTGGTGTCTACAGGCCACAATAACCACCAAGCAGGACGTGAAAATGATGTGTAAAATGTACCATTCTGGACCCATTCATTGAGCTGATCTTCAGGCGCATTTATATACTTTTGCCACTTGTAAAATTTAGCATGGTTGGGAAAACTGGGCGCATTCAATTCCTTGATGTTTTCTAAGCATAAACAGCTTGTTTGTTGTACTGTTTCATTTAGAAATATGATTTGCAGGAATCATACATAACAATCATAATAGTCTTTGGGGTACTTGCTCTGTGAATGTAATAATGTTCATAATAATTATAACAGAACATGTCTCCATAATTTCCTTTAAACTAGTACACATCTTCATTTTCAAATACTGTATAATACTTTAGATCAGATATCATAGCCTCAACAGTTTTCACATTCCAATCATCAGAAACCACTCCGGGTGTTATTACATCTGTCATGGAAAGTTTAAATACATATGTTATTTGAATGACCTCAGTAGGCCCATATGTATTGAATAATAATTTGGGCCTGATTACAACTTTGGAGGAGGTGTTAATCCGTCCCAAAAGTGACGGTAAAGTGACAGATATAGCACCAGCCGTATTACAAGTCCATTATATCCTATGGAACTCGTAATACGGCTGGTGGTATATCCGTCACATTTGGGACGGATTAACACCTCCTCCAAAGTTGTAATCAGGCCCTTTGTCCCAAACAATCCCATCAGGAATTGTTACGGCTGTAATGTTCATCAAAGACAACTCTCAGCAAATTTTGTGCAATGAAAAATGTGTTTTTAAAACCTCATCCAGCAGTTCTACTGTAGAGCGTTCAGGAAGAAAATGACCATGCATCAGGAGAAAGAAGATGATGACAAACACAATTCAAAGTAGAAAGGCAAGCATAGTCAATAAAAACCATAGATAAGTCCACAGACGAATGAGATAGTTAATTTTAAGCCAGTGTATCAGCTTACATGCTCTTGACAATTCTGTTCCAGTAGGTGCAGATGAGTCACTGAAAGTGTCGTTAATTTCAACATAATAACCAGAATCTGTTTGTGAGAAAACTAGAGCTGTGTTTTGAAGAGGAGAAGTTGCTGAGCACTCCCTTGGGGGTTCGTAGTAAATTATGAAATCTGTTTGTGTAGAATCTATAAGAAATTGCTCATTATTTTCATTACTGATTATAGAAGTAGTTGTAAGAGGAACTAATGAAAGCTCATTTTCCACCCTCCCCAAGCTCAGAGAGGTATCAACGTTGCTGTTAAAGATTTGTAGGGAACATTCTGGTCTGTAGTGGGAGGGATTCAGGCACTACTCAGGAGTCCTCTAGGTCTGCTGTGCAGGATCGGCCACATGGTGTAGCTTGACATTGTCGATGGAGACAAAGCAATTTTCTTTAGAGCCAGGAGCTGTGGTAGAATCACAGTTCTGGTACCTTGTATTCTCAGGACTGGAATCGGTGCACGATAAGAAGGACCAAATTCCTTTTTCACAGCAATCTTTTCATGCACTAAATCCCCAAGTTTAGGAATCTAGCTGGTAGATGTTACTGGTATATCCCTGATTCCAAAGGAGGAAGCATTGGCAGATGCGTTGTCCTCACGGAACTGTTGTAACTCCTGCAAGACAGTGATACGTTCATTTATGTCAAAGGGTGTATCTGCCGCCTCCATGCCAAGACCATCAAGGTCAGGAAGATGCATTTGAGTTCCAAAAAGGCATTCGTATAATGAACGCCCCCCCAGGGACCTTCTAGGCAGATTGTTAAGTGCTCTTTGGACACCATATAGGTGTCTAAGCCAGCTATGACCTGTGCCTAATACTCAAACTGTTAAGGATTGCTTTAAATCTTGGTTTTGTCGCTCCACAACACTATTTCCCTCAGGAAGAAATGGAGACAAGTAATGCAGTTGGACTCCTAATAAAGCCATGGTGTCCCTGTAAGCCTTGAGGCAAAAGCAGGGCCCCGGTCCGGGTGGAAAGCCGCAACTGCATATGTACCGATAAAGACTCACAAATCTTTAATTACAATTCGAGCGTCAGCCGGGCTTTGTGGCCAAAGCCACAGAAATCTGGGGCATGAGTCAACAGCGACTAGGATGTATTTATATGCACTATCTGGTGTCAAGGTACCACAATGATCCAAGTATACACACTGTAATGGTTTGCTGAAAATTAAGAGGGGTGTCTGTGGTGGGCGTTTCACGGTGGACTCTTTTATTTGCTGGCAAATGTCACAACAAAGGACATACTGCTTGGTTTATTTGTATAGACCTGGCCATCAATATCATGACTATAATATCAAAATTATAGCTACCACACCAGCATGGGCAGAGGCAACTCCCTCATGTACTGCTTTTACTAACCCAGATCTTAGTTCTTTATTAGGAATTATTTGAATTCCCACTCCTGGTATTGTTACTTGTGCTTCAAACAAGTCTGCCATTCGGTAGGAATATTTAGCAGGATATGCTTTAGGAAAAGGCGTGCCGTCAGCCGAGGCTGCCACGGCTGTAGGTTTCATCATCCACTTTTAGCTTAGAACAAGTCACTGCAGCAACAGAAGCCACAGCTACTGCTGATTTGGCTGCTTCATCAGCCAGGGTATTACCTTCAATGTGTATTCCAACATGCTGATGTCCTAGTGTAAACACAACATAGACATTAGTTAGCATTTCTTTCAGCTCCGCTACTTTCCCCCACAGAAGTATGTGTTTAACGGTGTTACCTTTTGAATCTCTGAACCCATTTTGGCGCCAGTAATGCAGATATTCATTGAAGGACTGAATGCCATAGTACGAATCACAGACAATCAACATCATCTGCACAGGGTCCGTATACTCCAGTGCCATCACCAGAGCCTTAAGCTCTGCAAGTTGTGCAGTACAATCTCCTAATGTCTGCGTATAAGTATTTTGTGGATGGAGCTTGCCATCCTTCATGTACCCACTCATGACTGTGCAAGCAGCTGAGTATTGATTGTTTGTTCCTATCGCTGGTTGGGCGGAACCATCATAACCACAAACCACCAGTTCATATTGTAATAATAATTCTTGTGTCTGTGATTTGGAGACAAAAACATAATCAACATCAGTGGCTGTCAGAGACATTGCCCATTGGATCCAACATGGATGTAGTTCCTTAGCATTTGGAACGCTCGCTTTAGTAATTCAAGGGCTGGAATTGGGGATACAACAATAATGTGCTTCCCCTGGGCAAGAGGTCTCTCTTTAAGAACCGCCATCTGGACAGCAGTGAGGATTTTCTCAGTGGGAGCAAAGCATTGTTCAGCTGTGGAATATAAGTGAGTCTTATATGCAATTGGGATGCTCTCAACCTCATTGAATGTCACATAGATGAAACCAATGGTACCAGCAATTACTCTGATGACCAAATGTTTTTTATTGTCCCTTTTATGCAAGTGCAAGCATGTCTTTTTGCAAAGCTTTTAGGATGCGTGTGTGTTCGACTGTTCAAAATTTACCAGTAAAATCAGGACATATTAAGTCGTACAATGGTTTAATGCATTGTACATAATCTGGAATATATGTTCTGCCAAAGTTTAAAAAAGCTCAACACTGACCAGAGCTTTTTTATTGTGTTTGGAGGTTGCAATTGTGTGCATTTTTCTAAAAATTGGGGCAAAAGGCTCCTGCATTCATCCTACAATTCGTATTGCATTAACAGGGCACTAAAGAAAGCTATTTTTGTCTTTTTGAAGTTACATTTGTAGACGATTTCGGCAAATCATACAACAATGCAGGATGCCCGTCTTAAATGTTGCATGAGGTTGTTGTCTGTGAGATAAATGTCATCCACATATTGACAATTCCTCATGGTCAATGTCCTGTAAAATAGATGTTACACAAGCTGAGAACAATCCTGGGCTGTTCCCGTACCCCAGTGGGAGTTGGCATAATTTTTCCTGAGAGCCAACGGAGCTAAAACTTGGTTGGTCCTCACTTTCAGGCACTATGGCCCTCATTACAACCCTGGCGGTCGGTGATGAAGCAGAGGTAATAACGGCAACAGGCCGGCGGTAAAAAAAATGGAATTTTGACCATGCGGTAACCGCCAACACAGACAGCCACTTTAACAAACCGGCCGCCACGGCGGTAGCAACAAGCACAACGGCTGTAACCGCCAACAGCCAGGCGGAAGACAATGTACAGCCCACCCTATTACAACAAGCCAATCCACCAGCTTTTCCAAGCGGTACCAATGCCATTAAAAGCACAGCAGTAACTGAACACAGAAGGGAAACAACTCTCCTTCTAACACTCAAGGAAGAACCACAACACCATGGAGCCCAAACTGCAGATCTTCCCCATGCTGGTATACCTCCTCCTACACCAGGAAAACGAACGGCGGCGAAGACGACCACGGTGAGTACCGCACCTAGCACACAAGGGAGAGGGGGAGAAAAATGAGAGTGACATGCAACACCCCCAACCCACCCCCAACAACATACACACAAACAGATACAACAACATTACATATCCACCCCGTACCCCTCAGGAATAATGCAAGGACAAAAGGAAGTGAGTAAAGTCAGTGTAATCATATAAATTTAAAAAAATACATCCTCAAAGCACAAAACAGTATCTACAATATATACAAATAGAGGCACAATGCCGAGACCAAACTGTCCGTGTGCCCACAGGGCCATATCACATAGGCAAAGCCCACACATTACTCCTGCCTCAATATGGAGAGAACACTGCTGGGGCACCAGGTCGAAAATACACAGGCACCTCTGGGGGAAGATGGTAAAACGCCACTGCTCCTGGGGGGGGCTACATGCCCTCTGCATGTCCTGGGGTGTGCAAAGCCACAGTCTCTCAAGTGGGTGGTTTGCCCACTGCTTGGTCCTGGGGAGTGCAAAGCCACAGTCTCTCAAGTGAATGGTTTGCCCAGTCCTTGGTCCTGGGGAGTGAAAAGGCACAGTCTCTCAAGTGGGTGGTTTGCCCACTCCTTGGTCCTGGGAAGTGTAAGGCCACAGCTTCTCTGGTGGGTGGTTTTCCCACTGCTTGGTCCTGGGGAGTGCAAGGCCACAGTCTCTCTAGTGAGTGGTTTGCCCACTGCTTGGTCCTGGGGAGTGAAAGGCCACAGTCTCTCTAGTGGGTGGTTTGCCCACTGCTTGGTCCTGGGGAGTGCAAAGCCACAGTCTCTCAAGTTGATGGCTTCTCCACTGGTTCTGGAGGGGGCTTTGTGCCCAGTGTTCTTCATCCTGGCATGGAGGGGGTGAGTGGATGCCTTCGGCCACTGGTTCTGGAGGGGTTGTGTGCCCAGTGTGCTTCATCCTGCAAGGAGGTGGTGAGTGGATGCCGTCTTCCACTGGTTCTGGAGGGGGCTTTGTGCCCAGCGATGCAGATCTTGGATGGTGCAAGGTTACAGTCTCTCACTTGGGTGTCACACCTACAGTTGTTGCAGGGGCCAAAACGCACTACAGCCCATGTAGGCACAACTACACACTGCCCGCTGGCGGTGACGGCTGCTCAGTGGTGGCAGTGGCGGGGCTGGCAATGGTGCTGCCAATGGTGGATGGAGGCTCCAGCCCATCTCCTGCAGCCTTGGATGGCTGCCACTGGGGCTGTTGCTGCTGGCAGTGGTGCTGGTGGCAGTGCAGATGGCGGTGCAGGTGGCGGTGCTGGCGGCGGTGCTGCCAGTGGTGGGGGAAGGCTCTAGCCCTTCCCCAGCAGCCTCAGACGGCTGCCCACTGGGGCTGCTGCTGGCAGTGGTGCTGGTGCAGATGGTGGTGCTGGCGGCGGTGCTGCCAGTGGTGGGGTGAGGATCCAGCCCTTTCCCCACAGCCTAAGATGGCTGAAGTGCCATGGCTGGTGTTGTTTGCCCAGTTGCTGCTCGAGCACCAGGCACTTGACCCATCCTGCCAGCGGAATCTGTGCCTTTTTCACTGCCCTTGGCAGCTGGTGTTCCCTTCCTGTCCTAGGCAGCTGGTGGTGCCTCCTTGCTTCTGGCAGCTGGTGTTCCTTTCCTGCCCTTGGCAGCTGGTGGTGCCTCCTTGCCCATGGTAGCTAGTGGTCCCTTCTTGCCCTTGCCAGCTGGTGGTACCTCCTTGCCCTTGCTAGCCGGTGGTGCCTCCTACCCGTTGCTAGCTGGTGGTGCCTCCTTGCACTTGGCAGCTGGTGGTGCCTCCTTCCCCTTTCTAGATGGTGGTGCATCCTTGCCCTTGCTAGCTGGTGGTGCCTTCTTGCCCTTGCTAGCTGGTGGTGCCTCCTTGCCCTTGGAAGCTGGTGGACCCTTCTTGCCCTTGGCAGTTGGTGCAGGCACACTGGCAGTGCTGAGGGGTGTCTCCTTGGACCCTCTCACACCTGCAGTAGCTGTGGAAACTACAGTGGCCGTGGACGGGGTGGCTGAGGTGCTGGCCTGGGTTCTGCCCACCCTGGCCCAAAGTGAATGACGGGGGCAGGGAATAGGTCAAGGGTGGAGAGGAAAAGCCTTTTAGGGACACTGGGGCTGGACGAGGGTGAGGGTTTGGGAGTGGAGGAAGAGGGAGTGGTGGGAGGAGGTGTCTGTCTGCTGTGTTTGGGTGCTGGTGCATGGGCTGGATGCTATTGTGAAGTGGATGGCTGTTGGGTGTCTGAGTGCTTGTGTTTGTGTACTTTGGGAGGATGGGACACAGACACAGTGGGAGAGGACACAGGAGACATGTGCATGGATGGGGGGTGACTGCATTGAGCGCCGTGTAGTGATAGGCATGATGGTGATGGAGGTAGTGGATAAGGTTGTAGTGCATGCAGGTGTGAGTGGAGACACTACTGGGAGGGAGGTGGACGAGGAGGAGGAGGGGGACACAGTGGAGGCAGTGGATGTTGGTGTGTCTGCATCTGTATGGTGCTTGTATGAGTGCCTGTGGGATGAAGTGTGGTGCTTATGTTTGCCTGAGCCACTTCGGTGTGTCAATTTGGGTGCATGCTGGTCAGAAGGTGTGCTTGGGATAGGCTAGGGCTGAGGGTGAAGTTGGTGGGGGAGGCTATAGACAGGGAAATAGCTGCCATCAGGGAGTTGGCCAGAGCCTGGAATGATCTCTGTTGGGCCGCCATTCCAGAGCGAATGCCCTCCAGGAATGCATTTGTTTGTTGCAAATGCTCTGCCAGATCCTAAATGGCATTCACAATGGTTGACTGCCCAACAGAGATGGATCGCAGGAGGTCAATACACTCCTCACTGAGGGCAGGAGGGCTGATTGGGGCAGGGCCTGAGGTGCCTGGGTGAAGGAGATGCCCACCCTCCTGGGTGAGCAGGCACCGGAAACACGCTGAGGGGCTGCTGGGAGGGCGGTGCTGGTACGGGGGTGGCGGCTGTACCTGTAGTTGGTGTGGTCACAGAGTTAGACGCCACCACCAGGAAGCTTCCATCAGAGGAGGTGTTGCTGTCCCAACTGTCCCCTCCAGTCCCCGCCATGGTGCTCCCCTCGCCCTCCGTCCCACTGGTGCCCTCACCATCGGTGGATTTGGCCTCATGGGCCATGTGGGATGCAGCTCCATCCATCTCCGGTGCCTCTGCTCCTCTGACAGATGAAGCTAATGCACACTAGGACAGGGTGACAAAACAAATAGGGGGGAAGAGACAGAGGATACATTTGGTCAATGCCAGCAACAACACCACCGTTGGCGTACAAACACACAGGGAACAGCCCTATGCACTACCAGTTACAATGCTAGTCACCATGCCATGGGGTACAATGCCTAACGCCAATAACAGCACACCTGAAACCCACAGGACCCTGCCCAGTAGTAGATGCCCACTAGCATATTTGGGTTTGGAGTGCATCTGAGCCTGCCCATCATGGAACCTACCCTGCCATGTTCGTCCTGGCCTAGGGGTACCCACAGACCCACATCCCACACCCAAATAACACCTCAACAGGTGCAATTTCCTGATTCTGAAACTGTACTCACCCACTTGTGGCTCCTGTGATGCCTTCAAGCGCCCACCCAACTCCGGAGAGGCCACCTCCAGGGTGCAGAACATCAGGGGGGTCAGGGTATGACGGGCATCCCTTCCTCGTTGGGAGACCATCCCCAGCTGGGCCTCCGCCGTCTTCCTTGCCCAGCGGCTCAAGTCCTACCACTGTTTCGACAGTGGGTACTCCGCCTATCAAAGACCCCCAGGGTCTGCACGTCCTTGGCGATGGCACACAAAATACCCTCTTTCTGATGGCCGCTGACCTGCAGAAAAAGATACATAGGAAAAGGTATTAGTCATACCATCCGGCCTGTTACACTCATGGCCCACCATGTCCTACATGAGGCTTACACACACAGCACTCCATACATTCATGCCCCATGCATCGTGCTCACAGTGTACTTACCTGTTGGTCTGGAGGGCCATAATGTAAACAGTACTGGGGTAGGACCCCATCCACTAGTCTCTCCAACTCCTCCCAAGTGAAGGCACTACAGCCATGGTCGCTTCCAGACACAGGTTGCAGCAGCACTTCCAGTGTAGGCCCTCTCCTGTTGAAGGTTAGGTAGCAAGTGAATGAACAGATAAACAATGGTGGTCACGTCCGCGGCAGTGCGTATCGTCACCGCCGGCGTACATCACCATTGGCTCATGGAACCCACAGGCCCCAATGATAATCAATGAGGTGTTGCACAGCGGTCGTCGATGGCCTTCGTCAACGGCTCACAACGTCAGCGGAATTACCTCATTTCCACTTGTCCCTCCTCACAGGTCAGGCAGCCACCATTTCAGGGGGGAACAGGCCATGGCACCTAACTGCGTCACAGCAGACATAGGCACATTCACAGACCTACACTTTCACATACTATGTCTGTCACAAAATGCAAGGCATTTTACTCTGAGGAAATCTTTGAATATGACCATCTACTCACCGTTTTTCACCCTAGAGTTCAACCGCTGAGGACGAATAGGAGATGGAGACATACTCCTGTGTACAGACCCCTGGTGGACCTGGGGACAATGGAGGACAGGAACATTATCCTAACCTACAGACTTGATAGGGCCACAATCCAAAAGCTATGTGCCCAATTAGAGCCAGACCTGATCTCACTTATCTGTCACTCCACTGGGATCCCCCCTCTTGTGCAAGTTATGTCAGTGCTCCATTTCTTGGCAAATGGCTCCTTACAAGCGACAGTGGCCATGGCAGCAGGGATGTCACAGCCTATGTTCTCAAACGTGCTGACCAGAGTGTTGTCAGCAGTGATGAAACACATGTGCAGCTACATCGTATTCCCCCAGGTGGAGGATTTGGCCACAGTGAAGGCTGACTTCTATGCACTGGGACATATCCCCAACATCATTGGTGCTATTGATGGTACATATATTGCCTTTGTCCCCTGCCCGGAGTAATGAACAGCTGTTCAGAAATCAAAAGAATTTTCACTCTCTGAATGTGCAGATAGTGTACCTGGCGGACCAGTCCATTCCCATGTGAATACAAAGTATCCTCAGTCTTTGCATGATGCCTTTATCTTGAGGAATAGCAGCATTCCATATGTAATGGCTCAACTCCAAAGGCACAGGGTGTAGCTAATAGGTGAGCCCATGGTCCCCACCCAGTGTCTGTTGGTATATGGGTGTGGGTTTGGCCCTAAGGGTGAGTGTCTGGCTAACCTGTATCCCTCGATATTTACAGGTGACTCCGGTTAACCCAACCTCTCATGGCTACTGACCCCAGTGAGGAATGCCAGGACAAGGGCAGAGGAATGTTACAATGAGGCACATGGGTGAACAACGAGGATCATTGAGTGCACCTCTGGCCTCCTGAAGGCCTTATTCCTTGCCTCCATCTGACAGTTGGATCCCTATGCTACTCACCCAATAAGGCCTGCCAGATCATCATTGCATGTTGCATGTTGCACAACCTGGCCTTGAGACGCCAGGTGCCTTTTCTGCAGGAGGATGAGGCTGGAAATGCTCATGTGGCAGCGGTGGAGCCTGTGGACAGTGACAAAGAGGAGGCAGAGGAAGAGTATGTGGGCAACAGAACAACTATAATTCAACAGTACTTACAGTGACACAAAGGTGAGACACTTTAACTTCACCTTCCATTGCAGTTTTGTGATGGACATTGTACATGGCAGGCTGATTTCCCCAATTCTATGGCCACTTGCTGTACCCTTTGGCATCTCTATTTTCAAATATCTGTGCCTCACTCTGGCTCCTGGTGTGTTTACTGCTGCCCACTACAGGTCATACCTATGTATACATAACTGTACAGTTGAATTGCAATGTTTACAGCTTGTTTAACAAATACATATTTCAATGAATTGACAGAATACATACTTGTATTTGTTCAAAGGGTGTTTATTTAGGTGCTAATAAGTGGAGGGGGTATTACAATGGGCTGGGTTGCTGATGGAGGAAAGTCCAGTCTATTGGTATCACAGGTACATTGTCCAAGGGGGAATAGGAAGTGGAGCAATGGCAGTTCAAGGTGGACAGGGTGACAGAGTGGGACACAAGGGTGACAATCAGGAGAGTCTTATTTCCAGGCGGGGGTCTTGGCAATGTTATCTGCCTTCTGCCTGGATCGCAGGGACCTTTTGTGTGGTGGTTCTCCTTCTGCAGGGGGAGGGGTGCTGGTGGCCTGTTGTTCTTGTGGCGGGGCCTCCTGTCTACTAGCGCAGCAGAGGTGGAAGGCTGTTCATAGGTGTGGCTAGTGTCAGGGGCCCATGGTGTGCCACTGCCTCCCTCATGGTGTTGGCCATGTCTGCCAGCACCCCTGCAACGGTGATCCCCAGGTACTGTCCCTCCTGCAGCCGCTGGGTCTCCTGAAACTTGGCCAGTATCTGGCCCATGGTCTCCTGGGAATAAGGGTATGCTCCCAGGATGTTGGTGAGACCCTTGTGTAGAGTCAGTTCCCTGGGCCTGTCCTCTTCCTGTCGCACAGCAGTCCTCCCAGCTTCCCTGTTGTCCTGTGCCTCTGTCCCCTGAACTGTGTGCCCACTGCCACTGACCCCAGGTCCCTGATCGTCCTGTGATTGTGGGTTTGCCTGGGGTGCCTGTAGTGGTGGACACACTGCTGATTGATATGTCCTGGGGACAGTGGTATGGGCCCGCTGGGTGGGTGCTGTGGTGGTGTTTCCAGAGGGGGGAGGCTCTGTGGTGGTATGGGACTGTGCCTGGGTAACCGACTGTCCAGAGGTCCCAGATGGGCCAGGTTGGTCATCATGATCCAGGTGTGCAGAGCTGCTGTCATCACTGTGGGCCTCTTCGGGGGTGACTGGATGTTGCTGGCACCTCCTCTCCGGTGACGTTGATTGGGGGTCCTGTGGGTATGTGAAAGTACTGTTATTGTTACTGCATGTGACATCTTGTGCATGGGTATGTTTCCCCCCATGGTTGTTATTACCAAGGCAGCTTTGGTTTGTGTGAGTTAGAATTTGGTTGGCTAAGTGATTGTCACTAGTGTGCATGCTGTGGTGATGGGTGTCCATGCAGGGCTGTGAGTGGTGTCCATGCATTGGTGGTGCATGCAGTGCTGGTTAATGGATGGGTGGGTTGTGATGGTGGGGTATATGTGAGATGGTGGGGTGATGGGGGTGAGGGTAGGGGTGGGGATCTGTGATGGCATGCAGGTGGGGGGTGAAAGTAGTAAAGATTTGACTTACCAAAGTGGTTTGTGGGTGTGGTGTGTGTATGTATGTCAGGTGTGTGTAGTTTGAATAGTCCAATGTGGTGTTGTTTTGTGTATTTTGAGCACAGCGGTATGTACCGCCAATGGTTTACCGCGATTGAATGTACGCCGCAGTGATTCGTGGGTCATAATGCTGTGGGCATAGTTCTATGGTGTGCGTTTTGGTACCGCCAGTTTATCACTGACCTTTGGGCTGGTGGACTTGTGTGTGTGTCTGTATAGTGGCGGATTTCTATGTGTGGGTCATAATACGCGTAGCGGTATACCGCCGCGGTAACGGTATGTTGGCGGCAGTCAGCATGGCGGTAAGTGGCACTTACCGCCAATGTCATAATGAGGGTCTATATTTTGGCAGAAAAACCCGTTGGATATATCTAGGGTTGTCTTGTATTTTCTGCGCACTATATTGTTCATAAGTGCTGTGCTGTGTGAATTTTGTATATCAAATGTTTTTGTGTGACTATTTAAATGTCTGTAGTCTAAGACTATTCTATATGAATGGTCTGGTTTAGCGACTGGTCTGAGGGTTCAATGACACCCTGCTACTCTAATTGATTGAGGATTTCATCACAGGTGCTTTAGCATCATATGGGTATTGTGGTTGCTGTTGGGGTTGGGATTTTATTGGTATTATGTGGTAGGGGGAATCTTTGTCCCATCCTATGTGACAGCGATATAACGCAGGTGCCTGAGCCACTGCCCAATCAAGGGCATGCATTTCAACAAGCTTTCCTGGAGCAAGGGGTGAGAAGGATTTTTCAATCACATCCTCCCCATAAGGGAGATTGCAGATGAATTCTGGCGGCCAATCTTTTTCAGTGAGCAAAATATCATAAATAGAGACGACGCAGTCTCAAAAGATAGTGTCAATTATGCATTCAATGTCCCCTTCTGACTAGTTACTCTGTACACCCGATTTGGGTGTGGAGACACTCATGCCCGCAGTGTCATCTTGTATGAAGTCATCAGTTGCTTTCACCTCTAGATGCTCTTGAAGATCCTGGCAATCTATTGTGACCCCTGCTGCTCTGTTGAGCAGTGCCAGTGCCCACTTCTTGTTCCTCAGTAAAGCCCTCTTTCTGAGTGGCATGTCCAATTGTAACCGCTGTCACTTTTTTTCTTTTTAAATTGGGTTTTTTGTAGGGGGGTGTTGGAAAATGGGTTATTGGTAAGGGCAGGTAGGTACCTACACTTAGCAATAGGCCACTAACCTCCACTAAGGTCCAGTTAGGTCTCAGTAAATTAACCCCAGCTCAACCCTTGGTAGTTTGGCAACGAGCGTCAAGGCTTAACTTAGGAGACAGAGTGTAAAGCATTCAAATATCACAAAACAGTATTTAAATAAAACACAGGAAACAGTTTAAAAATCCAAAACCAATTTATAACAATAGATTATATTTTTATCTTTAAAATGACACCAAAACGAATAAAATCGGATAAGGGGAACCGGAGAGATGAATTTTTAAAGATTTTTTTTTTTTTTTTAGCGCCTAGAAACAAAAAGCGCCAATCGGGTCATCTGGTTGCACCTCGACCGGGGCAAAGTCAAAGTTCAAGGCTGACCGCGATGGAGCCCTGCTCGGCTACAGGCCGCGGGAGGACTCGGTTAAAAGTTGACCTTCACACTTAGGGGGTCATTCTGACCCTGGCGGGGGATTCCGACCCCCTTACCGCCAGCCTGGTTCTGTCGGTGTTGACCGCCAGAACCTGGCTGGCGGTAACGGTTGTCGTGGGGCCCCTGGGGGCCCCAGTAGTGCCCATGCCAATGGCATGGGCACTGCAGGGGCCCCCTAACAGGGCCCCACCAAGATTTTCAGTGTCTGCCAAGCAGACACTCAAAATCGCGACGGGTGCAATTGCACCCGTCACACCCCTTCCACTCCGCCGGCTCCATTCGGAGCCGGCATCCTCATGGAAGGGGGTTTCCCGCTGGGCTGGCGGGCGGCCTTCTGGCGGTCGCCCGCCAGCCCAGTGGGAAACTCAGAATAACCGAGGCGGTCTTTTGACCGCGCAGCGGTATTCTGATGGTTCCCGCTTGGCGGGCGGCTCCCGCCGCCCGCCAACCTCAGAATGACCCCCTTAGTCTTTTTTTTGAAGATTTTCTTCAGCGGGACGAACCTGCCAGTCCAATCCGACCTCCTGGAGCCCTTCTCCGGATACGCAATGCTGGAATCCTCGGTGGAGATTTTTACCTTCGGACTTAGTCGTTTTTTCGAGGTGAAAATCCTTCGACCGGGGTAAACCTGGATCTTGATTCGACGTCCATGGAGCCCTCCTCGGATACGCTGGCTGGGAGGTCCCGGTCAACTTTTTACCTTCGGACTTAGGCCCTCATTCTGACCTTGGCGGTCGGCGGAGAGGCGGCGGTCGGACCGCGAACAGACCGGCGGTCCAAAAAATGGCATTCTGACCGCGGCGGTCACCGCCGCGATCGACCGCCACTTTCCCACTCCGACCGCCACGGCGGTCATGACCGACGGGCTGGAGTTTGCGCACTCCGGCCCGGCGGTCGACCCAAGACCGCCAACCGTATCATGACCCTGCTTACCGCCGCGGTTTTTGGCGGTCGGGAACCGCCATGCGAACCATGGCGGTAGGCACTATCGGGGCCAGGGAATTCCTTCCCTGGCACTGATAGGGGTCTCCCCCACCCCCCACTACCCCCCACGAGTCCTCCCCCCACACCCTCCACCCCCCCAGAGGTGGTACGAACCCCCTGCCCCCCCCACCCCGACATGCACATACACGCACCCCGACATGCACGCACCCCCAACATGCACATATGCACACCCCCTACACACACACATACACAACGGGGGCACATACCCGCACACATACATGCCAACATGCGCACCTGCCGAACTACACACATTGCCCATAGGCACAGCAGCACCCCCCGCCCGCATGCACGCACTCACACACCCCCTCTACACACCCCCATGCACGCACACATCACACAACACCCCCCCACCCCCTCCCCTCACAGACGATCAACTTACCTTGTGCGTTGGTCCTCCGGGAGGCGACGGGAGCCATAGGGACGTGACCGCCAACAGAAGACCGCCACACAGAAATGTGGGTCGTAATTCTGGGGGCGGTGTTCTGCTGGCGTGGCGGTGGAGGTTGACCAGTCTCCACTTTCCCGCCGACCGCCAGTGTGGCTGCTGGCGGTTTTCCGGCAGAACGCTCCCAGCGGTCGGAATACGCGCAGCGGCATACCGCCGCGGTCGGCGGTCTTTACCGCGGCGGTAACTCGGCGGTCTTGCGAAAAGACCGCCAAGGTCAGAATGAGGGCCTTAGTCTCTTTTTCTGAGATTTTTCTTTACAGGGACGAACCAGCAAATCAGGCCGGGTCGCGGTTGAGGCAAGCCGGCTAGAGTTGCTGCAGCGGGTCGGTCCCTCTATGGAGCTTTTTTTCAAAAGTTGTCCAAACTTCTCCAAACTTCTGGGGCTTCTCCCAGATGTCCTTTTAAGGTTCTTTTGGGGTCCACAGCTCACCCCAAGGGTCCAGAAGTTCTGAGATGGTCCTTGGGGGGTGCGGACTACCACTCCCAGAATGCACCTGGCGCAAACTCCTTTTTGGCCACTGGACAGTGGTCAGCTGGTCGCTTTCTTCAGGAGTTGGTGCAGGGGACTCTGGATAGCAATTTTTCACCTGTAGCAAACAGGGAGTCCCTCCTTGAACCAGTTGAAGCCAGGCAAAGTCCTTCTTGTGGTGAAGCCCAAGTGTGCAGCTGGTGCAGTCCTTCTGAGTGCAGGTTCCAGGTGCAGGCCAGGGGTCCAGCAGGGCAGTACTTCTTCTCCTTTGGATCTACCTTGTTGGAATCTGATGGGGATCTGAGGTGTGGGTGCAGGTCTGCCAGTTTTATCCTTGCTCCTGGGTGAAAAGCAGGGGGGTCATGGTTCTCCAATAGGGTGCAGGGTCCTTCCCCCTGTGATGACCCCTTCCTGGGAAGTGTGGCAAAAATCAATCCCAGGAGGCAACATTCTCTAAAAATCCATCATGGCTGAATCTGATTTTTGGAGGTTACATCTGGCTGAGCCCACCCACTGGTGTGGCTAAAAATCATAAACACACCCCTCTCCTGTCCTTTCCTAATCTAATCAAGGGAGCACCTAGTTGTCTGGGGTTGCAGGATGTGGGGGTGTTGCTGATTGCTCCAAATGTCCTTCTCTGCCTTTGAAGACCAGTTTGGCAGCCCTCCCCCTTCCTGCCTCACCATCTGCTGAGGGGAGATTCCGTCCCACAGGCACATTCCTTTGTGTGAAGCCAGGCCACTTCACACCTCATCAAGGCAGCTTGGCTAAGCTGCTAGAGGCTGGCCAATCAGAGCACAGCAGCAAAAACAATGCAGGGCTGAAATTGGCAACTTTTCAGGTAAAGTTTAAAACTCTTTACCTGAACAAGTTATATTAAATCCAACAACTGGAAGTTGTGGGATTTATTACAACAATTAATTTGATACCAAATTCTTGGTATGCATCATTTAAGGAGACTTTAAAAATTAAAATAAAGTCTCCCCATTCTAGCCTATGAAGGCCATTTACTACAATGAGGGAAAAACGAATTTGGCTGTTTTTACCTCACCAGGGCTTATAAAACTATTTTTATAAGGTCCCTGCTTATAGTTACATGGCACCCAGCCCTAGGGGCACATAGGGCACACCTTAGGGGTGACTTATATGTAAAAATAAGGTAGTTTAAGACTTTGGAACTACTTTTAATTCCAAAGTCGAATTTGCATATAACTTTAATTTAAAAGCAGCCAGCAAGGCAGGCCTGCCTTTAAAATGACACTGGACACCTCAGCAGTGCACCTATGGGTGCACTACCTATGCTGTGGTCCCTAAACCTACCATGTACTAGGGACTTATAGGTAGGTTAAGTTAGCCAATTATAATTAGCCTAATTTGCATATCCATTTTACACAGAGCACTGGCCCTGGGACTGGTAAGCAGTACCCAGGGCACAGCTAAGAGTCAGTAACCACCAGTACCTGTCCAAAAAGTGTGGGGGGGACCAGGGCAAAAAGGAGGACTTTCCTACAGGGGGAAGCTTCTCTTCTTTTTTTAACTGAAACTTCAGATGAGCGTTGTGAGTCCTTTATCGGTTTCACATACTCAGGCCCATATATATAGTTTTTGCCGCAAAACTGCACCGACACAGTTTTGAGTCAAAAATATTACCGCCGGCTAACGGCATTTCTATTCGCCGTGCGGGCGTCAAGTTTATGCTTTGACGCATAGCGACGTAAACCACAGGTGTGAGTCATTTTTTTTAACTCAAACCACAGCGTCACGTCGTAAAGGAAAATGACGTTACCGTGGCGAAAATGACTGTGAGACGTTTTACAATGACGCAAACCGTATACGTGCCGTTTTTTTACGCAAGTGCATCAAAAAGCGCCGCAAACACTGCAAATTGGGCATAGGAGAGCCAAAATGGATCCCAGATGCTTGCACAGACCCCAGGAAGATGACAACAGACCAGGAACCAGCCAGGAGGACCCACACAAGACCCCGGACAGGGAGAAGAAAAGAAAGTGTCGCTTCAGTGCAGAGGAGCAGGAAATTCTGGTTACAGAGATGACGGAACACCAGCACCAACTGTTTGTCACCTCAAAGTTGCCAATCAGTAGGAGAGTGGCAATATGGCAACAAACTGTTGACAAGATCAACAGTGTGGCAGAAGTACGCAGAACAGTCATCGATGGCATGACTGCAAGCCTAGGACCAAGGAAAAGACAGCCAAGAACAGGAAGGCAGCACTGCAGACTGGAGGTGGGAGTCCAGCACCGCAGGACGCCCTGGACCACATGGAGGAGATAATGGCAGCTGTCCTTCCAGAGGAGATCGTCACAGGGATTCAAGGACAGGACAGCGCAGACTACCAGGAGACAACACACATGCAGGGTAAGTCGCATGGGGAATTAAAATGCACAAATGTTAACTGTGAGCAGGAGGGGTGGACATACCTACTACAAAATGGATGTAAGTCATGATATTCAGGGAGTGGAATGGGTAAAGGGGCACAGCACGGGGGCATGGCCCGTTCTGAGGAAACCTGGGGCACACTACTACACAACACCAACGACCTTTGTATGGGGGTATGCTGCCATGCCAAGGATGTTGCAAAGGTATAGACAGGCCAGGAGGGCAGGGTACAATGTAAAACTGGCAGCCCGTCACACGTCAGCCAGTATTCTCCCTACATTAACTAGGGCACAATTAACAACCTCTGGCCATACCTGTAAGTGGAATGTAACATTGACAACAGTTGCCACTACCACCTCTGCTGTGTGTGCAGGTCAAGTAGCTAATGGCAGTAATGTCCTCATGGATCAAACACACCCAAATTAGAGGGTTCAGGATGACAATGTTATCAATCCCCTGAAATTAAGACAAATGTTCCAATCCTGTCAAATGTGATTGTCCAAAGTTGCTACAAACATCAGCCATTGTCATTAACATTAGGAGGTACACAGCACTAATGTCATACCCATGCTGCATATGTCAGGCTCCACCCTGTGCCTCGGTCACAATAGCTCCAGTGACTCCATGCAACATCCCAAATGTCATACTGCACAGACAACAGCATTGAGGGGGAGGACGCATGTAACTGGTTACAGAAATACACCTGCACAGTCAGAGGCGGAAATAGAACACTGCTACGACTATCAGTGCAATCCAATGTACCACACATTCCCCAACATCAGCAGTACACTTTACCAATACTGACATCCATATTGTGCCATAACAAAGCTAGACATAGTATATGCTACATCTCAACTACATATAGGTGGATATGAAAGATCAGAGACTGGGGCAGGTCCAGATTGTTAAGTGTGGTGCTTGTGCCATCAGAGCACCCACAGCCAGTGAAAGGCCTCACCATGAGAATGGAAGTAGACGGAGGGTTGAGTAGGACAAAAAGGTGGCAATTCACAATTTGGCCAGAACCAACACCTAGAGGATGTGATACTGACAAGTCCACAAACTGACCACAATACATGTGACATGCAGGTGGGGCATAGGCCTGGGAGAATGCTAATATGAAAGACAGGAACAATGAACAGGAACCAAGATCACAATGTTAAAATAATCGGAAGGCAGGAATGTCACATTACAACGCCCACAACACAGACACACTAATTGTACCGTATCTCATTGCAGAGGACGACGGCTCTCCTGCGGATATGCCTGTCCTGGACTTCCCTGATGACCTGGATGAGGAGCTGACAAACATCAGCCAGCACGCCCTCCAAGATGTCATTGGACCCCTCCAGACCCCACCTTCAGTCACAAGGAGGAGCACAGATACAACAGCCATCACAGAGGACCCACCCACAACCTCAATTGCACGACCTGCCAGCTCCTACACATCTGAGGACTCTGAAGACCTTGGCACCAGCTTTGAGCAAACTGTAGTTGGAGTACAGCAGGAGCTGGCCAAGGAGGTGCGGGTGGGAATGCAAACTATGGCAGCCAGCCTAGAGGGGGAGCGTTCGTGCATGATGTCAACTAAAGTACAGGCAGCAGCTATGCAAGGGCAAACAACAATCTTGCAGGAAGCTGAAAAAAGGTTGAAGGAAATCAGCACAGCTGTAATAGAGTTGACCCAACACCTACAACAACAATCCTCTCAACGCGTGCACTAATGCAATATTGAACCCCTCAGGGCCGACCTGACTGCCTACCACCATGATGTGGCTGCTATTCTTAAGAACCAGCAGCTCCTCCTTACTGCAGTACTGCCCTTAAGACCCCCACAGTTAGCAGCTACTGGGATGTCTGACTCCACGTCTTCAAACATTGAGGTGTGTGTTGCCCCTTAACAGCCACCACCACCAAGGGCAGAGGAGACTACACACACATCAGAAGATGAAGACGTGGAGCATATCACCTTCGCCCGTAAGAGTACCTGGTAGCACTAGTCCCTGCAGCATGGCCACCTATTACCAAGGTCCTGTGCTTTGTAACATGCCAGTCTTGCAACAACTGTACTCAAGCACTGTTCTTCAACCCAGTTTATCTTGTCAGCCTGCCCTGTGATTGTCTCTCACTAACTGATTGGCAAATCCTGTCCCTCTGCACTTCACCCCAGCATGTCCAAAGACATGTCCTTTTGCACTTGTGTAGCATCACAATGGAAGATGTCACACTAATGGACTCACAATCATGGACAACGTACATGTAGCACTATAGCACTTTTAAATAAATAGCACTTACACAACAACTTTGTCTCTGTGTAATGTGACACATCAACCGTGATGGCCATCAGTGATGTTAACCTTAGCTCAAGGATCATTGATTGTCTATACACCTGACCTGAACGATTCTTGGCTGATAACTATGCACAGTGGCCTGGATTGTACCACCATCTGCCCTCCCTGAGGGTTATTTCTGAGCAAAATATAAACTATCCACCAAAATGCTGTGTTGTACAGAATAACGCCACCTCAAGGGATGTCTAAGCCAGAAAATAGTGCCTTCGATTGTTACTGAAAGTCAAAACTTACGTATGTGACATTTTCGCCAATTTTTACCTAACACATACCAAGTAGCATGAAGGGATGTGTATGAGTTTCCATACAAATAAGTAACCGTGCTGAACATTTTAACAAATGATATGCGTGAGTTATGTATACCATACTACATGAGAGCATACTATCACTCACCTTATAAGGATTTGCTTGGACATCAGGCTGCAGGCAGGCTTTACACAGTGTCCTCAATACCAACTCTGGTAGCAAAGAGTGCGACATTAAAAACATACAGCACAAATTAACCACACTTTGGGATCCATAATAATCGTGAGTAGTGGTGCAATGGATGGCTGAATCTTAGCTAAGTAGCTTTGGTATAGCTGCCAATGTAACAGCTCAGTTGGTATATGGTTGCAGCATGGGACACAAAATCTAATACAAAAGAGATACTGTTCACTCATGGCAAGGCCCTGACCTATAAGCATGTGACACATACTGTAAAGGGTTACCTAGATATTTATTAAACAGTAAAAACAGAAGCTAAAACCATGGGAAACACCTAACCTAACCTATTCTACTCTAACTACACATTACCCACAACTGTCCCTAACTAACCTAAGCTAAACTTACTTATCACATTTAACGAAACGATCTAAACATCAACATCCCACCCCCTTATAAGACGGGACACATGGAGGACAACAGATACTAACCTAAACACATACTATCTAATACTAAACAAATACATATATTTTTTTTCTATTTTTAAAAATTTATATTTATTTTTTCATTTTTTAAAACACCAAAACCCCAAAATTGCCCACCAACACACACATAGTAAAAAACAGTTGAAAAAAAGTATGAAACCCCACTCCCCACCCACTACTACTAACTAAACTAATAGCCTATTCTAACCTAACACTAAGCCCCCTAAACCCACTAAGTTAAAGAACCAGGAAAGAGAAGGGAGGAGAGGGAATCATGTTTGAGTAGAAGCCTACAAGTTGGCCCTCCTCAGGGTCTCTTTAATGGCACGCACCCTCCGGTTAACTTGTGCCACCTCCTGCTGCAGTCTGGTCATTTTCCGTAGGACACGGTTCAAGTTCCTTTGCATCTGGGCAAAAGCTGCAGGGTCTATAGCTGCAGCAGGGGTGGTCTGGGTGCCAGTCAATGAAGTATGGGCCCTTGTCGGTGCCATGTCCGTAGGCTGAGGTGCTGGTGGTGCTGTGACTGGTCCTGGAGCTGTTGCTGTAGATGGTCCACCAAAGGTCCCAGCTGCTGTTGGTGCCACCTGTGTGGTAGTGGTGGTGCTGGTGGTGGTGGCTGTGGTGGACACGGAAGGGCCCCCTTGTGCAAATGCCCTCCACACTCCGGAGGCTCTTTCATGTTGCCATGTTGCGGTACCCAGACTCCACATCCAGAATGTGGCAGTAACGCATTGCCCTGCGTTGAAACTCTCAAAGCTGGATGGGAGTCATATTGGCAGCTGTTAAGACAAATAGAAGACCAAACATTAGGTACTGCATTGTGTGAAATGGCTCAAGAAGTAAATCAGACAATACATCTAATGTACCTGTAACAGCCCATATCATCATACAGATCACTGATAGTCCCTGAGTAAGTACATGGCAAGCCAGCCTACAAATGTCCTATCATCAAATAGCACATCCAAACCCTACAAGATGGGTAACAACTGGAATGTCTTTGGCATCATAGTTCTGCCAGTTGTCAGGTAAAAATCATGCTGCATATCCTCCACCACTGACAGGCCAACAAATTTCTATGTTCTGGATGGCAATCTAGGGCCACAAGATCTGCGAGTTGTAAATGGACTTGCCAGTATAGAATGCATGTGCTAATCATGAGTAGGTATCCTACGTTTGGACAAGTGATTTACTGATTTACATGTCTGTGTACTAAACTTGGATCATCAGTCCTAGGTACACTATTCACAACCCTACGCCTGTGTCTGGGAGGGGTGGACAAGCAACTAATAATTTCTAACAACAAGGACACCCATCAACACTTATCTTTGGAAATGCAGACCATTGTCTACATCATTTAGGCAGACCTATTTCTCTGCCCTTGCCAAGTCGACTCAGGTTGTAACATGTGCCTATACTACTGAACATGTTCAGGTTCAGATGGCTAACTTGGTTGTGAGGTTGTCATTTAGAGTTTCAGAAGGTCCGTATGCCAGTACATATGTTGTGTGTGTGTTAATTTATCGCAATGCGTATGTGTAGGAATGTGCACTTTCAATATTGCCCCATCAAGATGTGTTCTTCGCACAGTCCACTTGCTTCTTGGTAGTGGGCAATGTGAGAGCAGGAGTGATGTGAGATATTGGTACAGCCTCAATGATTGCACGTGACCTTCATTGTAGTCATCATCATGCTATGTGTGTCATGGTGTTTGACCTGCAGCAAAACACATTACACATCCCTTACACATTACGTATTGGTTTGAAGGGTGTTGGATTGAGTGTTATTGATGTGATATTGAAAGATTAATCTTCCCAGATGTACTGCCAGTTGGGGCCATGTGTTTGTCATTGTGTTGTTTTAAATTTTTCCCTTGTGTATGTGGAGTGGCATCAGTTGTTATTTGGAACGGTCATTTGTCCCTAGGTGTGTCTCCCATTGGCTGAGGATATCAAACATGCCTAGCGGTGTCACAACCTCATTGTCTTCCTGTCCACGTGTCAATGTAGTGGTGTATGTGTTGTTTGTCGTAGAGGGTTGTTGTGCAGTGTCGTAGAGGGTTGTTGTGCAGTGTGTATATAAGTAGGTTTCTGTACTTACCAACAAGTAGGCCATTTCCATATAGTCCATCCTGGAAGTGTTGATTGATGGTGCAGTGACGGAAGATGAATGAATCATGTACACTCCCAGGATACTTTGCCACGATGTTGGTGATCAAACCCCGGTGATCGACAATGGCCTGCACATTAATGGAGTGTGTGTGCTTCCTGTTGCGGTATAGATGTTCGGTTGCAGCAGGTGGCACAATGCATACATGTGTGCAGTCAATGGCACCAAGGACGTGTGGGAAGCCATTAATTTGGTAAAACCCCTGTTTTGTCTCCTGCTGCTTCAGCTGTGTGTTGGGGAAGCTGATGTGGCGTGCTGTGAGTGAGAGGATGGCATCCAGTACCTTGGGCAGGAAGGCGGAGAATGATGGCTGTGAGATCCCAGCAACCAGGGCGCCAGTGGTTTGAAAGAAGCCACTTGCCAACATGTGTAGTACAGCTAGCAGCTTGGTTTCTGGTGGAATGGTGAGGGGTGTCTGCAAGCTGGGTGCCAACTGTGGCTCAAAGTTGCGCAGCAGCTGCTGAATGGCTTGCCAGTTAAGCCTGTACCTCTTAATGATGTCTTGTTGGCGGAGTCACATAAGGGTTGTCCTGGTGCGGAATATCCTCTCCTGCTTTCTGCGTTGCTTTTGGGGTCCCTGTTGGTGTTGTGGAAGCTGCTGTTGTTGGTCCTGTGCTCTGCGTCTGCGTGCATGCTGGATGAAAAGCACCTCCATGTCTTCCTTTTGGAGCTCTGCTGTTGCTTCTGTGTGTTTTCCTTAAGTAGCTGTGTGTGTGCCCCATTTTAACGCCTGCCCTCACCCACGCATTATTTTTTGACACAAATCGGGTTGTGCATCATTTTCCGCCTCCGCCTCCCGGCCGTGCATCATTTTTGCGTGGTAGCATAAATAAGGGAGTTTAAGTCATTTTTTGGATGGGAACGCCTACCTTGCATGTCATTAACGCAAGGCAGTTTCCCACATCCAGAAAATGCCGCACATGGCAGGATTTTGGCGTTCGCGGGCGTCAAAGATTAAATATGGTGCACGGTTTGCGCTGATTGTGCGTCAAACTTTTTGACGCACATTCGGCGCAAACAGAGTATAAATATGCCCTTCAGTTCACTGCTCTCTCTGCCCACCTCTCTCACTGTGTTTTTTTGGTGAGTCCTGAAAGGAACGAGATTGGCGTGTATCAATATATTGATGTCTGTCAGACATCTTTATATTATCCCTATTTCTAGGGTTAAACATAACTTGTGGGATCTCCACTTGTGGAGATTCTCCCCTTTCTTTTTTAGATGTTTGTTGTTTTTTTATCCCAGCGTTTTTTAGAACCTTCAGGCACTTGCTTGGTAGTATCTTTATTAAATCTGCATTGAAATTGTGGTTTAATCAGTCTGGCCCCCAGACTATCTTGATAAATACTAGAATAGGTCTCTGCGTTGATCTTTGGTAGCTCCCTTTCTTGATCCTGTGAGGAAAATCACGGAGCAGCATGCACACTGCTAGTGCAACTGCTTCCCCTTTAACATTACTTAATATAATTGAGAATACCATGGCAAAGTTGTCCATTAATTATTAATTGCATCTTCAAATCCAGGTGTGGGGCAGCTCCGTGATCATCTTGAATTTGTTTTAACACCTCCGGAAGATTGGCAAGTGATGGTGTACCATGTGCGGTAGTATAGAGCATGGCAAATACCGTGCCCCATGTATTGCAGTTATCAACTGTGGGAACCATCCCGAATGGCAAGTACATAGTGAGTATTCTATGTTTATCCTGAGGTCCTGTATGAGGAAAAACTGCTTCCAGTGCATTTATTTTTTGAGCTAACCAAAATGGAATTTCCTCCCGCTTGGTGGGTTCCTTAGTTATGATCAAATCTACAGTCGCAGGGTAATGCTTGGCATGACTGCATGTTGTTGCACTGGGGCAGCACGTGCTGGGTTAGTATTTAATGTTTGCATGACAAACTCTCCTAATAATCTGTATATTGTCGTGAGCTCTATATATAGGTGGCGAACCTCAACTACCGCTAAGGTCGCTGCATCAGAGTGTGGTGTATATGTGGCCAATAAAGGCCAGGTTGGGCCATCATTACTCAGAGGACCTTATCTAACATGTAATAATGTATGTGTTAGGGTGCCATCAAGCCAGTTATAATGGTCTTGATAAGATAAAGGTATTTCTAAATATGCATAGGCTCTGGATTGTGCAGGTATGTTTGCAGATGCATAGTGGTGAAATTTATTTGTGTTCTTACCTACTGCTCGAAAGGTGACCCAAGAATAAAAAAAATCTGTTCTATAGGCTGAATGAGCCTCAACAACAAATGTAACCGGATCCGACTGGGCCGTTAGGTCATTTGCCAATAAATGTGCAGTAAGGGGTGGTCGCATATTTACTGCAATTGCTACCCATTATGCGTTCGCAATTTTAATGGTAGATGTATGTTCGGAGATAAGGAAACTTAGGCCCTCATTACAACCCTGGCAGTAAAGTCCGCCTACCGCCGTGCTGACGGCTGCCAACATACCGTGTCGGTGACGGAAATCTGCTACGGGTATTATGACCCACACTGAGAAATCTTCCACAATACAGACACCCACACAAGTCCGCCACACCAAAGGTCAGTGATAAATTGGCAGTACCAAAACCCACACTGTCACGCCAACAGTTATACGCCCACATTATCACAACCCACGAATCAACGAGGCGGTCATTTAACTGTGGTAAACCATTGGCGGTACACACCGCAGCGTTCAAACTACACACACACTTACAGAACACAACCAAATTGGACAATTCAAAATACACAAACTTGCCAGACATACACACACCACACCCACACATTCCCAACACTATAAAACACACACCCACATTACCCACAACCCCTTACAATGACAAATTTTGAAGAAGCAGAGAGAGAAAAGCAAAGACCACACCAGCATCCAGAGGCACACAACACCATCACTCATACACCATCCACGCACAAAACACCACACACCCCAAAACATCACCCCACACATCACATCAAACATCACCTCACAAATCACTCACACCACATCATGGCACCTCAAAAACACCCCAGGTTTTCTGAGGAGGTTCTCTGGGTCATGGTGGAGGAAGTCATCCGGGTACAGCCACAGCTATTCGGATCGCAGGTGCAGCAGACATCCATTGCTAGGAAGATGGAGCTATGGTGGAGAACTGTCGACAGGGTCAACGCAGTGGGACAGCATCCAAGAACACGGGATGACATAAGGAAGAGTTGGAACAACCTATGGGGGAAGGTACATTCTGTGGTATCCAGACACCAGGTAGCTGTACAGAGGACTGGCGGTGGATCCCCACCTCCTCCCCCACAACTAACAACATGGGAGGAGCAAGTCTTGGCGATCATGCATCCTGAGGGCCTCGCAGGAGTAGCAGGAGGACTGGACTCTAGTAAGACATATCTTTGTTACTAAATCCCCCACCTGACTTGCATGCCATCACTTAACCCCACCCTCACACCCATCACTCCAACACCTCACATATGCCCCACGATCACAACCCAGCTATCCCAATACCAAGCCCTGCATGCAACACCAAAGCATGGACACCCATTACCAAAGCATGTCCACTACAGATACCCATCCAGACCCCAAACCAACTATCACTCAAGGACCAAGCCAAGAATGCAAGCACTGGAGTACAGGGTCACTCACCCATTGCACATGATGGCACACACAGATGCAATAATCATGCCTTTACACCCCTACAGGACCCCTACCCAATATCACCGGACAGGAGGTGCCAGACATAGCCAGTCCCCCCACAGAAGAGACCCACAGTGATGACAGCAGCTCTGCACAACTGGATCAAGATGACCAGCCCGGCCCATCAGGGACCTCTGGACAGTCGGTTCCCCTGACACAGTCACAAACCACCACTGAACCTCCCCCCTCAGAAAACACCAGCACAGCACACACCCAGCAGGCCCATCCCTCTGTCCCCAGGACACGTCAATCAGCAGTGTGTCCACCACTACAGGGAACCCAGGCAAACCCACCAACCCAGGAAAATCAGGGACCTGGGGGCAGTGGCAGTGGGCACACGGTTCAGGGGACAGAGCCTCAGGAAAACAGGAAAACTGGGAGGGCTGCTGTGCGACAGGGGGAGGACAGGCCCAGAGAACCCACTCTCCATGAGTGTAGGAGACTGGCTTGGCTTGTAGTGGGTACCAGAGGTACTTACACCTTGTGGCAGGTCCAGTTATCCCTTATTAGTGTAGAAGAGGTGTTTCTAGCAGCTTAGGCTGATAGAAGGTAGCTATGGCAAAGCAGCTTAGGCTGAACTAGGAGACATGTAAAGCTCCTACTATACCACCGGTGTCATCTGCACAATATCATAAGAAAACACAATACACAGAGTTACAAAAAATAAAGGTACTTTGGGGCATATTTATACTCCGTTTGCGCCGAATTAGCGTCGTTTTTTTCGACGCAAATTCGGCGCAAAACTAACGCCATATTTATACTTTGGCGTTAGACACGTCTAGCGCCAAAGTATGGGCAAATAGCGTCATTTTTTCACGTGAACGCCTTCCTTGCGTTAATGAGATGCAAGGAAGGCGTTCCCGTCTAAAAAAATGACGGCGACGCAAATGCGTCGTATTTATACTCCCGGGCAAAAATCACGCCCGGGAGTGGTCGGGTCCAAAAAACCCCGCATTTGCGCCACTTTTTAATGCCTGGGTCAGGGTAGGCGTTAAGGGGCATGTCTGCTCAAAATTAGCCCACAGGTGCCCTCCCCTGCCCCCAGGGACCCCCCCTGCCACCCTTGCCCACCCCAGGAGGACACCCAAGGATGGAGGGACCCATCCCAGGGACATTCAGGTAAGTTCAGGTAAGTATACATTTTTTTTTTTTTTTTTTTTTTGGGTGGCATAGGGGGGCCTTATTTGTGCCCCCCTACATGCCACTATGCCCAATGACCATGCCCAGGGGACATAAGTCCCCTGGGCATGGCCATTGGGCAAGGGGGCATGACATTTAAATGGCGTCTGGGCGTCGAAAAAAATGGCGCAAATCGGGTTGAGGCGATTTTTTTGCCTCAACCTGACTTGCCCCATTTTAAGACGCCCTAACGCCATTTTCCCCCTACGCCGGCGCTGCCTGGTCTACGTGGTTTTTTTCCACGCACACCAGGCAGCGCCGGTCTGCTAGCGCCGGCTAACGCCATTCCATAAATACGGCGCCCGCATGGCGCTTCAGAATGGCGTTAGACGGCGCTAAATTTTTTGACGCTAAACTGCGTTAGCGCAGTTTAGCGTCAAAAAGTATAAATATGGGCCTTTATTTTTATGACAATATGCCAAAAGTATCTCAGTGAGTACCCTCAGTATGAGGATAAGTTATATACACAAGATATATGTACAGAAACCAAAATTAGGTAAGTAATAGCAAGAAAAGTAACGCAAACAGTATGAAATTACAGTAGATTGCAATAGGAGCACATAGGTATAGGGGCAACACAAACCATATACTCCAAAAGTAGAATATGAACCACGAATGGACCCCAAACCTATGTGAGCTTGTAGAGGGTCGCTGGGACTGTAGGAAAACAGTGAGGGTTAGAAAAATAGCCCACCCCAAGACCCTGAAAGGTAGGTGTAAAGTGCACCTACTACCCCCAGAGAGCACAGAAGTCGTGATAGGGAACAAACACCAACAATGCAACAACAGTGGATTTCTGGACCTGACTACCTGTAAGACAAGGGGACCAAGTCCAATGTCGCGACAGTGTCGAGAGTCGGCAGGAGCCCAGGAAATGCCAGCTGAGGGTGCAAGGAAGCTGCCACTAGATGGAAGAAGCTTGGAGTTGTGCAAGAAAGAAGAGAGCTAGGGACTTCTCCTTTGGAAGACGGATGTCCCACGTCACGTTGAAGCTTGCAGATGTGTTCCCACGCAGAAAGACCACAAACAAGCCTTGCTAGCTGCAAGGGTTGCGATAGAGGTTTTCGGGTGCTGCTGTGGCCCAGGAGGGACCAGGATGTCGCCACTTGGAAGAAGAGACAGAGGGGGCACCCAGCAACTCAGGGAGCCCTCACAGAAGCAGGCAGCACCCGCAAAAGTACCTGAACAGGCACTTGGAATGAAAGTGAACCGGAGTCCATGCGAAGTCACAAAAGGGAGTCCCACGACGCAGGAGGACAACTCAGAAGGTTGTGCACAGCAGGAAGGAGTGCTTTGGACCCAGGCTTGGCTGTGCACGAAGGAAATCCTGGAAGAGTGCACAGGAGCCGGAGCAGCTGCAAATCACACGGTACCCAGCAATGCAGTCTAGCGTGGAGAGGCAAGGACTTACCTCCACTAAACTTGGACTGAAGAGTCACTGGACTGTGGGAGTCACTTGGACAGAGTTGCTGAGTTCCAGGGACCACGCTCGTCAGGATGAGAGGGGACCCAGAGGACCAGTGTTGCAGTCTTTTGGTGCCTGCGTTAGCAGGGGGAAGATTCCTTGGACCCACAGGGGATTTCTTCGGAGCTTCTGGTGCAGGGTGAAGGCAGGCTACCCCCAGAGAATGCACCACCTGGAAACAGTCGAGAAGGCCGGCAGGATGAGGCGCTACAATGTTGCTAGTAGTCATCTTGCTACTTTGTTGCGGTTTTGCAGGTGTCCTGAGCAGTCAGCAGTCGATCCTTTGGTAGAAGGTGAAGAGGGAGATGCAGAGGAACTCTAGTGAGCTCTTGCATTCGTTATCTAAATAATTCCCCAAAGCAGAGACCCTAAATAGCCAGAAAAGGAGGTTTGGCTACCAAGTAAGGAGGATTGGCTACCAAGAGAGGTAAGAGCCTATCAGAAGGAGCCTCTGATGTCACCTGCTGGCACTGGCCACTCAGAGCAGTCCCGTGTGCCCCCAACACCTCTGTTTCCAAGATGGCAGAGGTCTGGGACACACTGGAGGAGCTCTGGGCACCTCCCCTAGGAGGTGCAGGTCAGGGGAGTGGTCACTCCCCTTTCCTTTGTCAAGTTTCACGCCAGGGCAGGGCTGGGGGATCCCTGAACCGGTGTAGACTGGCTTATGCAGAGATGGGCACCATCTGTGCCCATCAAAGCATTTCCAGAGGCTAGGGGAGGCTACTCCTCCCCACCCTTCACACCTATTTCCAAAGGGAGAGAGTGTAACACCATCTCTCAGAGGAAATCCTTTGTTCTGCCTTCCTGGGCCAGGGCTGCCTGGACCCCAGGAGGGCAGAAACCTGTCTGAGGGGTTGGCAGCAGCAGCAGCTGCAGTGGAGACCCCGGAAAGGCAGTTTGGCAGTACCCGGGTACTGTGCTAGAGACCTGGGGGATCATGGAATTGTCACCCCCAATGCCAGAATGGCATTGGGGGTGACAATTCCATGATCTTAGACATGTTACATGGCCATGTTCGGAGTTACCATTGTGACGCTATACATAGGTAGTGACCTATGTATAGTGCACGCGTGTAATGCTGTCCTCGCACTCACAAAGTCCGGGGAATTTGCCCTGAACGATGTGGGGGCACCTTGGCTAGTGCCAGGGTGCCCACACACTAAGTAAATTTGCACCTAACCTTCTCCAGGTGAAGGTTAGACATATAGGTGACTTATAAGTTACTTAAGTGCAGTGGTAAATGGCTGTGAAATAACGTGGACGTTATTTCACTCAGGCTGCACTGGCAGGCCTGTGTAAGAATTGTCAGAGCTCCCTGTGGGTGGCAAAAGAAATGCTGCAGCCCATAGGGATCTCCTGGAACCCCAATACCCTGGGTACCTCAGTACCATATACTAGGGAATTATATGGGTGTACCAGTATGCCAATGTGAATTGGTAAATTTAGTAACTAGCCTGTTAGTGACAAATCTGGAAAGCATAGAGAGCATACCCACTGAGGTTCTGGTTAGCAGAGCCTAAGTGAGACAGTTAGGCATCACACAGGGAACACATACAGGGCACATACTTATGAGCACTGGGGCCCTGCCTGGCAGGGTCCCAGTGACACATAGACTAAAACAACATATATACAGTGAAATATGGGGATAACATGCCAGGCAAAATGGTACTTTCCTACAACGAGGCACTCTCCAACATCATGGGAGCTTACCATCATTCCCAGGAGACGATGGCAACGGTACTGGCCAAGTTTCAGGAGACTAACCAGCTGCAGGAGGAACACTACCTTGGGATGAGGGAGGACTTGAAGTGCATTAGCAGCACCCTGGTCACCATTGCAGGGGTGCTGCAAGACCTTGTCAACACCAGGAGGGACACAGTGGCACAACAAGGGGCCCCTGACACTAGCCTGGACGATGAACAGCCCTCCACCTACACCAGCACTAGTGGACAGGAGGCACTGCCACAGGAACACTACACCAGCACCCCACCCCCTGCAGATGGAGAACTACCCCGCAAGCACTCTGTGAGATCCAGGAACAAGACAGAGAACATTACCAAGACCCCCGCCAGGAAATGAGACCCCCCTGAATATCACCCTTCTCTCCCACTTTGTCACCCTGTCCATCCTTCAACTGCCATTACTCCACTTCCTATGCCCCTTTGGACAATGCACCTGTGAGACACATAGACTGGACTCTGCCATGGACATTCCTCCACCATCCCCCATCCCATTTTACAACCCCCTCCACTTATTTGCACAGAAATAAACACACTTCAGTCACAAAACAATTTGGAGTCAATCTGTGCTTTCACAAACGTGTAATTGCAATTACCTATTCATACTGTATTGGGTCCTTGGCCTCACCTATTACCCACACTCAGTGCCTCTGGAGTTGCCCCATCACATAAGGGATGCTGCTATTCCTCAAAATGTAGGCGTCATGCACTGAGCCAGGAAACTTGGCATTCACATGAAAGATGTACTGGTCTGCCAAACACACCATCTGCACATTCATAGAATGGTAGCTCTTCTGGTTTCTGTACACCTGTTCATTCCTGCGGGGGGTACCAATGCCACATGTGTCCCATCAATGGCACCAATGATGTTGGGGATATGTCCCACGGCATAGAAGTCACCTTTCACTGTTGGCAAATCCTCACCTGTGGGAACACGATGTAGCTGCGCATGTGTTTCAGCAGGGCAGACAACACTCTGGACAACACGTTAGAAAACATTGACTGGGACATCCCTGATGCATTGGCCACTGTTTGTTGAAAGGACCCACTTGCCAGGAAATGGAGTACTGACAGGACCTGCACTAGAGGGGTTATCCCTGTGGAATGGCGGATAGCTGACATCAGGTCTGGCTCCAACTGGGCAAAAAGTTCCAGGATTGGTGAACGATCAAGTCTGTATGTGATAATTATGTGTCTCTTTTCCATTCTGGACAGGTCCACCAGGGGTCTTTACACTGGAGGATGCTGCCATCTCATCACCTGCCCCAGCAGACTTGCCCTATGGAGGAGAACAGCGGGCAGAGAGTCAGCCAACACTGAGGTATCCCAAAATGTCATTTGCACAAATGTATTAATACGCAATGTGCCTGTGACTGTGAGTATTCCAGGCCTACATAGGTGTGACACAGTTATTGTTAATGCCACTTGGCCCCCTGAAATGGCGGCTGCCTGACCTGTAAGGTGGGACAAGGGGATATGAGTTAACTGCGCTGTCGTTCTACACCGTCGCGGTGGGCGGTCGAAGCCCACGGCGTTATTCTGCATTGGTTAACATTGGGCCCTATGGGTCCAAGGAGCCAATGACGATGTACGCCGGCGGTGACGGTACGCAGCGCTGCGGACGTGACCACCATTTTCTGTCTGCTTACTCACTTGTTACCTGACCTTTAACAGGAGAGGGCCTACACTGCAAGTGCTGCTGTGACCTGTGTCTGGAAGCGACAATGGCCCATGTGTCTGGGGAAAGGGCCCCTGCCTTCACTTCAGAGGAATTGGAGAGACTAGTGGATGGGGTCCTCCCCCAGGACACGCAACTGTATGGTTCTCCAGACAAACAGGTGAGTTCACTGTGAGCATGCTGCATGGGCAATGCCTGCTTTGAGTGGTGTGGATGGAAGATACATGGGGGGGGGCTGAGGCCTGCATGTGCGGATGGGGAGTGTATGTGCGTCAGGGCAAGAGTGGGAACGGGGGGCAATTAGTATGACGGTCCGGACGGGTAAGTAATGTCCTTTCCCCTTACCTCTAGGTCAGCGCCCACCAGAAGAAGGGTATTTGGCGTGCCATCGCCAAGGATGTCCAGACCCTAGCGGTCCACCACAGACGAAGCACCCATTGCCGGAAAAGATGGGAGGACCTGCGCCGCTGGAGCAAGAAGACGGCGGAGGCCCAGCTGGGGATGTCCTCCCAACGTGGGAGGGGTGCCCGTTGCACCATGACCCCCCTGATGTTCCGGATCCTGGCGGTGGCGTATCCGGAGTTGGATGGGCAATTGAGGGCATCACAACAGCCACAAGGGGGTGACTACACTCTCATTCAGCTGACTTTGCGTACATTATGAGGTGTCTGGGCGGGGGAGGGGGGCAGTGGGTTCCCCTAGGCCAGGGCGATCTTGGTAGGCAAGGTCCCTTGTGAGGCAGGCTATGTGGCACCCCAACCCCACTAGTGGTTAGAACAATCTACACCTAGTCAGGCTCCTCTGACTTCCAGGTGTGCAGCAATTGGGATTAGGCCTCGTACCCCATGGTCAGCTGAAATTTCTAGGAACTGTTAGTGCATGGCGTAGTGCAGAGGGCTGCTCTCTGTATGTTGTGCCGCCAACGGTAGTGGTGTTGCATGCACTGAACATGTCTTTCTTCTGTCTTCCCCCCCCCCCCCCTTTTTGTGGTCTCCCTGTTCTTGTGTGTAATAGCATCATCAGGCGGAGAAGCATTGGCACCGGAGCAGCAGGGAGCTGCATCCCACTTGGCCCTGGAGGGTGAAGCAACGAAGTCTGAAGCCACCAGTGGGACAGAGGGCGAGGGGAGCTCCACGGCAGGGACAGGAGCAAAGACCAGCGACAGCGACTCCTCCTCTGATGGAAGCTCCCTTGTGGTGATGGGTCCCTCTGTGCCCACCACATCAACAGGTACAGCCGCCACCCCCCCTCCCAGCACTGCCCTCCCAGCTGCCCCTCTGTGTCTGTCCCATGCTCGCTCACCCAGGAGGGTGGGCATCTCCTTCGCCCCAGGCACCTCAAGCCCTGCCCTAGTCAGCCCTGCTGCTCTCAGTGAAGAGGCTATTGACCTCCTGAGATCCCTCATTGTTGGGCAGTCTACCATTCTGAATGCCATCCAGGGTGTTGAGAGGCATTTGCAACAAACAAATGCATACCTGGAGGGCGTTCATTCTGGCCAGGCAGCCCAACAGAAAGCATTTCAGGCTCTGGCCTCAGCACTGATGGCAGCCATTGTCCCTGTGTCCAGCCTCCCCCCTCCAACCTCCTCCACCCAGACCCAATCCCCTGTACCTCAGCCTATCCCAAGCACACCATCAGACCAGCATGCACACACATCAACACACAAGAGTGGCTCAGGCAAGCATAAGCAACACACAACCCACAAGCACTCACACAAGCATCATACCGATGCACACATACCAACATCCACTTCCTCCACTGTGTCCCCCTCCTCCACGTCTCCCTCATCCCTCCCAGTCTCGTCTCCACTCACACCTGCATGCACTACATCCTCAGCCATTACCTCCACCATCAGCACGCCCATCACCACACACCGCTCATGTGCACTCACAACCCCCACTACCATTCACAAATCCCCAGTGTCCTCTCCCAGTGTGTCAGTGAGCACTCCTCCCAAAGTACACAAACTCAGGCACACACCCACCCAACAGCCATCCACCACACAACAACCTCCAGCCCATGCACCTTCCCCCAAATTCAGCAGACGTACACCTCCTACAACCACTACCTCTTCCTCCACTCCCAAACCCCTTCCATCTACCCATCCCAGTGTGTCTAAAAAACCTTTCCGTGCTAACATTGACCTCTTCCCTACACCTCCCCCCTCCCGTCCTTCCCCTAGGGCCAGGCTTTCCAGGTCCCAGCGCAGCACCTCAGCCACCACATCCCCAGGCACAGTGGTGCCAGCAACTGGTGGGTCATGGAGTGCGCCAACCATCAGGGCTGCCAGTGTGCCACTGAGTGAGGCCAAGGACATTCCGCCACCTGCCAAGGTTAAAAAGTTGCCCACATCCCGGAGGGAGAAGCCAAAAACACCTGCCACCAAGGGGTCAGAGAAAACGAAAGGGGATAGTGAGACATCCAGCTTTCTCCCTCAGCAGGTGCTGACACATGCCCTGCTGCCACGGACCCCGTGCCAGCCCCGCTGCCACAGCCCCACCGCCAGCACCGCCAGCACAGCCGCCACAGATCCCACAGCCAGCTCTGCCGCCACATACCCCGCAGCCAGCACTGCCGCCACAGACCCCGCAGCCAGTACCGCCACGTCTGACACTGCCGCAACCACTGCCAGCGGCCCCGTGACGTCCTTGGACAGTGGCACCACAGCAGACATGCCTACCATCCCCAGTGGTCAGTCGTCCGAGGCTGGTGGTGAGTTCCAGGACCCTGGGCAGCTTGCATGAAGCATTACTGACATCACAGTTGTCACCTGCAGGTGGAATGCGAAGCCGCAGCAGTGTGAGGTATGTCGCAGCCTCCATGGTGTATCATGCTACCTGTACCTCGACAATCTCATGGCACACATACCCAGGTGAGGGAATTGTACCGGCCACACTGGACGTGGAACACTCTGGGCACCAAGCCCCCTGCAGAACCAGTGAAATATCACATCCACTACCTCAGTCCTTAGCAGGATGAAGCACTCTGGGCACCAAGCCCCCTCCAGAACCAGTGGAGTATCACATCCACTACCTCAGTCCTTGGCAGGATGTAGCACTCTGGGCACAAGGCTCCCTCCAGAACCAGTGGAGTATCACATCCACTACCTCAGTACTTGGAAGGATGAAGCACTCTTTGCACGAAGCCCCCTCCAGAACCAGTGGAGTATCACATCCACTACCTCAGTCCTTGGCAGGATGAAGCACTCCGTGCACCAAGCCCCCTCCAGAACCAGTGGAGACTGTTATCCACTTGAGAGACTCTGGCTTGCAGTCCCCAGGATAAACCAGTGGGCAAACCACCCACTTGAGAGACTTGTGAGACTATGGCTTTGCACTCCAAAGGATAAAGCAGTGGGCAAACCACCCACAGGAGAGACTTGAGAGACTGCGGCTTTGCACTCCCCAGGATAGAGCAGTGTGCAAACCACCCACAGGAGAGACTTGAGAGACTGTGGCTTTGCACTCCCCAGGATAAAGCAGTGGGTATGGAGCCCCCTCGTGCAGCAGTGGCATTGTGCGTTCATCTGGTTGAGGTGACCCCTTCCCCCTGATGTGCCTGTTTCATTTCGATCTGATGCCCCTTCAGTGTTTGCTCCATTTCCAGTCAGGTGTCATGTGTGGGCTTGGCCCATTCGTTTGGGGCCCAGTGGTCCACGGACAATGATTGGTGCACTATCCGGACTTGTGTAGTTGGTGTACATAATTGCGTTTACGGGATTTTGAACTTTAATAATGATATTTCACATGATTACATTTGTTCAATACAATTCCTTTTGTCCTTGCGTTCTTCCAGGGGGTGTGGGGGTGTATGTGTACTGTTGCTGCATGTATTTGTGTGTATGGTGTTGTGGGTGGGAGTGGGGGTGGGGGTGTTACGTGTTGCGTGTGTGTGTCACACTCTTTTTCCTCCCCCTCCCATGTGTTGTAGGTGCAGTACTCACCGTGGTCATCGCCGCCGTCGTTGGTGCTACTGATAGAAGAGGAGGAAGACCATCATCAGCAGTATCTGCAATGCGGGCTCCATGGTGTCCTGGTTCCTCTTGGGGTGTGGAGAGCTGAGTGTTTTCCCTTCTGTGTACTGTTTCTGCCATGTTTTTGTTCGTGTTGGTTCCACCCCGGAAAAGGTTGTTGTGATAGGGTGGGCGGTACATTGTCTTCCGCCTGTCTGTTGGCGGTGTCCGCCACGCTGTTTGTTTGTACCGCCACGGTCTTAATCCCATTTTTTCTCCGCCGGCCTCTTTGCGGTATTACTGCCGCTTTAACACCGACCACCAGGGTTGTAATGACGGCCTATGTGTCTTTAGTCAAAGTTTGAGGTTTGCAGGGCATTGGGGGTAATAAAACTTAGTGAGAACTATGTGAGACACACCACCCTCGACTGCTGGGTGTCTAGGTTCAGAAATGTGCAGATTTGGTAGGCTTCACTTGGTTACATCTACAGTAGGTCCCAAAATCCACAGGTAGCCAAGTTGCAAAAAAAAGGATTGGTTTTTGTTAGGAAAAATAAGGCCATGCGCGGTCCAGGTGTCGCACGAAACTACGCTGCGTGGCTCTGCGGCGCTTTATGTGCACCACTTGTCATCCCCTCTTGTTCCAAAGGTTGTCATCAGTGTCATCTGCCCTGTGGCAAAGCTCATAGAGCTGCAGGTTCAGGACATTGGTGGACAAGATGCACTGATCAGTGCTATTCCATGAAGGGACTACAATTCCCATGTTTTTAGAGGCAGCAGCCATCTTGGGTGTGGCAGGCCTATGAAGCCCAGCCACACCCAAGCACGTTGCTCACTATTTTGAAGACTTCGATGCAGTCAGACCTCGTGGGGGTTTCTCTGAAGAAGAGCAGAGTTCCTGAATGGCAGAGTGACATCCAACCGAAGTATCCTTGTTTCCATGGTGCATTCAAAAACAAGTAGGTCGTACTCGTAGTGGTAAGACCTTGATGAATCCAATTTTGGAGGAAGTCATTACTTCCAAAGGTAAAGCGCCCCTTAGCAAAACGAGCAAAGCGTTTTCATTTTCCAGAGTAAAGCGGCCTTGGCGCAAAGATCAAAGGCGTTTCAGTTCACAGGTGTAAAGCGCTCTTTGCACAGCAATTCAAGCGTTTCAGTTCACAGATGTAAAGCGCTCTAGGCATGGCAATCCAAGCACTTCAGTTCACAGATGTAAAGCGCTCTTGGCACGGCAATTCAAGCGCTTCAGTTCACAGATGTAAAGCGCTCTTGGTACGGCAACTCAAGCGCTTCAGTTCACAGATGTAAAGAGCTCTTGGCACGACAATTCAAGCACTTCAGTTCACAGATGTAAAGCGTTCTTGGCACGGCAATTCAAGCGCTTCAGTTCACAGATGTAAAGCATTCTTGGCACAGCAATTCAAGCGCTTCAGTTCACAGATGTAAAGCGCTCTTGGCACAACAATTCAAGCGCTTTAGTTCACAGATGTAAAGTTCAATGAGTAAAAACTTTTCGGCCTTTATAGTTGTGCATGTGAAAGCATTTTTGGAGATAAGCAAATCATAGTTTTCATTGTTCTTTGAAAAGCTTAAGATGTGAAAAGCATATTTATTTCTTTGAGATTTCCTAGGTCATGATCAAAGGTTTATGTTTTGAATGCATAAATGTTACAGGATTGATATTCTGAGTATAATCATAGTCCAAAGCTCTTGTCATCTCTTGATTCTGAGGTCGTAGTTTACTCTTGTTTCATGTTTCAAAGAAGGGGCTTTGCCCTCATTTCAAAAGGGGTCTCCATCTGATATCTCGGAGACGCATTTAGTCAAGAGTCTATTGATGAGTTACATTTCTATGAATGAGTAAATGCATATTTGTTCTAACCTTTTCTTTTCAGATCTCTCTCCCTGCTGTTCCCTACCTTAATACCCTTCCCCCGACTGGCTTCATCATAACTCTGTGCTATAATATCTTTCTGAGTTGGTGATGCCAGAAGGTGGGCCTTTTGTTCAGCGACGTGCAGATCCCGCGGAAAGGACACTGTGACAGAATTGTTAGCCAACAAATTTATACTTTCCTCTTGGTCTGTACGTGAGCTGCACAAAAATGGCCACCCTAGATACCATTATGCAAGTAGTCACTCAGATGCAAAGGGATTTGACAGACAAACAAAATGTTACAGCTGATTTAGTGAATAAAGTAACTCAGTTACAGAGTAAGGTTGATGGTTCTGAATCTGAGTCTTGTTCTCCGCCTTCCGCACCTACTAACATAGCTGTGAATGTGCCGACACAGATTCCTTTAGCTGCAGCAGAGAGGTTTTCTGGGGACCCCAATAAGGTTCCAATTTTTCTGACACAGGTGGAACTACATTTTACGTGTCGGCCTAGTGCCTTTCCGGATGCACAATCTAGAATTGCATTCCTTATATCATATCTGAATGGTGATGCAGCTACTTGGGCAGTGCCATTAGTCCGATTAGACAGTCTTCTTTTATAGAACTGGTGTCGTTTTGTAGAAGAATTCGTAAACGTTTTTGACAGATGCGCAATCATTATGTCTGCAGACAAAGAGCTACTAGAATTACATCAGGTAAATAAAGACCTGATAACGTATTTGTCACACTTCAACCGGTTAGTGGTGGATACTGCCTGGCCTGAGGAAAAAAGGTCAGCAGTATTTTATCAAGGGCTAAAAGACGAACTAAAAGATGTATTGGCCCAAGTTGAACCACAACCAGAAACTTACACTGATTTAATTAATCTAACCCTACGGATAGATCACAGACATTCTGAAAGAAAAGGATTAAGGAAAAATTGGGAAAAAACAAACTGGCGAATGGAAAGATCCAGACACTTTCAATTGTCTTCAGATTCTATGATAGAACCGATGGATATCTGAGCTGTTCGCCCACCACTGACCAAACAGGAGAAAGACATGCAACGAAAAAATGGTCAGTGTCTGTATTGTGGGAAAAAGGGTAATTCCATAAAAGAATTTCAAAAGAAACACAAAGGTAAAATTGACCCAACATTTGTGACTAAGAAAAAGATAGCGGATGCTTTGGAAAATTCACAGGAAAACTAAAGTGCCCAAGAAAAAACAAAGGGGACCTCTTGGGTAAATTGACAATCCCTTCAGTGTGCTCTTGCACAAATCGTTATGTCAAACATTTCGGACTTTTAGTACAAATGACTGTGCGGGAGAAAAAGACATAGGCCCTCATTACGACCTTGGCGGGCACCTGAAGCCGCCCGCCAAGATCGGACCGCCAGACCGCCGCCAATGCGGCCTCACCCCTGCCGCGGCCATTTGGAGATCCCCACTGGGCTGGCAGGCGGAAACCTAGTTTCCGCCTGCCGTCCTAGCGGGGATCTCGGCCGCAACACAGGAGCAGCTCCAAATGGAGCCGGCGGTGTTAAGGCCGTGCGACGGGTGCAGTTGCACCCGTCGCGCTTTTCACTGTCTGCATAGCAGGCAGTGAAAAGCTGCCGGGGCCCTGTCAGGCGGCCCCTGCACTGCCCATGCCAGTAGCATGGGCAGTGCAGGGGCACCCAGGGGCCCCGCGACACCCCGTACCGCCAGCCTTTTCCTGGCGGTTCAAACCGCCAGGAAAAGGCTGGCGGTAGGGGACTCTGGCGGATTGGCGGGAAACCACCGACCCCAGCGGTGCAACCGCGGCACTTCCGCCGAGGTCATAATGCCCTGGGAAGCACCGCCAGCCTGTTGGCGGTGCTTCCTCCAGAACAGCCCTGGCGGGCTTGGACCACCAGGGTTGTAATGAGGGCCATAATGTACAAGTTCTAATTGATTCAGGGGCAACAGGAAATTTTGTGGACCAACAAACTGCACTAGACTTGCAGTGTCAAGAAAAAGGTTCCAGAAGTTGTGTATGCAGTTGATGGTATTGAGTTGGCAGGAGGCCACGTTACTAAACAAACCTCACGAATACAAATGATTTGCAAAGATGATGAGAATCAGAACCACTGTCACAAAATTCACTTTGATATAATCCAAGCACCTCAATATGATTTTATTTTAGGAATGCTGTGGTTAATGTTACATAATCCATGCATAGACTGGCGCAACCAGGTTTTGCGTTTTTCTTCTTCTTCTTGTGCAAAGAAATGTTTTCAATCAAGACAAAACAAAGAAGGAAATCTTCAACACTCCATTTCTGCTGCAGATGAGAAGGAAATTGATTTGCCATCACAGTATTCAGAATATACTGATGTTTTCAGTGAAAAGAAAGCCAGCTCATTACCACCTCACAGGCCGTACGATTGTCAGATCGATCTTGTACCTGGCTCCAATATACCAAAATGTAGGATCTGTGCACTATCGGAGAAAGAAAATCTAGTCCTACGAGAATACCTTGATCAATGTTTAGCCAACAAGCTAATTCGGCCATCACGATCTCCAGTGGCTTCTCCACTGTTTCTGGTACCTAAAGCAAAGGCCAATTTGAGGCCTTGTATTGACTTTAGAGCGATAAATAAGATCACAGTTAAAAATAAACATCCACTACCTCTCATACCAGTCTTGTTAGATCAGGTAAAATCCGCCATCATTTATACCAAACTTGGCTTATGAGGTGCTTATCACCTAGTTCGAATTCGAGAGGGAGATGAGTGGAAAACAGCTTTTAAGACTCGTTATGGCCTCTTTGAGTATCTAGTGATGCTGTTTGGTCTGTGTAATGCCCCAGCAGCCTTTCAATATTTCCTAAACGATGTTCTGAGAGAATATCTAGACATCTTTGTCATCGTTTATATTGATAATATATTGATTTATTCAAACTCTGAAGAGCTACATGAAGAACATGTTAAAAAAGTATTAAAAACTCTACAAAAACATAATTTGTTTTGTAAGCTAAGTAAATGCGAATTCCATGCCAAAGAAGTTGAACTTCTAGGAGTCATTTTAACACCTGCCGGCATGCAAATGACTGAAAGAAAAATTCAAGCTGTATCTGAATGGCCCACACCAAAATCAGTACGTGATATTCAATGTTTTTGGGGTTTTGCGAATTTTTATCAACGCTTCATCCATCACTTCTCCCAAAAGGTGGCACCAATCACCAAATTGCTAAGAAAAATAGTCCGTCTTCATCTGGTTCCAAGAGACAGAAAGCATTTCAAGATTTAAAAAAGGCTTTTACTACCGCTCCCATTCTAGCTCACCTTAATGTGGAGGAACCATTCATTGTGGAAGCTGATGCATCTGATGGTGCCGCTGGCGCCATCCTGTCTCAACGTCATCGAGAAACTGGACAATTGCACCCTATAGCATATGCATCAAGAAAATTTAATGAAGCAGAACAGAATTACACCATAGCAAGAAAATAATTCCTAGCAATTAGTAATGCTTTTAAAGAATGGAGACATTGGGGGTCATTCCGACCCTGGCGGTCCATGACCGCCAGGGCGGAGGGCAGCGGAAGCACCACCAACAGGCTGGCGGTGCTTCCTGGGCTATTCTGACCGCGGCGGTAAAGCCTCGGTCAGAAAAGGGGAACCAGCGGTTTCCCGCCGGTTTTCCCCTGGCCCAGGGCAAGCAGCGCCGCCACGGGGATTCCGACTCCCTTCCCGCCAGCCTGTTTCTGGCAGTCTTCACCGCCAGAACCAGGATGGCGGGAACGGGTGTTGTGGGGCCCCTAAACCAAGTAAGTACACTGTTCCAGACAAAGTGAACACAGGGGACTGGAGAGGACTGCAGTGGAATTGTTGTAGGAGTGCCCTCAAGCATCACATTAGGATGTCAAGCATCATCATTGGGCTAACCCCTCGCCAGACTGGCACTGCAATGTCCGACGGGCCTCCAACCGAAGGATGGGGGCTCTTCAACCAAGAAGATGTTTAATCAAAGGCTGCAGCCCATATTGGCAGGGGAAATAAAGGAGAGACAAGAATCTAAAATTAGCTCTAAACCTCTTAATAATTTTAATAATTTCAATAGGGATTAGGCCAAGGTTAAAAACACAACTCAGAGTATACAGGAAAACGATGTTCCCAATACTCCTTCAGAGATAGAGAGGAGGCAAGTAGTTTGCTCCTAACATATGGTCGACATGTTTCGCGCCCTCACGGTCACACATGGATCCACTGGCGCTTCATCAGGACCGCTAACATTTTACTTCTCCTTGTAAAAAACAAGACAATAAATGCTGGGAGGTCACTTACAGTCTGCCGATCTATTGTGTATGTCAGTCAAATGATAAGTCGCCCTGTGTCAAAAACAAAGAAACAAAATCAGAAAAAAGACAAATCTAAATATGTCTAAATGACGAGACATTCATTATTGTCACGGTCAAATGGGAGCCGCACGCATGTTAATACTTGTCGTGTACTCACACAAACAAGGTACTCAGGTAAAGAAGAAAAGGAAAACAAAAGACGTTGCTTACCATCCCATGTAGGTAATGGGCATCATAGGGACGCGTAAACCTCTTACCCAAGGAGAGTATTCTACATTTGGAACAAAGAATTAACAATGAAAAGGTATTTGCACATATCCGAAGCCACAATCTTTTGCGCACATAGTTTTTGTGAGTCGTCCATTCAAGATGTCTAGAAACATATGCTTGTCATAAATCAAAGGACTTTGTACATGTATTAATAATCAGAGTCAGTCAAAAAGACTGCGAAACTTAACTAAAAGTAGAAATCAGTCGTAGCTGTTCAAGTATGTTATATTCTTCTGTCACAAGTAAATAGAGTAACTACACAATCATGAGAAACAGCCTTTGCAAATTTGAGCCATTAATGGCTGTGAAGACTAATGTTTAAAAACAGACCGAGGTCATCATTCAGTAGGGCTCGATGAGCTACAGAGTATTATTAACTGAGCAGATTGTTGTTAGCTGAGCAAGTCGGCAACCATTAGCTCCCCAGATATTTAATACAAAATAATTCTTGGCGTGTGGTACACGGTCCCTTATTGGTACTGTTTTACCTCCATATGGTGTGTACTCGATTTCTGCCGCTATTGATATTAGATTGTAGTCATGTACTGCCCTCTTGTAAAGTACAATGACACGTCTTAGTTACGAAAGACCGTTACCCTGGTTGATCGAGCTATCGCACTGTGTAATCTCCGTGGACCAGATTACAACCCTGGCTATGAGCCGGCTCGTGCAGGATCGACTTGGACTGTTTGTCAAATGGATGAGACAAAAGGTTTCTATAGAAGCGTCTCAGAACGCGTGTACCTACTTCCACTTCTCCCCGAGGTCCGTCTTGAACCTGCCCGAGGTCGCGTTCCTGAAAAACAAACGCGGCGCACGTCCGAATCGTTTATATAAAGATCAAGGAAGTCTTCCAAGGAAATTAACCTGTGACGTCAACTCTGCAGTCACAGGAGACTCAACACTGAAAAGGGAATCGTCCACAGCTAATCGTTGGTAAAAGCGGCGCCCATATTGGATGTGCAAACTACATGTATGGAGATAAGCATAACTAGAAGCTTAAAGGCTCCGGTGGTCAACTCCGATGTGTAAACCCATTGTGTTAGTGGAGGGGATCACTTACTACCTTACCAAAGTGTCTACCCCAAATCTATATACCCGATGGTAGAGCCACCACAATATTGTATTCGTATCGAACTCACATGGGGAAGGTATCAAGGTCCTCTACCTTACAAGTCATGGACTCGTGGTACTTGAATAGTTTAATAAGAGAGGGTCCACCAAGGAATTTCATCATTTAGGCCCTCGATGGCTGTTTTTAATCTGAAGACCCAACGCTGTTCAATCCTAAACAGGGATTTAGGGTCATCTGCTTTGTGTTTTGGCCCTCACAGGGCCCCATACAGATTTTCACTGTCTGCTTAGCAGACAGTGAAAATCGCGACGGGTGCCACAGCACCCGTCGCACCCCTGCAACTCCGCCGGCTCCATTCGGAGCCGGCTTCCTCGTTGCAGGGGCTTTCCCGCTGGGCCGGCGGGCGGCCTTTTGGCGGTCGCCCGCCGGCCCAGCAGGAAAGTTGGAATGGCCGCCGCGGTCTTTTGACCGCGAGGCGGTCATTCGGCGGTAACCGCATGGCGGGCGGCGACCGCCGCCCGCCGCAGTCAGAATGACCGCCATTATCTGTTGGGAGTGAAACACACCATAACTGTAAATTCTGATCATAGAAATGTACACTTTATGAGTTCTGCCAGACTACTAACTCCTAGACAACTAAGATGGATGCTATTCTTTGCAGAATTTGATTTCATAGTGACTTTTAGACCAGGAATAGATAATGGTAAGGCAGATGCATTGTCTAGAGAAGATTCTTCAATCACACCTACCGAACAAAAACCCATGCCTATTATAACGCCTTCAAAAGTGTTGTGTTTAGTAGCTGCTGAGAAATGTTTTGAACTCATTCGTAATCATTTTCACATCACTAAGTGGCAAGAGTGGTCACAACAAGACACCAAGAGGTCTATTCAACAAGGTTTACCTCTACATGAATCTCGAGTATTCCTGCCTAATGAGGAGTTAAGAGAGACAACTTTTCATTGGTTACACAGTCATTCTCTGGCAGGTCATCCAGGTCTTCAAAAAACAATAGAACTCATGAAAAGGTATTTCTGGTGGCCAACATTTGTTCACGACCTTAAGCACATGCTACAATCATGTGAAGTATGTGCAAGATACAAAAGCGAACATAGCAAGCCCAAAGGTCTACTGATACCTCTACCCGTTCCCAATCATCCATGGGAACATATCTCTATTGATTTTATTACTGGTCTTCCTCAAATAAAACAATTTACAACCATTCTAGTGGTAGTAGACAGTCTTACCAAGTATGCTCATTTCATTGCCTGTAAAGGGCTCCCAACTTCCGACACCTTAGCGGCTATCATCTTAGAAAATATAGTTAGTCTTTACGGACTTCCAAGGGTTATCCTCTCTGATAAAGGAACACAATTTTCTGCGCGTTTTTGGCAACAATGGTGCGAGGCTATACAAATTGATTCGACTTTATCTACTAGTTATCATCCTCAAATAGATGGTCAAACTGAGAGACTAAACCAAACTCTGAAACAATATTTAAGATGTTGTGCAACAAAGTCTCCTAAAACCTGGCTGGATCTTTTGTGGCTTGCAGAACTGGCTTATAATAACTCTCACCACTCTTCAATAAACTCAACTCCTTTCTATGGTTTATATGGGCGTCATCTGCACATTTTACCAGCTACATTACCTGCCTCTACTCAAACCACTCCAGCAGTCATGGACCTGCTAACACACATGAAAAAGGTACATTCACAATTACAAACAAATCTTCATCAAGCAAAGAAAAAATATAAAATGCAATATGACAAAAAAACACCAGCCTGGTCCTCAATATACAAACAAAGATAGAGTTTGGTTATCCACAAAAAACTTTGTATTCAAAACTAAAAATATGTTTCATCCAAAATTCATAGGTCCCTATGAAGTACTATGACAAGTGAACCCAGTAACATCAGGCTCTGCGCCGTTTTTTAAGGCCTGCCCTCTCTTGTGCATCAAAATGACGCTGGAGTATAAATAAGGCGCACGCCTACCTTGCATGTCATTAATGCAAGGCAGTTTCCCGCATCCAAAAAATGACGCACACGGAGGACTTTTGACGTCCACGGGCATCAAAGTTTAAATATGGTGTACGGTTTGCGCTGAATGTGCATCAAAATTTTTGATGCACATTCGGCGCAAACAGAGTATAAATTTGCCCCTTGGTGTCGTGGAAAGGATACGGACCGGAAAATGACTCTTGGGAACATGCAAGACATGTTCATGCACCACGTTTGGTGTGACGATTTCACCTCCTCCATCCTGATAAACCAGGCCCTGGACCGCGCTTGGGAGAGGGGTGTAATGTCAGTAATAAGGCCATGCGCGGTCCAGGTCTCGCCCGAAACTCTGCTGGGCGGCTCTGCGGCGCTTTATGCGCACCACTTTTCATCCCCTCTTGTTCCAAAGGTGCCCATCAGCGTCATCTGCCCTGTGGCAAAGCTCATAAAGCTGCAGGTTCAGGACATTGGTGGACAAGATGCACTTATCAGTGCTATTCCATGAAGGGATTACAATTCCCATGTTTTTAGAGTCAGCAGCCATCTTGGGGTGTGGCAGGCCTATAAAGCTCAGCCACACCCAAGCACGTTGCTCAATATTTTGAAGACTTTGATGCAGTCAGACCTCGTTGGGGTTTCTCTGGAGAAGAGCAGAGTTCCTGAATGGCAGAGTGACATGCAACCGAAGTATCCTTCTTTCCATGGTGCATTCAAAAACAAGTAGGTCATACTCGTAGTGGTAAGGCCTTGATGAATCCAATTTTGGAGGAAGTCGTTACTTCCAAAGGTAAAACGCCCCTTAGCACAACTAGCAAAGCGTTTTCATTTTCGAGAGTACAGCCACCTTGGCGCAAAGATCAAAGGCGTTTCAGTTCACAGGTGTAAAGCACTCTTTGTACAGCAATTCAAGCGTTCCAGTTCACAGATGTAAAGCGCTCTAGGCATGGCAATCCAAGCACTTCAGTTCACAGATGTAAAGCGCTCTTGGCACGGCAATTCAAGCGCTTCAGTTCACAGATGTAAAGCGCTCTTGGCATAGCATTTCAAGCGATTCAGTCCACAGGTGTAACGCGCTCTTGGCATGACAATCAAAGCACTTCAATTCACAGGAGTAAAACGTTCTTGGCACAACAATCAAAGTGATTCAGGCCACTTGAGTAAAAGCGCCCCCCTAGCATAATGAGCGTAGCGCTTTCAGGCAAGACAAGTAAAAGCGCTTCCTGGTATTATAAGTAAAGCGCTTCAAGTTCAATGAGTAAAATCTTTTTGGCCTTTATAGTTGTGAATGTGAAAGCATTTTTGGAGATAAGCAAATCATAGTTTTCATTGTTCTTTGAAAAGCTTAAGATGTGAAAAGCATATTTAATTCTTTGAGATTTTCTAGGTCATGATCAAAGGTTTATGTTTTGAATGCATAGATGTTACAGGATTGATATTCTGAGTATAATCATAGTCCAAAGCTCTTGCCTTCTCTTGATTCTGAGGTAGTAGTTTACTCTTGTTTCATGTTTCAAAGAAGGGGCTGTGCCCTCATTTTAAAAAGGGTCTCCATCCGATATCTCAGAGACGCATTTAGTCAAGAGTCTATTGATGAGTTACATTTCTATGAAGGAGGAAATGCATATTTGTTCTAATCTTTTCTTTTCAGATCTCTCTCCCTGCTGTTCCCTACCCTAATACCCTTCCCCCCGACTGGCTTCATCATAACTCTGTGCTATAATAGCTTTCTGAGTTGGTGACGCCGGAAGGTGGGCCTTTTGTTCAGCGACGTGCAGATCCCAAGGAAAGGGCACTGTGACACTTGATCTGTTCTGTCTACGTTGATTTTTTAGCCCTTCCTGTGGCGGACTTTAGGTGCATCTACACAAGTGAGTTACCTTTTTTAGCAGGAGACTTGGAGAAATGATGTGTGGTAGGAAATGTGTGAATTCCTGAATATTCCAGATCTTTCCCTAACAGAAATGTGAGGAACATGGGCACCTATAGCCAAAATCTGAGGTTTCCAAAGGCTTCTGGTTAAGAGTACTTGGGAAAGCCATTTCATAAGTGTGAGAGTTTGGTAGGTTTCCCTGGCTGCTAGTTGAGTTAGGGCCTAAATTCCCCGCTAGCAAGCATTGCAAAAAATGGTTGGTTTTAGGGTGAGAAAATGTGATATGCCTGTGTTGCATTTTTGGCCACTCCTGTCACAGGAGAAAGACCCACCTACACAAGTGAGGTAACATTTTTATCAAAAGATGTGGGGAAACCCTTCGCGGCAGGAAATTTGTGGATCCCACACAGGCTCCAGAACTTTTTCTCACAGAAAAATGTGGGTTTTTAGGCACAGTTTGAGGTTTTCCATAGATACTGGGTAAGAAAACCTTGTTTGTATGGTATATTTTCTTAGGTGGCGGGTAAAATATGATGTGTCACAATTGCATTTTAGAATGTTTTGTGTTGGAGACGCTAGGCCCAACTGCACAACTGGGGTACCATTTTAGTTGGTAGAGGTACAGAAACACAGAATAGTAGAACATTTGTTATTGCTGCTTGGATTTCTCTGCAATATAAACCAGTGTTCAAGAAAGAAAATATTTTGCAAAATGCCCACTGAACCACAAGCTAGTATGGCTACCTACAAATTCAGTGGTTTTCAGACAACCACAGCTACTAAACTCAGTACCTTGTATACATTTCACAAATATAAAGGTTTCCTAAATATCCATGTTTCACTCTTTATATTTCACCATATGAATTGTTGTATACTCAGTAGACAAGAACCTACAGACCTATATTTCCCCATGACCAGAAGTGTTTAGAGCACATAACTGTCTATCAGTTTTGGAAATCAACAATCATGACAAAAAGTTATAGATGAAAACATTGTCAAAAATTGCGTTGATTTTTTTCATAATTCCTTTTTCAACAGTTTCTTTGGGAAAACCACAACAGATCAACAGAAATGACCCCTTGCTGAATTTAGAATTCTATCTACTTTTCAGAAATGTACAGCTTTCCAGCATCAATCATGGGTTTCACATCTGGTTGCACCACAATTGGTAGAAGGTTGATACAGCTCTGATTGTTCCTGAAAGCTGGGTGGATGGTCAGTTTAGCACAGAAATGTTTTGTTAATGCAGTTTTCTTGGGTAAAAAATACAAGCACACACTTGCACAACACTATTTTACCATTTTCCTCAAAAACTCAAAAATGAGGCTATCTTCTGGCTATTTTCACAGTCCCCTTCATGGAAATCCACAAACACTTGGTACCTTTAGAATCCCAATGATGTTGTAAACAAGGATGCACATTTGACATAGAAACCTTATGTGGGAAGAATGTTACTGATGCCTAAAAGTGAAGTTCTCTAAATAGCAAACAAATTGCTCAGCACTGGGGGGTGGAAACCCTACAGCAGTTAAGAGGTAATCAATCGGTTTCCTACAATTTTCAACAACAATACTAGACTAGGAAGATTCAGGTTTTCTAAAACTCACAAATGAACTATCTAGAGAAAGTCAAAGCCTGTGTCACATCTCAAATTTGTATAGGCCTTTAAGGTACGTTTTCCTATCTCAAACTTTTACCTGTTCCAAAGCACTCTTTATCTAGCCTACTGCTTGTCCAACCTCTAAAGGCCCACACCAGACAGAACACAAATCATTCAGGTGAGAAGGAACTGCAGGTAATGCTGACAGGGCCTCCTGTGGGCTAACTACTCTTGGCAGGATCCAGGGTGAAAAAGAAAAATGTGAAGACAAAATATTGATTGCAGGTGAAGAAGTTGATGTAAACTGGCTTATGACTCATATAATGTGTCTCTCTATCTGCCTCTCTTTTTCTCTCTCTCTCACGGCTCATTGACATTTTCTTCAACTCTGTTTTTCTTTTCATCATATTCTCATCATCTTGCCATAATCTTTTCCTTATTCCTCTCATTCTTGCTATTCTGTTCTTTTCTGTGTTACTGTCTCCTCAGTGCTTCAAGGTCCACTTTTTTTGGATACCATATACTGTATTTGATTGAACTTTCTTCCGATAAGACTTTGACCTATAACTCCATGTTATGCTCTGCACAGTATCCTGGTCCCGAATAAAGCTTATTAATAAGAAATGTCCATCAACCCACCTTACTCTTATGCTGTGTATAGTGCTTCCAGCACCATGTTAAGAACACACATCCATGACCTCTTCACAAACTCCCAGTGCTTAATCTGAGCCGGTGGTTTCCAGTGCTCAGGCATTTAATTGTCAACACCGGCACTTCTGACGGTCTGCCACGTGGTGCTGCTGTTTGTCTAATTCATAGATGAGTACAACAACAGTTGTTTATTAATTTGATATTCATGATAACTCACTAATATCTGCCACCCCATACATTCTTATGGCCATAGGGACTGGAATAGTCTGAATTATAACACTTGTAGGAGTGTGATAGTAAGTATTTGTGTTGGTACTGTCACTGGCAGTGTGGGCAGGGGCAATGGGTAGTACAAGCTGCAGTGGCCTCCTGAAGAGGGACCTGGCACTTATATTTTTACAAATTAAGCACTGCAAACACCTAGCTCCTACTGCTACACATTCACTGTAGTTTCTAATGCATACTTCTCTGCTGTATCTTCCAGATTTCCACCTACTGAAATATGTGCCAAATATATGAACCTAAAGCCATTCTGACAAGGGCTCAGGAACAAAAGGATGCTACTTACTTGTGGCCTTTCACAATTGCGCATATAATTGCTCTATTTAGCAGTTTGTGCCAGCAGGACCTTGCAGTATTTGTAAAAAAATAGTTAAAATGTGTATTTTTACTTGTGTTTCAACCAGCACCTAGATCAGTTCAGGTTTATTGTGGCTTTCCTCCTCCCAGAGAACACGATCAGGTGTCTTACAGATAGTGGAAATGTTTGGTTCAAGGACTAGCTTTTATTAAAGGAGCATGAAAAGCATGTTAAGCACTGCATCGCCCAGGCGCAGCCACATACATTCACCCCGATGGGACTCCAGGCTGCATCACTCTACTCATATCCCACCTGAGAAGTTGCAAGTAATGTTTTTGGGCACAGCCCTGGCCTATTTTGGCACATAAAGGTGCACTGAACCATCATGTGAAGAGACACGTTTTCCGTTGTATATTCAAAATTATTTCAACATGGGGAAGAACTAACAAGGAAGCCTTATTAGAGAAGCCAAGTGTAGGGACTACGTTTGTTCTTACAATTCTGTTCCAACTCGTTTCTGCAGCGTGTCTTTGAATGTGACCTGATAAGAAAGGGGGGAGCTTTTGAGAACTTACCTGGTCCTTTCAGCACTGCTGGGTCTTCATTCTATTCACTGCTTGTCTCAGAGTCTGATGATGACTTGAGGAATCCAAACGATATATGTGACTGTATGGATTTTGCCCCTAAATCACTGAATGACACTAGCCATTGTGACCAGTGTTTAATTTGTAAATAAAAACGTGCCGGTGGCCAAAGCCCTCCTTTTAAACATGCAGCTACTGCAATTAAATGTGGGAACATGGAATACTGAGGCGGCGTAATCCTGAAGCCATCTCAGGCCTCTTCAGTCCATATAAAGCCACTCCCTGCCCCTTCAGCTCACTCTGGCAGCCTTCTGCTTTCTCCCTTTGTGATGCTTTCCCGTATTTCTCTTCTTCTGTCTTTCCCATTTGTGTCTTTTGCACGCAGCAAATCCTTGAGGCAGAAAAATGAGCGCCGTCCCTCAAAAATAAGTGCCGGTGCTCAGCACTGGAAACAACAAGCACAAATTAAGCACTGATTGTGACTCCTGCAGAAATGATGTCCCTTCCCTTACAGCCCAAGACTCGATTAAAGCACATGGGAGCTTTAGATAACCAATATTTATAATATGCCTCTCACATATGCAGGCTCATGGCTTCTTTAAGAACTCAAAAAATCGTCTATATTACGGAACAGTACTGGTTATGAGGCGAATTTCTCTAGTTTACCAGAAACTAAGAAAATAGGAGCTCCTCCGCTGCATCCAGTTGCATGGAAGGAGTTATAAGACACTCACGGTTGGTAATAAATGCTAAATTGCATTTGGGCCACTAACTGCATAGGAACAATATTGTAGATGGTGATGAGTGGGGTATTTTACTTTAGCAAGAACTAAACTAGTGATCACTCTGTGGAAAAGTTAGCTCTCAGCTCCCTCAAAATTTCTAAATAATAGTATGTTTGACTTGGCCCTCTCTGCAGGTTAACTCAAAACGTTTTGCATTCACCTCTCCTGTTTTTCTGAATTTGTTTTCGTTAGCGTTTTTACTCTTTGCACTTTATCACTTCTGCTAGCGCACTTAGGGGCTGATTCTAACCCCGGCGGTCTTCGACCGCCGGGGCGAGGGTCGGCGGGAGCACCTCCGACAGGCCGGCGGTGCCCCGCAGGGCATTCTGACCGCGGCGCTTTGGCCGCGGTCAGAAAGGGTAAACCGGCGGTCTCCCGCCGGTTTACCGCTGCCCTCAGAATCCCCCATGGCGGCGCAGCTTGCTGCGCCGCCATGGGGGATTCTGACCCCCCCTACCGCCATCCTGTTCATGGCGGGAAAGCCGCCATGAACATGTGGCGGTAGGGGGGTCGCGGGGCCCCTGGGGGCCCCTGCCGTGCCCATGCCCATGGCATGGGCACGGCAGGGGCCCCCGTAAGAGGGCCCCGCAAGGTATTTCAGTGTCTGCCTTGCAGACACTGAAATACGCGACGGGTGCTACTGCACCCGTCGCACCTTCCCACTCCGCCGGCTCGATTACGAGCCGGCATCCTCGTGGGAAGGGAGTTTTTCCCTGGGCTGGCGGGCGGTCTTTTGGAGACCGCCCGCCAGCCCAGGGAAAAACTCATAATACCCTCCGCGGTCTTCTGACCGCGGAGCGGTATTATGGGGGCGGAATTCTGGCGGGCGGCATCCGCCGCCCGCCAGAATTAGAATCACCCCCTTAGTTCTTAGTAAGTAAACTTAAAGGGGATACGCATAGGTCAATGAACCTTTTGGATCGCATGGAGTATCCTAGTCATGTAGTGACCAATGTTATCAATATTCAATATGATTCATCAATAACCACAAAGGAAAACATTAACTATTAGACAATTATATCAATATTTCATGAGTAACCACAACTCAATATATGTTTTAACAATTTTATTTCCCTATTAGTTACAATACTAAACCATATGGTTAATTCAAACTTTATTCAATCAGGTCAGATTTTAGTTCATTAGTGACAACCAATAACACAATCTAATCAGAACTTGAGAAAACATATGCTCTAACGCTTCAACATAAGCCAACAAAGATGAATATGTCAACATCAATAGCAGAGTTCAGCAATCAGTTCGTCAATCATTTGTCACTGTCAACGTCACCCAAGAATCCTACCTAACCCAGATTAGCATCAGCATGTGGGACTTCATGCGAAAACAATTTAGAAACATGAATTTGGAAAACATCTAACTAAGAGAAAAACTATAAAAACAGCGCAGTTGGTACCTAGAAGAAAAGGCGCAAAAGTTAATCAGTCCAATTGCCATAGCTACCTAGCCACAGAATGGATCAGCAACAAAGTCATTCTTCGTCTTCAGGTCATCAATTGATCAGCAATGCATCAGGCTCTCAAGCGCATAAGCCTAATAACACAATCTCGAATCACATCTCCCCCTAATTCCTAATTGGTCAATTAATCACCAGTTATTACTCTACCCAATAAAATTAATTTTGCAAATCTATGAATACTAATATTTCTCCGTTCTCAGTTCATTGATTGGTTCACTGATGTCCTCATCATCCAGCTCATCATCCGGCTCATCAGGTATCGAAAATATTGCATCTTCTTCTCCAATCAGTGTCTCTATTGTTTGAGTCCTGGGAAAGTACGAGTCTGCCTTACACCACATTTAGTTTAGTACGAGTCTGCCTTACACCACATTTAGTTACATTTCAGTTCCATCATCTCCTGTTCGTCGGTACATCGCAGAAAACTCTAGCTAAGCAGATTTTATTAACACAAGTGGTCAAGGTTAGTATAACACGGTCGCTTTCCTCCAGCATGCTCTAATAATTCAGTTTCTGCATGAGGCCTGGAACCTAGGTCATAACTTCGGCTATGTTAACTCTACAATATAATGGAAAACATAGGGTATACATCTCATTATGGCACATTACTACATTATTATTACCTATTTTCATAATTTCACACATTTTTAAATTAATTTCTCTATGAACTTTTTGTTCATCAAAACACATAAACATTCATTAATAATTTCTAATTAGCATATCTGCTTCAACACTTCTAATCAGTGCTAATGTGCTCACTCCCTAAAACAAGATAAAATTGGCTTACACCTGATTAGCACATTTCATTTACTTATACGTTCCTAGTGTATGGTACTACATGGTACCTAGGGCCTGTAAATTAACGGCTACTAGTGAACCTGCAGCACTCATTGCACCACCCACTAAAGTAGCGCTTTAAAGCTTGTTTCAAGCTAGCCACTGCACTGTGTAGTGCAGTTTCAAATGCCATTTCGATGTAGCAAACTAAACCTTTTGCCAGGCCTAAGCCTTCCTTTTAAATGCATTTGGGTGGGGTGCATTGCATTTAAATGTATGACATGGGGCATTAGGTTTTACATGTCCTGGTAGTGAAAAACTCAAACTCGTTTTTCACCACTGTGAGGACTGCCTTTCCCATTGGATAACATTGGATTACATTCTTACATTTAGTAAGTGCTAACCTGTGATGGGGAGCAAGTAGAAATGTCATGTTTAGACCAATATGAAAATGCCTCTTTTAGAAGTTAGTATTTTCATGTTCTAAACATTTGTCCTGGTTCACACAACAGTTAATGGTTCTGCTATTAGGCTTTGTGCACTCCTCTCAGACAGTGAGACAATACGGGACTAGAGGTGAGCAGGATGGGCCATCCCGCAAGGATGGCTGTCGTGGAGGTGTTCCTTGCCCTACTTGCACTCCAAAGGGGTTTGCCTCCAGCACACGCAATTGAACCTAACACTAGTCTTCTGGCATACTAGACTTCTTGAAGCCTTGACAGGGAAAGGGAAGAACTCTCCAGAACCAGATGTGGGGGTAGTTTAGGAAAGACACCACTTTAGAGGCTTGCCCCAGGTATAAATATTGGACCCTCAGAACACCTCTTCAGTACACTCTTGGACCTGTGGAAGACTTCAGAAGGACTGACTGGACCCCCAGAGAACTGCTCTGCTGATATCAGAGGACTGACCTGCTCCTCAAAGGACAATTGGACCATCTCCTTAAATCCAGGACTGCCAGAAGTGACTTCAAAGCCTAGTTACCTGGCCTTCTATGTGAGCTATAGGGACATCACAAGCTTCAGAAACCTTGAACCCTGCACCTGGCCTCTGTAGGCATGAGTCCTAACCCCCCATGTAGTGCCCCCTCCCCTGATACCAGACACTTTTAAGGGGTGTTGAAGGTGCGGCGCTGCCTAATCCCAAAACTTGGGACTTGGGAATTTGCACCAAAATGTGCCCGGAGACCCAACAGGAGACTAGGATCTACCAGCTGATCTACCCAAGGTGCATTTCCAGTCAGCCTGATTTCTCTGTAGCTTCCACAATGTTCTTTTCCACAGCAGTAAATCATGTTCAGTTGGACCTCTCACCAATGGTATCTGGCCTTGTGGAGCCCTCTTCAGCTACGTCCTGCAGCTTTCTCTCATTGAAGGTTTTAGACTTCGAAAAAGTTGTCTAAGTCTGAAGGTAAAGATTTTAACCGGGTTCATAGGTGGCTGGCTTCTGATCTACAATAAACTCCTCAGCCTGGAAACCTGGCTTCTCCTGCTCAGAGTTTTTTCTCACCATCATCGATGTCTTCATCAAGACTTTGTCATGTGGCTCCCTGACAACAACTCCTCCCCAGACCCAGCTTTGCTGAACCCTACCTTCTTCTGTACTTTTCTACAAGAACTTTTTAAGTCAGAGGGTAAGCCGAGACCAGGCTGAATCCACCGTATGTATCCAATCTGCACTACATTGTATTTGGCCTCAACTTTTAACTTTGCCTTGGTCTTGAGTGACCATATACCAATGGTTGGTGCTTTGAATAAATTAATAGCTCTGCTCCTACTAATTGGATTTAATTTGTTTTGGTGTCATTTTATTCATTACAATTTTTTCTAAATTGATTTCAGATTTTCCTTGTGTTGTGCTTTCACAATATTAATGTTTATGTGCTCCAAAAATACTTTACATATTGCCTCTAAGTTAAGCCTACATGCCTTGATGCCAAGCTCCCAGATGGTTAAGCACTGGTCAATTTAGTGACCTTTGTTGTTGATATTGACAAGGATTGAACTCGTTGCATGAGTGGTGCTTATAGCTACCTCAACCACTAACCCATTTTCTTCCATCAGTGATCACGGGTGGGATCCAGTATTTGTATTTCAACAGTGCTACTTAGTGATTTTGTGAACCATTAAAATCCCAAAATTAAGCTGACATCACATTCAATTTTTTTCTAAATTCTCCTTAGTTTTGTTTTTGCCTTTTTTCCTGGTTCCAAATTTAAGATTTACCTAACATCATTTTAGCTACAATGGAGATGGAGCTAAGTAACAGTGACAGCCTCAGCAAGGTACAGCTGCAGAGGCTTTGCAAGGAGAGAGGGCTGAATGTGAAAAAGAAGGCCATCACCTTGCACCCCTGGATAGCCCTCAGAGCCTTTGAGGAAGTCAGGAGGATGCAGGCCACCCCAGAGGAGCAGTAGGAGCACTTAAAGGAGGATGAGGACGAAGGAGATGCTTTGCCACCTGCCCTGGGCTTCAACATCCTGAGAAGGGTAATTTGTCAACAGGAGTTAAGAACCCTGCCAAGTCAGGGAGCAGTGTGTCTAACCGCAGACTGTCCCTGAGATACTGAAGGATAGGAAAGATGAGTGGAAGCTCAAGCTGCAGCTGGCCAAATTGTAACTAGAAGAAAGGAGATTGAACTTGGAGGAAAGAAAACTGCAAAGGCCTCAGCGGAGAAACTAGTGGACACGGCCTTGGAGGAAATAAAACTCTTGCTGGGTCATGAAGTGAGTTTCAAGGAGCTGGACCTTAAATGCCAAGCAATGCACAGAGTCCAACAGTAACAGCGGCAGCAATGATCCAGTGGCCAGTGGAGACAGGAGAGTCCACATCCCCATAGATCTGGTGCCCAACTTTGTTTTGGGGGGATGATATTGACAAATGCCTTTAGGCTTATGAGGTTACCTTAGAGAAGCACAGGGTCCATGAGGAGGATTGGGGAGCCAGTCTCTGGAGGTGCTATTCCAATGAAGGAAGGGATGCACTACATCCGCTAGGGAATGGGGACAATATTAGGTATCTACCCATGAGGGAAGCTCTAATCAGAAATTATGGCCTAACCCCTGAAAAGTACAGTTTCAAGATTAGGGGCAGCCAGAAGCTGTCAATCCAGTCCTGGGTGGATTATGTGGATTACTTCTATGAGGCACTACGTGGCTGGGTGAAGGACAGTAATGTGAGTGATTACAATGGGGTGTACAATTTGGTTGCCAGAAAGTACATATTCAGCAGTTGTTTTCCAGAGTTGCACCAACATCTTATAAATTTCAAGCTGAGCACTTGTGGGTCCACAAGAATGTACCTGGAAGTGACTCCAAGAATGGAGATTCAGGTCCCCCAGCAGAGTGAAGTGGAGGCTAGGTGTGATGCAAACAAGTCCCAGAGTATGATGGGGGGAAGGGTTCTCATACCCCTTCTGAGAAACGGGGGAGAAGTTCTGGTAGCCCCCATTTCTAACCTCACTGCTTTGAGTGTTCACATGTAGGACACAAGCAGGGGGACTCTGCCTGTCTCAAGAAACCACCCACTGGTGGGAACTCTACAATGGTGGCCAATGTGTTTTTTGGGGGAATTAGTCCCCCAGAGCAGACGTAGCACATGCTCTAGTCTCCTTTAGATGGGATATATACTCAGTGATAGGCTTGTGATCCCTACAGTGGGAGTCACCACTTACATCAGATCACAGTAAATGGGATCCCTATCACTGGTTTGAGAGATACTGGTGCCAGCCAGACCATGGAAGTGGAAAGGCTGGTTTCTCCAGATCAGTACCTGCAAGGACAGGTGTGTAGAATAAGCCAGGTCCTTGGGCAGGGTAATGTCCATCCTATGTTTCTGTTACCCCTAATATGGGGCAGGGAGGTGGCCCTGAGGAGGTCATAGTTAGTCCCCATAAAGCCATTGACAGCATTCTTGGAAATTAGTTGCCACTGGTGTAAGAAGTACTGGGAGGCGCAGCTGCCTAGGGCAACCTGAAAGCTCAGGATTCTGGGGGTGCTTCTCCCAAAAGGAGAGTATGGAGGCCCAGATGGAGGGGCAGAAGGTGGACACAGTCCACAGAGGGAAAGGACTAGTGGATCAGGTACTGCCAAGTTGTGAGAACAGAACACTCCAAGGCTGACTCTGATGAGGCCACTTCTGACCTGGAGGTTTTCCCTGTGCTGTCACAGAGTCAGGGGCCCAAAGACCTGCACCACACAGACCCCTACATAACACAGAGTGTGTCACCTTTGAGGGGGTGGCAGTTCTGCCCTGGAAGCCCTGGTTTGCCAGGCACTTCTTTAATTTCAAGGAGAGTGAAAGTAGGGTGCCTATCACTCTGGCTGAGAACTCAACTCCACTATCTGAGTTCTGGGAAAACTAAGGAGCAAGTAGGGAACTCCTTACCAGCACAAAGGCTGGAGGTGAGGCCTTGAACCCTGCATCAGGCCTCTGTTGGAATGGGTCCTTATCCTCCAGGTGACACCCCTATGTCCTGGACCCTTGGAGGTGATGTTAAAAGTGCTGCTTCTGTCTAACCCTTAATATTGGGACTTAGAACAATTTTCACCCAAAACTGCTTGGAGAACCGAGAAGACTAGCACCTACCTGCCAGCTAATCCAGTCAAGGTGCATCGCAAGTCAGCCTGACTTCACAATACCTCCTGTTACATTTTTCTCTGCAGTAGCAGATCCTGTTCGACTGGACCTCTCAGCAATGGCATCTGGCCTTCTGGAACTCTCTTCGGCTACTGCCTGCAGCTTTGTCCAGCTAGATGTTTTTTACTTCTGAAAAATAGTTTACGACCGAAGGTAAACATTTTCACTGGGCTTGATGGCAAACGTCTTCCTATTGATGACATCCGTTGCTTGAAAATCTTGCTTTTCCAGCTCGGGCTTTCTCCTGCCATCGTCAACAGCTTTACCAAGACATTATCCAGTGTCTGTCCTTTGATGACAACTCCTCCTCGGACACAAGACTGGGCACAATCCACCTCATGTATCCAACCTGTGCTCCATTGTGGTCTGTCAGGGGTCTCACAGGGAGATTCTTCAGGGGACTGGCTAGGTGAGTCTGGGAGAAGACTGGATAACTAGAGTGCAATATAAACAAGAGAACAGGCTGGAAGTGAAGTGGGACAGAAGCTGAAGAGTGGTGCAGGTTGGAACAGGCAGTGAATAGAATACTAGAAGTCTGCAGGAAAAACACAAGTGCTGACAACAGGAAGATAAGAAGGGAAATTATAGACAAGCTTTCATAAATGATTGTCTGCTCCTCGGAAATGATATCTCTGTGAGGTGAAAAGATCTTATATGAAAGCAAGGAGTATATTAATCTCACAAAGTTGTAGGAGACAACCAGCAGCTCCTATGGAGAAGGAGTGCTGGGTGGTCTTCAGTGTCAGAAACACAAGCCTTGGCGTCTAACTTGCACCCTTGGAAGCTAAGAGAATCAGAATTACAATATAGCCACAAGACAGAACCACAAGGAACAGAGCAAGAAACACCAAACAGAGGTCTCAGAGAAAAGCAGGACTGGAATCAGGCTCAGGAACAGGGATGAAATACACAGAGATGAAATACTGAAAACAAGGCTAGGAAAGATCTACACTTACACAAGCAAGACAGAAATATGCAGACAAACAAGAACACAGAACACAAGGCAAGGAGTCTGCATAAAATAGGGAAAATAAAGAAGAGTGCAGTCAGGTGACTATAATCAATGGCTAACACTGGAACAGAAAAGCAGGAACTCGAGGAACAGAAACCATACTACAAAATATCCAACAACAGGAAAATGAGTACAAGGGAATCAGAATAAGGGATACAGAATCAGAGAACAAGCCTGTAATAGCAGTAATAGTAAGAGAAACACAAAAGAGTACAAAGAGACTAAAAAAATGTAATTTGCAAACCACTGCACTCTGTGCTCACAGGGCTGAAATAGCTGTAAGTTGATCGGAGGAGCACTGGTGTAGACAGAAAGTCAGACGTAAGGACTTCACCAGGTGCTAGGAATCAGTGAACCACCAATGAAGGGTAGGCTGAACTGGGACCCGGAGAAGGGAAGACCAGGGAACCCAGGAGACACAAGAAAGGGAATGTGTGGATCAGTGAAAACATAGAGAAGGGTCTAGAAAGCAAATATAAAGAGGTCAGAATAACCATAGAATGCAGAAACCCATCTAGTGACCAGGAAACCACCACCAGGAAGTGATCTAGGAAGGGTCTGAAGACAGAACTACAAGAGCCATTGTGCTTCTGGGAAGTAACACAGAAGTGTTGGCTAAAAGGTGAAATGAAACAAACTATGATAAGTGTTGATGTGTTTATTGATCCATACTGATAAAGGCAGGTATGGTGGCAGGGTGGCAGACTCCTGACAAAGTCGGCCTTAACTTTTGACACTTCCCGGTCTCACAAGACCAGATAGCCACTGTTGATAGTTTGATTTTTCAGGCATTATTTTGCACTACAAACTTTAAAAAGTCATTACTCCGGTTCTACTAATTGGATTTAATTTGCTCTGCCATCACATTATTCCATATCATTCATAAAACGTTACTCTAGTTTTCTAAATTCATTTGGGATTTTTCTTGTGTTGTTTTTTTTAAACTTTATTACTGTTTGTGTGCTGCAAAAATACCCAACACATTTCCTCTAAGTTAACTCTGGCTGCTTTTGTGCCAAGCTACCAAAGTGTTAAGCATATGTTTACTTAGTGACTTTTGTAGTTCAGCCTGTCAAGGACTGTGGTTGTTGGCTGAGTGGACTTCCATCCCATCAACCATTATCCCTGTTAGAAATGGGGTTTCTGGTTGGCTAGGGTATGCCCCTAAGCCAGGCAGAACCCACCTACTCTAGTCAGGGCGAGGGAGTTACACATCCAAGATAACCCCTGTTCACCCCCTTGGTAGTTTGGCAGGAGCAGTCAGGCCTATCCCAGAGGCAATGTGTAAAGCGTTTGCACAACACACACAACACATGTGACACACTATCCCCACCACAAAGGAAACACATCAACAAGTTATATAAAAATAAACTGTATTGTATACAACATAATTAGACTAGACACAACATGTCAGTAATGCCCTGCTACTCAAGCAGTTGTCAGAGTGTTACACAATAGTTACTCTGCAGAAACCAGCAGTAGTCACACATAACACGCAGGTTACTTTTTATTCTGCAACATAGGCAGTAGTCAGGAATCACATTACTAAGGAAATGTACTTGTCATAGAAATATAAATGCCCATCCCAGGAACATTATAAAACATGTGGCAAGTAATAAACACATATCAGCATAGAATGCCCATAAAAGGAACATCAGCACCTATATATGGCTCATCATATAAGAAACAGGCTAGCTACAAGTCCCAGCATGCCCATACCAGGAACATCGGAGATATGTATGTCTGCAAGAGTACCTGTTTTTGATGACAGGTTTTGAGAACGGGTGTATCCCAGGATCATTTGCAAAAGTTTTAGAATTTCTTTTCCTGAAAAGAATAGTTGAAAATACCAATAACGACAGGTGCCATTAATGTCTTTTATCAAAGATAATAGTGTAGGTCCACCGAACATTGGGCAACATCCATCACTTTAACAGAACCCTCAATATCCAATGGAGAGACCCTGATTGGTGAAAACGTTGGAATCCCAAAATGAGCAGAGGGGCATGTATAGAGAGTTTCTGTGGAAACCTCTAGTTGCACGTTATGCCTGAAAGGTTCAAACATTTTTAAATCAGCAACTGTTTATGTCAACATCTCTGAGTAACCAGTGCAGAGACAATTTCTTCTTGATTGCACTTGAACTCAGCAAGAGCCTCAGTCATTTCTCTACTAATTGTAAATAACTTTTTGTGCTTTTGCAGTCTCTATAATCCCTGAGTTAAGGTAGTGAGATTTAACCACTTCAACATCCTTTTCAAGGAATTATTGCAGTTCTATGCCTTTATACCAGGCGAAGAAAGAGGCATCCATCATTTTTAGTAGGAGAACTTAGCTGAGCTAGGTTACTTCAGCTACTCTATAAACTATTTTCTGCAGCTAGAACCACTTTAACTGAGTTATATAATCAACCAACTCTTTTTGCTGAGAAGAGGATTGTAACTTAATGGACTTTAACTACAGTTGTTTGATCATTAAGTGGGATGGGGTTCTCATGTCACATTTCAAGATTTTTGTTCAGATTCCAATAGCTCATTCTCCCTCAAAGCTCAATTGGAACGGTACAGGATCATGGTGCATATTCTGAATATGCTGGTTGTACAATTATGTGGCATTTATCGTGAATGAGTTTGTCAATTGATTATTGACCTCAAGGGTTGAGGTGTATCTTGCTGATATCCCATAATAATAAACCCCTCATGATGACTAAATGCTGAATAGGGTCTGTCAAAGAACTCGGAAAATCCAGGAAACCACCCTTAAGCTCTATTTCTACCCCAAATGTCTAAACATGCATAAAGTGCTTCATGAGAGGTTAAAAGTCAGGGACACATAGGTACCACTGCCTCAAAACACTTAGGGGCATATTTATACTCCGTTTGCGCCAAATTTGCGTCGTTTTTTTCGACGCAAATTCGGCGCAAAACTAACGCCATATTTATACTTTGTCGTTAGACGCGTCTAGCGCCAAAGTATGAGGAAAGAGCGCCATTTTTTTGCGTGAACGCCTTCCTTGCGTTAATGAGATGCAAGGTAGGCGTTCCCGTCCAAAAAAATGACTGCGACACAAATGCGTCGTATTTATACTCCCGGGCAAAAATCACGCCCGGGAGTGGGCGGGGCAAAAAACCCCGCATTTGCGCCTCTTTTTAACGCCTGGGTCAGGGCAGGCGTTAAGGGACCTGTGGGCTCAAAATGAGCCCACAGCTGCCCTCCCATGCCCCCAGGGACCCCCCCTGCCACCCTTGCCCACCCCAGGAGGACACCCAAGGATGGAGGGACCCATCCCAGGGACATTCAGGTAAGTTCAGGTAAGTATAATTTTTTATTTTTTTTATATTTTTTTTTGGCATAGGGGGGCCTGATTTGTGCCCCCCTACATGCCTCAATGCCCAATGACCATGCCCAGGGGACATAAGTCCCCTGGGCATAGCCATTGGGCAAGGGGGCATGACTCCTGTCTTTATTAAGACAGGAGTCATGTAAATGGCGTCTGGGCGTCGTTAAAAATGGCGCAAATCGGGTGGAGGCGATTTTTTGGCGTCAACCTGACTTGCACCATTTTAAGACGCCCTAACGCCATTTTCCCCAACGCCGGCGCTGCCTGGTGTACGTGTTTTTTTTCCACGCACACCAGGCAGCGCCGGTCTGCTAGCGCCGGCTAACGCCATTCAATAAATACGGCGCCCGCATGGCGCTTCAGAATGGCGTTAGCCGGCGCTAAACTTTTTGACGCTAAACTGCGTTAGCGCAGTTTAGCGTCAAAAAGTATAAATACGGGCCTTAGGCCCATACTTTTATAGCGCCGCATTTGCTTCATTTTCTGACGCAAAAGCAGCGCAAACTCACAAAATACAATTGTATTTTTTAAGTTTGCGCCGATTTTGCGTCAAAAAATGACGCAAATGCGGCGCTAAAAAAGTATAAATATGGGCCTTAAAATCTGCTACTAGGAAGTGTCATGTAATCAGTACCTTACTGACAAACAATGCTGCTCTCTGTCTCTTTGGCCTTTTTTTAATTTTCTGCCATATAGGAAATTGGTTTTGTTGGATATGGCCCTTTTGGCAGGTTCATTCCCTGACTTTTTGCCTCCTTTCTCATATTTGTTCTGACCTCTTGCTGTTGGCTGTAGGACTCTGAGCACTTTATAACTGCTGATCAGTGCTAAAGTGCAGGTGCACTCCTTTCTAAAGTTGGTATGATTAGCTTATACCTAATTGGCATATTTTATTTACCTATAAGTCCCTTATACAATGGTATCTCTTGCGCCACCCACTGAAGTAGCCTTGCAAACCTGTCTCAGGTCTGCCAGCACAGGGCCTACGTGCACAGTTTTCTGCCACAGGGACCTGGCATCTAAATGTACTTGCCAGGCCCAGAAATCCCATTTTACTACTTGTAAGTCACCCCTAATGTAGGCCCTAGCTAGCCCTATGGGCAGGGTGCTATGTATGTCGAAGGCAGGACATGTGCCTGGTTGAGTGCCCTGTCCTTGTGACAAACACCATATTTGGTTTCTCACTGCTGTGAGGGCTGCCTTCTCATAGGATTGCATTGGAAATGCGCTGTCTTATGTCTAGGGTGTATTGTCTGATTTATGAGGAGTACCGTAGGCATGTTTGGTATGGTTGTAATGGTAGTGAGAAATGCTGCTTACTTGTGTAAGTGGATTTTTTATTACTATTACAGAAATGCCACTTCTAGAAAGTGAGCATTTCTCTGCGCTTATGACTCTGGTGTTTGAAGCTTGATTCCAATCCATGTCTGGGCAGAGTGACAGTTGGGCTTTGTGCATACTTTTCCGACAGCCTGTACACAGGGAGGGTGGAGGTGTCAAAGAGGTGCATCTGCATTCTGAATAGTCTTCCTGGGTTGAGAGAAGGGGGAGGCGGGGCACACATGCATCTCTAAAGGCTGTGCCCCGGCCTCACGAAAAAGGGTTGTTTATCCCAAACTGATGTTTGGAGCCTGTGCTGGAGAAGAGAGGGGGCACTCCCAGAAACAGTTGTAACTGGTTGGAACCTCCTCTCCTCTTCTTTATTAACCCACTGCAAAAACTGAGTATAAGTACTGGGGATGTTTCCCCACAATTTGGAGACATTTTGGAACTTGTCACAGAATGCTGCTAGAAGGACTCACCAGAAACCGCCATGGACTGCTGCTGCTCTGATGACCTGTGACCTGCTTGGTCACTTTAAGGAATACCAACTGCTTGCATCCACCTTGTGCTGGCCTGCTGCTGGGCACTGCCGCCCTGTGCTCCGTTATACTTTGTACCCCAGGGGCAGGGTGCTGTTGTCCCTGACTCCTGCAACTGCCTAAAGCACGAGGAGTGCTTCATTTTCATTACACAGCACCTGGAGTGTGCTTTATTTCCTGTTGCTGAGGCACCCTGAGAGCACCTTATCTTTTAAATGAAAATCGCCTCGAGGAGTGCTTCTACTGGTGTCCCCAGTGCTTGTAGGCCCGTTGCTGTGCTGTAAATCAGCGCCGCAGACTGGGCAGGCTGTTTACATGAAGCGCAAGGGTAGCGTGCTGCCTCGTGCACCCAGGGCCCGAAGAAATAGAAATTAGAGCAAGCGCGCTCCTAGTGTGCCCCCAGGGTGAAGTACGCTCTGTGGAGCGCCCCCGGGGCACAAGCAGGCACCTACTTTATTGCCTGCTTACCGCTGTGGCCCGGATGGGCCATTCTGAGTCTGGAGGAGATGGGCGGGGAAGGAAACCTCATCGGAGGCTTCCCACCCAACAAGGCCCCTCAGTTGTCCTGGAGACGGGCAGGGGGAGAAGGAAGCCTCATCAGAGGCTCCCTTTGCCCCACTGGAGCCCTAATTGTATTTTTTTGGACCGTGGGTGGGGCGGCCGGAAGCATCGCCGGATGCCCCCGCACCGCAAGGGCCCCACTTGTTGTTCTGGCCTTTCCCCCCCTCTGGAGGGCCAGTTGTAGCCCAGGGCCCCCCAGAGATCATGGGCCCCCAGATGGGCCCGATATAGAAGCAAGAGGGGGTGTATGCTGCACCCCTTCCCTCAAATTACCGCAAGGCCCCTGTTTGGCACGGAGGAGCCAAACAGCAGGTCCAGCTAATTTAAGACTAATAACAGGGACCTCTTTATCATTAAGATTCTGCAGAAGTTGTTGACAAAGAAAATGTCATTGCATCTGGAGATCCATGGGTTTCTGGGCGATTTACATCTGAGTTTAGCACCCGTAAAGGCACCAAGGGGCATAAATATAAGTCCCTAGCGCCACCTTGCGCCACATTAGCGTCATTTATTTTGATGCCCAAAGAGGCTAAAATCCTTGTGCCACATTTACAAAGTGGTTCACTTCAAGCATTGCGCCACTTTGTAACTCTTTGCCTGCCCCAGGCAAAGAGTTACATAATTTTTGTAAAGGGGGCGTTCCCCCGTCAGGTGGCCCGAAAAAATGGTGCAAGGAAATCAAATACATTTTCTTGCATAATTTTTTTATGCACTTTTAATGCCTGCTCAGAGCAGGCGTTAAAAGGGGGCTTCCATTATTTATAACAGACCCCTATGTACCCTGCAGGAGTAGCGCCAATATTACATGAAAAATGACGCTATTGACCCCTACCTTGCACCATGGTGAGCCGTATTTTAAATATGGCGCACACATAGTGGCAGTAGGGTGCAACACAAGTGGCACTGCACACAGTCCAACTATCTATAAGCTATATTGGCTCTCGAAGAACTCTGACAAATGTTTCCATGCAGTATGAATTTTGTTTGACAAACACATTGTCAAACAAATTCCTCTGCAGGAGCTGTTGATAATCAGTTTATCGGTTATACATGAAACAATTTCTACAGAGATTTAAAATATGAATAATGATTAGATGTTATGAGAAAAGCAAATGTATGCAAATGTTATTTCAGTGCACTTTGATTTTATTCTTAATCTCTACAACAGTAGTATATCCATGTTTCACTGTTGACAGTTTATCTTCTCAGAGTACTCTCGCACTCGGGAAATGCAGTGGCATTTAAATACTGCGCTGACCTTAAGATATGGATCAGGGAGGGGCTGCATGTCATACATACCTACTGTTTTTTTCCTTGCTCTCCTTCACTCCAGTGACTTTTATTAAGTGCCATTAGAGAGAGGGGATCCTTTGCTAAATGTTAACTCCCAGACAAGTGACACTTTCTCAGCTTGAGTACCGCAAACAAATTCCTTCCGAGAAGACATGCAATTATCTCCACAGAAGCCAAGTCAATTTTACGCCCCCAAGCCAACCGAACGAAAAAAGAAACCAGAAGACTGAGGGCAGGTCTTGCCACACACATATTTCACGCGTCCAGTCGTGCTGTCAAGGTAAACACTCGTAGGGAGGGTGGAGCTCTGTGAGAACCCTTGCGTGAGAATGTTCAGCTCATTTTATCCCACTTTGATGTGCCTTCTCGAATTACTTTAATCAAAACAACAGATAAACTAGCACGTTTAATAATATATTTCCACATTGCTTGAATAACGCAGGAAAACTACCCGAATGATAAAACTGACAAATTTAAATTGTAATTTCAGGAAAAGGGCAACCTTATCTCAGGTGTAATAAATCATTCACTCCGGTGTCTGCATTATTTTACGTGTTGTTTTTCTGGATACAAGTTCGCTCCTTGGTCACCTTAAGAATAGTTCTCGAAATGGTGGCTTAGTATGTGTTTAGTGCAGTGATAGTTTGATGGACCTGAGCCCATGCCTAACTGGAATAGGGCTCGTCGCCCCTGCTTCTCTTCATATAGCAAGTTTTGTTCTCGTTAACATCTATGGACTGGGTATAAATGATATATCAATATATACATAGTCCAAAGAGGATCATTGCTCAATCTGCTCCCTGTAGAAATATAATACATTCAACGTGGTCATTGCTGATGTCAGCTAAAGCAATGCAAATAAAATATCTTTTAAAGTGGCTGTTTACAAAATATTGAAATAAGTAATAGTAGCAGTCACCATTTTTTTAGAAATAAATAAACCCTGACATTTGAAATCAGATAGACTAATTGGAGACCTTTGGAACATGATGCAGAGGAGGGAGGGAGGCAGGGAAAGGAGAGCAGGCCTCGCCACTGGTCGGGCTTTTTCACAAAGACGTTTCTAATGTTAAATGCTCCACTTATACCACGATGGTAAGCAGTGTCATTTTCTCTTTATTACAGCTGACATACTCGTTGGCTTAATTTTTCATTCAAGTTACATGGAAATAATTTCCCTGCCTTATTATTTTCAGGACTATCTGCCTTACGAAAATATCTATCTTATTTTTTTTTAAAATATTTCTTCAGCATAAATGGCAAAGTGGTCACTGATGGATTTTTCAACAAATGAACATACTTTTCTTTTGGCTAAAATACGATATTTGATTACAGTCAGTAAACACGGCAGCTACATGGCATGGTATAATAAAATAATATTAACTGATACTGTACCGGTGTCGAAAAGCTTTTAGTGTTCCATTCATAAGCATTATTATCTTGCAATTTTAATACATTAATACGTGCATTCGGAAAAAAGTAAATATAATAGTGCGAGACAATCAAAACATAAGTTCAGAAATCTTTGCAACATGTTATTTAGCCATTTCCTCTAAATAATACCACTAGTAATGACCATAAAACTAAGGTATTATCCGTTTCTCTGTGATATGTCTGAATGTAATAGCAGAAGGCTCGCAGAGAGGCACCAAAATATTTATGGGTTGTACACCAAGAGAAGCACAGAATTTAGACCCATATTTTTACTTTTTAGCGTCGCATTTACGTCATTTTTTGATGCAAAAGCGGCACAAACTTACAAAATACAGGGACATATTTATACTCTGTTTGCGCCGAATGTGCGTCAACAATTTTGACACACATTCGGCGCAAACCTTGCCCCATATTTAAACTATGACGCCCTACCCCGCGGACGTCAAAAAACCTCCATGTGCGTCATTTTTTGGATGCGGGAAACCTCCTTGCGTTAATGACATGCAAGGTAGGCGTTCCTGTCCAAAAAATGACTTTAAGGCCTGCGTGCCTTATTTATACTCCTGCGTCATTTTGACGCACAGGAGGGGGCAGGCCTTAAAAAACGGCACCCAGCCTGATGTACACCGTTTTTTAATGCCTGGGTGAGGGCAGGCGTTAAGGGACCTGTGGGCTCACTTCCATGGTCTCAGACCATGGAAGCAGTCCAGAGGTGCTCTTCCCTGCCCCCAGGGACACCCCCTGCCACCCTCGCCCACCCCTGGATGACACCAAAGGATTGGGGGACCCATCCCAGGTAAGTACAGGTAAGTTGAGGTAAGTATTGTTTTTTTATTTTTTAAAGTGGCATAGGGGGGCCTAATTTGGGCCCCCCACATGCCACTGTGCCCAATGGCGATGCCCAGGGGACATAAGTCCCCTGGGCATCGCCATTGGGCAAGGGGGCATGACTCCTGTCTTTGCTAAGACAGGAGTCATTTCAATGGGGTTTGTGGCGCAATGGCGCAAGTCCGGTTTGAGCCATGATTTTTTACTCAAACCTGACTTGCACCATTTTTTGACGCACAACCCCCATTTTCCACTGCGCCAGCGCTGCCTGGTTTGAGACATATTTTTTTACTCTGACCAGCCCACAGCGCCGGCTTACGTCAATCCTTAAATAAGGCACCCGCATGGCGCGTAGGAATGGCGTTAGCCGGTGGTAAATGTTTTGACGCAAACCAGCGCCGGCGCTGGTTTGCGTCAAAAAGTACAAATATGGGCTTCAGTGTGAAAACAGTATATCTGGGGGAAGGGACTTCTTATAACTATTACAACTTTGGCCATGTCACTGAAAATCCGGGGAAAATGTTCTAAGAATTATTTCCCTGTTTCAAGCCATCAAAAATCTGGATTCCCAAGCTTTGCTCACTGCAGCATCAAAGTTAAATGCATGTCCATGGGTGCTTATGCAATGTCTATAACAAAGATTTAAAAAAAAACAGGGAGAGACCCCAGGATGTCTTCTTATGCAAAAGAAGGGCATGGTATACAGTATAAATGCCACATGGAAGTACATAAAGGAGGTAAGTAGCTGCCCTTTGCTCCGTGCTATCGACCTCAGTGTGAAATACCTGAGTGAAAACAGGCTGAGATGGGAACGTGTGCCTCATGAAAATCTGTCTGCTTCTTAAGTGTAAGCAACTTTGCATCCACCCACAAATTCCCATAAAAGTTGCAACAACAACATTCGCAAGTTTGCTTTTAGTGGAGATTAATCATGCCCGGCTCTCATCAAAAGCCAAACTACTGCCCACTTATAGGCAAGCTCATAGTTATTTGGTTCACAATGTTCATGCATTTCTAGAACACACTATCACACAAAGACGTTATTACAGATTTTAATCTGTGATGTTTGACTGAGAGACAAGACCACAAACATCATCATTACTATATATCTTGCTTTCTTCTTCCTGTTTAAGGTCCAACATTTTTCCAAATACTTAATACTCGTACTCAATCCTTCACCTTTCGGATATCACAAATCTGTAGCCTGTAAATTTCATCTGATAATCTCGTCTACACCATACAATTTGTTTTCAGTGGTTGAATATAGATTAAGAAACAATCAACCGTTGTATAAAATGTATCTTGAGAGCCTTTCATACATTCCTAAAACATAGAGGCTACTTCTACATTGTAATGCTTCAGAGGAGTAGCTGGGTGGCAACCTGCTTCCCAATCACCAAAGCGCTAGACATTTTTGGCCAGTTAATCACTGGATCTTGTAACGTTTATGATGGCCAGAAGAAACGGTCTCTAAGAACCAAGTAGTTGTGTCTCTGAAGGGCAGGTGGTTGTGTTTAGACGGGTGCTCTAGTGCCCAGTTAAGGGCTTCTAAGGGTGAAAGAAAGGTCTTTTGAAGGTCTGCTGGAGGTGGTTGAGGGCACATTGAGGATCACTAAGACCTGTAAATGAGAGTTTTAGGACTAGGTAGGGGTGACTGAAGGTGAGCTCAGAGTTTCTTGGGGAAACAAAGAATCTGAGGGCACATCAACCAGCTGAGGGCAGAGGCATCAATAAGAGCACGCTTGTGGACTTTAAGGTTATTCAGTGGGTGTTTAAGGGCACGCTAATTGTCTCTGACAGCACACCTGGGTTGTTTGAATACTAGGTGGTAATATCTGGAGGCAAGCTAAGCACAGTTGAATGTGTCTAAAAGTCAAAATCAGGGTTCAAAGGGGTAAATCAATGGCCTGTTGGGATCTTTTAAGGCTTTCAAATATGTCTGCAAACTGGAGGTTGTCTAGTGACTGTTGGAGGGTCTCTAAAGGTCTGTTCAAGGAAGGCAGACTGATGATCTCCAAGGGACATCTGGTGGGATCTAATCATGATCTGGGTGTATCTGAAGATGAGCTAAGGTCTGGTGGAGGTATCTAATGAAGACATACAGGTGTCTAAAGACTAAATAGGCCTTTATCTGTGAGCCAAACATCCCCAAAGGATCTTTTCCAGGTGCTGAAGGACAAACTGGAGAGTCTGCTAGAAAGCTAGCAATGGGTTGCTGAGGATGAGAGCATTCTTTATGAATATTATCTGCTGAGAGAGTTATTTGTGTTCTCTAAAATTCTTTGGTCTAAAGGTGGGCTAAGGATAACTGATTTTTGGTAGGAGATATCTTCAGGTCAATTGAGGGTGTCTTAGACATTCTGAGTAGTATCTTTCAAAGACTGCTAGTGATATCTACAGGCCAACTGAGGATTTCTAAAACTGAGTTGGGGCAATGTAAGGATCATCTGGGGGGTGACTGGTGGCTGAAGGTCTCCGAGTGCAAATTAGATATATCTCTGGGTATTCTTCTGTTTTCTGTGATCACATTCAAAGATTATGAGGGCAGGTCAGTACTGTTTAGAAGTTCTGGGTAACTGAGGGTAAATTGATGGTTGCTAATACTGTGCTGAGCATTTCTAATGGCAACATGGGGTGTTAAAGTGTTCAAGAAAGTGCCTCTTCCTGCCCTCATTGCCCTCATATTTTGCTAACTGGTACTGCTGGTTTTTGAAATACTGGGGTACTGCTGTCCCGGGCTCATTGTGTGCTCTGACGCAAATAAACATGATAGCATTTGCTGATCCCTGAATGGCATATTTAACTTTACAGTAAAACCATAGATATCATGCAGGAAAATAAAAATACACCATCTCCTAAATGTCATGTGTGGATAGCAGCAATTATTGTTCCATCTACTAGAGAGACAAATAAAAGATAGCTTTAGTACTACATGTGCAGCCTGACTTCTGCAGCTTTTTAACCTGTTGGCAAATTGGTTAAAATAACCCTTTTGTGACCAAAAATAACTCTACTCTTAAACATTAAAAAAAAGTCATCCCCTATTAGGCCTTATAGCCCGTAAGATAGGGTGTTGTAGTATTGGTTTCTAGAGAAGTTATGTGTTTCTATTTATTCATTTATTGTATTTGTAATGGTATGTCCTGTCTCCCCCTGTCCTGGCACAATGTGATCTCTTAGAATGCTTGAGGATTCTAGAGAGATCAGTTGGTAGAGAGAGTTTGATGTGCCAGGTGTGGGTGGAGTTTCTTGTATATACAACTTATGAATAAATCTGCTGAAGTATATCACCTGGATCTCCAGACCTTCTTCAATTTGTGATATAGTGTCTACTACAGGTGTCTAGTATTTAGGAGTAGTACACACAAACAGTTAAAGTTATCATGTATCTACTAGTATCTAAAGCTATTTTCACTTTCAGGGCTGTAAATAATAATTATGGTAACTTTGGACTGGATAAGCTATAGAGGAGATGAAACAAATATGTGTAATATTTATTAAAAATACAATTAATTGATGAAGTCAAAGTTTTAGTAAGTATTTAAGATCAGTGACTTTTATAAAGTTACACTTTACCTGCATTAACCTCCAGTTGGCTAATTAGCATTAGCCAGCAGGTGAGCCCTGTCAGTACTTTCACTTAAAGAGCTGTAAAAACAGTTCCCAAAGCAGGAAGAAAGTTTTAGGCATTTTGACAGGAAGACCAGCAAGTAAGGACAATGACTCTTCTCAGTCCAGGAAGTGCAACTGGGTAGGAAACTCAAATGTTCTCTGCAATGGTTAGAACCTATAGTCCTAGCACTAGGGTGAAATGTTTCATCCAGGTTAAATGCAGGATAAATGTTAAAAACCCACACCATAATTGTGTATTGAATCTTTCTTTCTTCTTGTATGCACAAATGGGCTTAGAAGACATGCAGTCACCACACAATATGAAGGACAACCTGTTGGTAAGCACTCGCCCTTGCAATGTGCTTGAGCATTATTATTTTGATTCTTGAACAGTTTGATTCTTTGTTAATGTTCTTCTCGCTTCTTGTCTTGCAGCATACAGTTGACGAGAAGATGTGAAGAAGAATCAATGAACCAGAGCGGAGATCTACAAGTGAAGTAGGATTTCAGGAAGACCCCATCTATGATGAGGATCACCAGATGCTGCTACCTCTTTGGTGAGGATCTTAATAACAAACAATGAATTATTGCTGGGCATGGTTTAAATGTAAAACCACATCCAACATGTTATTTCTCTTGCATGATCTCAAGGTCTTGTGGGACCGCAATCATGGGCATTCCACAGTCAGGCTCAAAAGTAGTGTGAGCCCCTGTTGGTCACCTCCACCTGACCACCATGTGTGTTTCATCCTGATTCCCCCATACCAGCTGGACATGCATGACAGGCCTGCCCATTCATAGTTAAGAATAAATGGGGTGCCTAATGAAGCTTTTTGTTACCTAGGCCATCTGTCATCAGCTTGGCACCAGACTAGTGGGGGGGCGGGTCCTAAAATCAGGTTCATATAGTTGAAGAGGCGAGAGCTAATCATTTCCCTAAACACACTCCTGCCTGGCAAAGAAGCTCCCTTCAGCGGTAGAGCAATTCTGCCATACTGGATTTGCCTCGGAATAGTGCATTTGGGGAAAGCTTGGAGTAAGGGAAACAGGATGTGTTGCAAAACTGTGGAGAGGTGTCCCTGGAAACCTTTTTTTGCATTGGTTAGGGAGTGATCAGGCATCACCCGCACCTACTGGCTAATGAAACCTACAAAGCTAGCACCTCACTCACAACTCATCACAATACTCTCTGGATTTGAGGAAGACCAAAACAAGACTAAGCCTTCTGTTTGAGACCTGTGTTGAAACCAGGACTAAGGATTGGACTCAAAGAGTCAGTTTGCTGACCTTCTGTGTGGATACAGGAGGCCTATTTCCTGAATTACCCATCTGAACAATAGCAACTAAGGACTCTGCTGGTGCCCCCTGCTGGAGTGAGTTTGGGCCCCTAATTACTGACCCTGAGATCCTACGAGCCTTAGAACTGCTCCAGAAACACCAAAAAGGTGGGACTTAGAAACTATTTGGACTTTTAAGCCTCTGGAAGTTCAGCATGACCTTGTAGAAAAAGTGTCCAACTTCAAAGGTGATTCTTTTGATACAACTTCAGGCTTGCCCTGCTGGACAATTTTGAGCTCCATAAAAAAGATTATGTCTGTAATTTAAAATCTTGATTGGGTGAATGCATAAAAAGATTTTATGACATGGGCAGATGCTAATTTTAAATTTCACCCACTCACAGCCTTTCCTATCAAAATCAATGGCTTCAGCAGGACCTTGTTTAACAGCTATCTGACTTCAGAGTTATTTAGCAGATATAGAAAACACCCATTCCCCACTCAAGGATTTTGACTTCCATTTCAGATACTAAGTCATAAGGTAAAATCTTTGAGAGGTAAACCCCTGCTTGGTGTATCTGACCCACGATTCATCACAGTTGGCATGAAAATGCGAATATGTCCCAGTCAGCTGCAAACCGTCATTACTGAATGGCACCTTACTTTTCTTGGCACTTTTAGCCCTAAATCTTTAAGAACATTTATTTTGGGTTGTCCTTATTAGATTTTTGTTTTTCATGGTGTAATTAATTGTACTCATTAAATGTTTCTATATTTGTAGAAATTGGTTTGGGATTTTATTGGGTTGTGCTTTGACTTTACCACAGATGTTCAAGAGTAGGGCTGAGGTGGCTGAAAGTGGCAATGGTTGTCTAAGGTAAGGAGGCTGAGGGATCTCCGAATGTCTTCTGGGAGTGTCAAAGTATATGCCAATTGCCATGGGATGATGAAGGATGAGAAGGTCTTGTCTGAGCTATTGACCTTTAAGTGTGCAATGATGGTCCCTCTGGACTATCTGAAGGTGACTGGGATCTAGCTTGGGGGTCTCTGAAACTCTCTCATAGAAAACTTGTGGTGTTTCTGCAAAATATGGGGTATGAAGCATGGTGTTTGCAGGGGGCAGCTGGATCATCATTTTTCCCAGACCAAAAGGCCCCTGGGGGCTCAAGATCTGTGACGAATTTCCAGATTGTGAAAGGAAAATAAGAAGTAAAGAAAAACAAAACCTCCTTTTCATCAAGCCTGGACCTGTGCTGAATGTGTCATACAAGAACTTATGCTGCTTAAATTGCACATCTGAGCTGGGCTTTACTGAAGCCTATGCAATTTCAGTTTCACTGTATCTACTCCTCTGAGGTATGTTGTGATTTTCCTCCATGTGCACAAAGCTTGTTTGATAAATTTAATTTAATTTTTAGTAGAAGAATGTTTCAGTATGGTGACAGTGAGTGAATGCAAATTAGTTCTATATTTCCATTTAGAAGTTTTATTCCTCAAACATTTCCAGTACATCCATTTTCTTCTGATTTTTATAATCTGATTTTCTGTAATTAGCTAATCGAATGCTCAGTTTAATGTGGCTCATCATACATATTAACACTTTTAACTTAGGTGGGAGACTTCAATTCTGCAAACTAAAAATTATGTTAATTTAGGTTTCCCTCTCTTAGAATTGCTTTGACAACAAGTTATTATGGAATTAAACTACCCCCATATGATTGTATTCATTCTCCCTTTTAGGTGTTCAATGTGACATGTGTGGTGAAGATTTGATCTGCTTGATTTGGGTCTAGCATCTGGTCAGACATACCATTTTTAACTAACCAAGTTGCCATGTTTCATGTGAGACACCTTCAGCTAGTTATAATTTGTTTTAGCCAAAATCACTTTCTATGCAAGGCCACGATTAGAATGTTGAAGGAAAAATAAAAAAAGCCCTACAATACAAATGCAGTTGACAATAAAGCTGGGCCTGGGTGGTTCACTAATGTGGTATTTGGCAAGCCTACTTGTGCTGTAGATATAGCAGTGCTTGTGGGAATAAAAGAGCCAGATTGACACTTGTGTATTCCATTTGCTATACAGCTTGTAATTTTATGATTCCCAATAAGTGGCACCAGATTAGAATAAAAAAGACAGAAAAATGCTTTTTTCATTATTGAATGGAAGTTTCCCAACAGCAAAGCATTTTCCCCTAGAACCTGAACATCCTTGCACAGGTCTTTAGAAAGGGCACTGATATTATAATCTGATCTCTATTGTGTCAAAATAAGAGTCAATTAGTTGTGGCTATGCTGAATACTCTTTGGAATCACTTTTCTAGATTATTTTAAGTGGCCAGCCAGGTTCTAGATAATGATAGTTGTCATTATGTACTTCCTTTCCATCTCAGTTTCTCATTTAATTGCCCATAGATAATTTGTTCCTACAGTGAAACCTTTCAGGTATTGCCAGATTGGCAAGGTTGTAGCAGAGCTATCAAGTCTGGATTGTGTTTATTTTCCAGGATACCTTTGGAGGTGAAGTAATATGTATGTAATAGATATCTATCTATCTATCTATAGATATATATATGTATATATATATAGATTTTATAGATTATATACAGATAAATAAATGCACACACACACATTTATATGTGTATGTGTGTGTATATATATATATATATATATATATATACATACATATATATATATATATATATTCATATATAGCTATGTAGTTATGGTTATGATCTAGTTTCTATAGAAAAAGCTTTTTTTACTTGCCTATTCCTTTGATGCAGGTTGACAAATCTTTATGAAATTTTCCAAAAAGGTTTAACCCTCACGTGAGCTGCTGTCTGGAAAGTTTCATGGTGATCCGTCAAGCAGGGGACAGAAAAAGGGGGGCCCCCAAACGTTTTTTCCCCATTCATTTTTCCATGGAGATTTTGAACACCGATAGTGCCCCAACCACTGGACGAAATTACACCAAATTTGGCAGAAAGGTAGCTCTCAGTGACTTTTTTGTTATTTGGTGTAAATCTGTTCAGCAGTTTTTTAGTAATTAAAGAAAAAACACATTTGTATTCATAGGGATGCAAAGGCTTTGTGAACCCTCCCGATCTTGTGCTGAGATGTGATTGGCTGCCAACTTTTCAACAAGGAAGTGTTGGCAGTCATCTTGTGACTTGGTTTCAGACGAGTCCCAGAAAAAAAGATGAAAAAAACAAAAGAGGCTAGGCTAGGGACAGACTGACCCCTTAGCTCTGGTGCTGGGGTCCCAGAAGGACACCGGCAGAGCAAAAAAGCATTTGTTTTTTCATTTTCGGCAGACGCCGCTGATCTGCCAAGATTTTTTTTTTAAATGAAGCACAGGCTCCCGCGCTTGTTTTAATGAAGCCCCCAGGTGGGCCACATCCTGGGGTCCTCTCAATTATCAATGTAATTCACCTGCTATAGTTAGAGATTATCAATGTGGGGGGACTGCCCAACCTGCCCTGCAGCCCCCGGAAACCTCACCTCCCCAGGGGCACCATTCAAAAACAGTGCGGTGGGGCTTCCTGGCACCCCCGCATCTCCATGGATCCCATCTCCCCAGGGCCCTTTTAAAAAACAGTGCGAGGGGCTGCCCAGCCCTCTTGCAGCCCCAGAGACCACCACCTCCCCAGGCAGTCCTGGGGGGGGCACACAACCCCCCCACCGCAGACCCATGGACTGCCACTTCCCCGGAGCTATTATAAATTTTGGAGGGCCCATGTGGTTCTCCTTGAGGTCCCACAGATGGCCCTGGGGGCTCCCCAGGGCCAGCTCCAGCTATGAACCCCAGGTTCGCACCCCAGTGACATAGCTGTTTGCTGTGACTTGGCAGGAGCTGACAGCTCCCACCAAGTTAGAGCAAACACTTCACTCAGATGAAGTGAGAGCTGTCAAACATCTCTCACTCCATGCATGCAGAGGTTTCCTCTGTTTCCCTGAGCACGGAGATGCAGGCAGAGAAACAGAGAAAACATTGCTCTCACAGAGAGGTATCTGTTTGAGCAGCTCCCTCTCTGTGACAGCAATGCAGGCTCCTCCAGGAGATGAGGAGCTGGCTGGGACCACAGGGACTTTCGGAATCCCCCCCAGGGTCCCCAATAATGCCCCTGCATGCCCTGGGGGGCACCCAGGTCACATGGATGGGCCTCAGGGATGAGGTCCCCAAGGCTGATATTGGCCTTGGGGAAGGGGGGCCACACAGCCCCCTTCCCCACAAAAAAATAATTAGGTTGGGCCCTGAGGTCTCTGGGGCCAAGATCAGCCTGGGGAGGGGGGCACGCATCCCCCTCCCCCTAATAAAAGAAATATCTGAACTGCACCCCTGGGGTGGGGGGCATGCGGACCTGCAGCCAACTACTGCTGTGCATGGCCAAAGGCTGTGCGCAGCATGAGGTTGGGTGGTTAGGGATGCTGGCCACAGGCCTGGCCATGGCTGTGCATGGTGGATGGGTATAGAGGTTGGCTACAGGGCCTGGCCACAGCCAAAGGCTGTGCGCAGCGTGAGGTTGGGAGGTTATAGGGGTTTGCCCCAGGCCCAGCTCTGGTGCCAACCTCCACTGTGCATGGCTGAAGGCTGTGTGCAGTGCAGGGTTGGGTGGTTGTAGGGGTTGGTTGCAGGGCTTGACTGCAGGTCAGGCCCTGCGGCCAACTCTCTCTGCACATGACCATAGTGGGTGGGTGTATAGAGGCGTTAGCTGCAGGCCCTGCAGCCATCAGCCACAGGGCACGGCCGAAGACTGTGCGGGGTGGTCATTGGATTAATGTCTAGTAATGAAATGTACTTTGCATTAAAAAAAGAACATAGAAATTCACTAACTAAACCAAAGGTTAAAGGGATGTTATGGTTAGGAAATAGAGTTAAAAAAACAAAGACATTCATTTAAAAAACAAAGGTTACAGGGACATTATAGTTAGGCGTACATTTTAAATGTACCAAACTATAGAAATTCACCTGTTAGAGTTATCACAAGTAACTATAACTTGTGCCCTAAGGTAACTATATCTTGTACCCTGGCCATGCACTACTAATTACCCCACTAATTATGGCACTCACGATATCTTTGATAACATGCGCGGCAGGAGATGGCTGCGGAGCCTGGCCCCAAAGCACTAATGAAGTGCTTCATTGTTTGGTGCAGATGTGATCATATTCCTGTGCATCAAGAACGCGTCTCCCAAATAGGTGTGAAACATGTTTGGGGGTTCTTTTTGAAAATGGGGAGAACATGTTGCAGATCACTAATTTATATGGGGCAGAGCCAAAAGGGTGGGGCTTTTATGCCATTTTACATACTTATATTTTTTATTAAGGGATACACAATATTTGGTTTCATCAGCAGATGAAAAAGAAAGAGAAAGAACCCATTCGCCAGATTTACTACATGAGATATTGTGCTAAAAAAAGCAAGGATACAAACACCGACTTCAAGGTTTACAGATAAATTTTCCAGGTGGAATGCAGAGAAAAAACACTTGCTTTGCCTTTGCCATGCACACATAGTTGAGATGGTTACTACTTTACAGGAGTGGAGCTTCAAATTGGGCACCTTGTTTCTTTTAATCTGTAAGTGCTTCCCGTTGATGTCTAATTTCGATGAACTGACCTTTGTCCCAGAATAATCATGCCCTGCATATTTATCTATAAAGCAAAAAGGACAAAATACCTTGTTTTATTTTTTTATTTCTCGGGGACCATGGGGGGGCACTTCAAGGCCCCTACGGTCATAGCCAGCTCCCTGCATCCTGCGGGAGCTGGCATTGCATGTCTGCGGGCAAGGAAAGAGGTGAAATCTCTGCTTCCAGCAAGTGAGGGCTTTTTCACAGCTCCCACTTGCTGGAAGCAGAGTGTTTGCTTTTCCTTGGTTGAAGCTGTCATAGCTTCCACCAAGCAAAATCAAACAGCTTTCTCCAGAGGGTGAGCACCTTGGGAGGTAGCTGGAGCTGCCCCTGGTGGGTGGTGGCCCCCAGGGCCATATATGGCTCCAGAAGGGGGGCTGTGCGCCCCTCCCAAGTTATGCACAGGCCTGTCCACAGGAGGTGGTGGTCCACAGGGCCATGTGTGGCCCAGAAGGGGGCTCTGTAATCCCCCTCCCTCCTTTAAAAAGTTGAAAGGCCCCCAGGAGGTGGTGGGCCTCAGGGTGGGGGGGGTCCATGTGGCCCCACTCAGTGATGTTCTATTTGCCCCGGGTAGGAGGTGGTCATCGGGGGATCTGAGCATCCTCTCTATTATTTTAATGCTCATATAGCCCTGGGAGATGGTGGACCACGGGTCGGGGAGTTCCATTCAGCTCCCCCCACATAATGATATGTTGAGCCCTAGGGAGGTGGTGGTCCCCAGGGCTTTAATAAGCCCTTAGAGGGGGGCTTGTGTGCCCTCTCCATTTAATTCCCAATTTTAAATACCCACAATGCCCCCAGGACCTTACTCTCCAAGGGGGTCTGAAAACAACAAGCATGAGAGACCACGCTCGTTTTTTTAGAAAAAGTTTGGGAAAATCTGTGGATCCCCCCATAGATTTTTCAGAATTGTCTTTTGTTTATGGTGTTTTTTTAGCCAATCAAATCTCAGCATGAGATCCCTGGGATCCACAGAGCCTCCACATCCCTAGATATCTATATTTTTTAATCTTTAATATCCCTGAAACTACTCACCAGATTTACCCCAAAGCACAATCTGCACACAAAGATCTAGCTAGCTGCCAAATTAATTCTGTTCATCGGTTCAGGCTGTGGGCGTGTCTACAGACCGTACAAAAAAATGAATGGGGAAAATGTGTTTTGGGATCCCCCAATTATCTTGGCCACCACTTAATGAATCACCCTGAAACTTTTAAGACAGCAGCTAGACTAACTTTCATGTTAGTTTTGGAAATTGTGTGAAGATTTGCTGACTGGCGCCAAAGTTACTGGCAAAACATAAAACACTTTTCAATTTAGACTACCTATTGAACGTCGAGCAGCTAATGCTGTGAGTTAGTGCAAGTAGCGCATTCTGCATTGAAACATCAGTGCGAACAGCACCATGCGGTGTGCAACAGCAAATGTCTGTGGTGTTTTGAGTTTAATATGTTACGTTGTTACTGAACATTTCACTATACTATAACACTACTTTTTATATGTGTTTCTTTTTTTTCACTTGTGTTTTTAGACAGCACTATTGTGTTATAATGGCACTCTGTAAATGCTCTGCTGGCCTTTACTATGTCTGCAGTTTGAAAAAAGCTATCAACTCCACGACTCATGCCAACAGTCCTAACACCTTCACCATTTCTTTTGGAAAACTCTGTGAACATGCATACCCCAAATAGAACAATCAAGTGCAAGCCAAGACTTTCAGCACCATCGTACGCCAAACACCTTGCTAACAATAAATGACCCATCTGCAGACTGGAAAGAAAACTGAAGCTAAACAAAACTTCCAATGACCTCTTGATCAGGAGTGGGCAATATATTCTGCTTGGCTGGTGCAGGTGACGGAGTTTTGGCCACTCTGCATTACACTTGTAATGCAGAATTCCAGTTAAACTCTGCCAACAGCTGCGTGGCAGAGTTTTGTCTTGTGTGCAGCTTGCGAATGGTAAGTTGAAAAACACAAGTGAGATTTGGCATACCCTATTGTGATTTTGGTGACTGGGAGGGTACCCGGTGAGATTTCTACAACGCGAGTGGTTGCAGGAGGTCACAACTGTTCGTGGTCAAAGAGCTGCCGCTTAAGTAGAAAATCCACTCAAGTGGCAGCAAACTCAACTTGAGAAGCTGCACCCTGTGGCGTGCCACGTGGTGTCATTCGCTCTGAGTTGTTCATCGCAGAACAAGCTCCTGGCACTAAATCACAGCATGAGCAGCACCACGTTCCTATTTCCCCTTGTTTGTGGAATTCCGTAACTCCACAAAATTCTGCAGTTAAACTCCGTGAGTTCCGCCCAGGTCTACTCTTGAACCATGAAGTCTGCTAGCGCAACATGCAGACAGATCAGCACATCAGCAAAAAATTATGCCTACAACATCAATGAATCACCATCATAAGCAGAATGTTTTCAAGACAAGTATGCACTACATTAACCCTCTCTCAGACCTACCTATTCCTCACCAAATGAAAAAAATCCTCTGTGGTTTTTCTCTGGTTCTAATAATGCCAGACGACCTACGCTTGTTGTGGTTCCCCGGAATTGGACGTTTTTTACCTCTAGACATTTTTAACCCTTTCTATACCAATCCTCAATCCCTACTTTCGACCGGTGTGCATTTTTCTCGAAAAGATCTCCGTCAAAGAGCCCCCGTGTGGGGCCCGTCAGTCTTTGCAGCGCCGGCCTGACGAGGAGCACAGCCCTATGATGAAGCATGTCACCGGAAGGTGAGTGAGGGCTCGTGTTCGAACCTTTTGACTTTCCTTGGTATGCAGAACCTGTAGGTGTAAAGAAAACCCCCCCTTCTTTGGAACCGTGTGTGTAATTTTTTGGTTTATACATTATTGGGAGCTCCACACATGGGACCAGGAGTCTGTCCTCCGAATATCCCACATTTTGCCCCTTCTGTTGTTGTTTTTTGATTATCTTGATTAAACCATTCTGTGACTCTGCCTGATTGTGGATTCCCTGTCTGGGTTAGTTTGACAGTTGGGCTCTTTGCGCCTTTCTCTAGACAGTGACACAAAGGGAGCTGGGGTGTAGTCTGCATATTCTGATGAGCCGTCTGTGCAAGGAGGGAGGGTAGGAGTGGTCGCTTACACCTGAAAGGGCTGCGCCTGCCCTCACACAATGCAGTCTCCAACACCCTGGTTTGTGTCTGGGGCCTGGCCTGGGCAAGGCAGGATCTCACAAACAAAAGAGGCCTTCCTTTGAAGTAGGCCTACTTCAAAGGCAGAAAGAGGTATAAGAAGAGCACCCAAAACCTCTGAAAATTAGATCACTTCTGGAATCAAGAGGAACCTCTGCCAAGGAGAAGAGCTGAGGAGAAGTGCTGCCCTGCCTGTGACTGTGCTTTGTGGAGCTATCCTGCAGTTGCTGCTTCTGCCTGTGAAAGGGGACAAAGACTGGACTTTGTTGTGTGTTCCTGCTCGTGAAGAATCTCCAAGGGCTTGAACTGAGCTTGCCTCCTTTTTGTTGAAGTCTCAGGCCCATTAAAGACTTCCCCTGCCAGCACCTGGACTCTCTGCTGAGACTTCTGCCTTGCCAATTGGTGCCCTATCCAGTACCTGGGCCCTTGAAAGGTGAAGCTGGCAGACAAATACTGAAAATCCACACACAGAGAGCTGTGCGGGGAAATTTTTGACGCACATTCCGTGATGCGGCTAATATAAGATGCCCGACAGCTTCTCTGCTGAAATCAATGCTCCACCTGCATTGCGGCTGGAAGATCAATGCAACATGGCTGGAGAAACGACGTGCCACACCCACTAACGGAGGCTGATAACGACACACTTTTGTGATACTGTGAGGCCGGATTTTCAATGCAACATCGCTGGGCCCGGAAAAACAACGCAAAGCCTGTCTGGACCGGAGGTGCCTGTCCGGATCGACGCATCGCTCTCTTGCAGGAGAGGAGAAACGACGCACGCCGACCTGACCGGAGGAGGAAGGACACACGGTCTCAGTTGTGAGTGAAAAATCGACACATCGCTGCCCTTTTCCGACGCACATTCACCCGTGCGGTGTTATTTTGACACTACCCAGGTACTTTTGCATGCTAACAACGTTCTCACTGTTTTCTAAAGGATTTAAGACTCTTATTCTTTGACAATTCATAACTTGACTTGTGTATGTTGGATTTTTGTCATTTTGGTCTTGTTTTGTTTAGATAAATATTCTCTATTGTTCTAAACCTGTGTTGTGTCATTATGTAGTGTTTTCACTGAATTGCTGTGTGTGTTGGTACAAATACTTTACACATTGCTTCTGAAGTTAAGCCTGCCTGCTCATGCCAAGCTACCAAGGGGGTGGAGGGGGGGTAAAATGAGGGTGATTCACCTTTACCCTGAATAGATTAATGGTCCTTGTTTGGACAGGGGGTAACCTGACTGCCAACCAAAGACCCCATTTCTTACACTTGTCCTTTCAGCAAAGCTCTCTAGGGATGCTCTCTTAACCTTATTTAGCTTTGCCAATGCTTCCCTCTCTCTGGCTTTAAATCATGCTGCAGGATGGAGACTGCTGCCTTACACATTCTGGACAATACTGTCCTAAAGACAGATCAAGATGACCCCTCCCTCCTGATATTGCTGGACCTCTCAGCTACCTTTGACACAGTTGAACATCCCACCTTCATACGCATTGTGGACTCTCAAATGAGATTCTCTTGCAATAGACTTCAGTTGTACTCCTCCTACATTTCCAAAACAACACCAGTTTGTTCACATAGATCACAAAAGACCCCTATCACCTTTGACATCCCCCAGCATTCAACATTCTTTCCTGACATCTTCAACGTTTACATAGAGCTGCTTGGTGCTCCACTTTTAAATCACAGAATCAATATTCACAACAATGCTGAAGTGCCTCAACTCTTCTTGAACGACTTATGCTTCATACAACCAACGCCTCAAATATTACCTGCAAACAATCCAGACCCAGAGATCCCGAATTTACCTGCAGCTCAAACCAATCAAGAAAGAATTCCCAGTATTTGCCAAGAATAAGAAACAGTACAAACCTGGCTCAATAACATGAACCTTGAAGGCCCCAACTTTCACCACATTTAAAGGCACTTGCATTTACCTTGGGTATTAGCCTAACCCTAAAGGAACACATTGCCAAAAACAAAGATGGCCTGGTAACAGCTCTCTCTTCTGAAGAAACTGTTTGTTATAAAAAAGCAGCTTTGTCCTCATATGCTTGCATCCGAATGGTGGTACACCCTGCTGCATGGCCCCACACTTCGCACTAGCACCCATAAGGGCATCCTACATGCAGCAGCACATCTCATCCAGGACCTGAGAAAATATAATCCAATCACCCAAATCCTGATGGGACTCAATTGGCTCCTCTTGCTGTAGTCCCCATATTCAGAAATCCCCTGCATAATCTACAAAGCCATCACAACCAGCACCACTGCTTGGCTTGAAGCACACTTGTAACTAGGGCAAAATCAGAATGTAGACTAAGAAGTGAAGAAAAGTAAAAACAAGACAGCAGATCTTTTCCATCTCTGCACCCACAATCTGGAACATCATCCCTGAATCCATCATGACTTCCCAATGCTGCTCCAATATAGAAAAGAATTTAAGACTCACCTCTTTAAATAACAGTCAATCATGCATGAACCATCCACAAACAAAATACCTCTTCTATCAATTGTTATTTATGTTGGTCTTTGACCCTGGACAGTGCTCCACTGCATTTTGGATAGGTTTGTCCAAAAGAAATAAAAATATACATAATTATGTACATAAATACATCAAACAGACTGAAAAGAAAGTGAAAGATAAAAGATAGATATTCTTTTTTATTTCAACACCAGGCTGGTTTGGTTGACAAACATGTGTTGGGAATTGAATTAGAATAGCCAAATACCAAATGCAAGCTGTAGTACCACAGGCCACATCAATGCTGCTCAAAATAAGCTGCAATCCAAGTGATACCAAGAACATAACAAAAGTAAAAGCATTGGATGTACACTGTTCAAACAAGCATCATATAATTCCACACATCATGAAGCACACAGAAAAACTACAGAATACTGATGTTGTTGACTGTGCCATACAATTGTTATGTGTATCTATACAATTGCTCATACAATTTATTTCTTTATTTATGTATTTCCTAAATAACAACAACCTAATAATAACAAAGCATGTAAGAAATAGGTATTGTTTTCGAAAGGCCCAGGACAATTTTATCCCATTTGTTTCATTTTTTCGTATTCTCATTAAACACTTTATGAAAACTCGAGCATGCACTATAAATTGTATGGTTATTCTATTATCCTACTTTTGTGAAAAAATACGTGACGCTCTGCCCAACCATCTGTAATTAAAATCCAATATGTACTGCTTTCATATATACCAGTTACCACTACATTTGAATCAGATACTTCTAATTATGCCACCAGGCACCCATACCACCCACATTCACAACATCACCAGGACATTTTGCATATTTTGCACCCCACCCACACTCTGTTAATGCTGGCTACATAAGTCTGGATACCTAGAGGATCTTATGAATGTGTTGTGGCCCCTCGTATAGTGTGACCATGGAAAAGTGGTTCATAAACTTTCATCTGGGTGATTGATTGTTGCTGCAACTGGTTGGGTTCTGTTTTTTCCAGTACCCCTGAATTTGTAATCGGGGCAAATGCAAATCTTATTTTGATTAAGGCAATGTTCAAATGCCAATTGGGACTGCAAAATGAGAGCATCTGACATGCTAATTGCTGAACGTTCTCTTAACAACATTAACCTCATTAAACCGCCCTACCACCGCTTGCAATCTGAGTACATTTCAAATTTTAAGGAATGTATTTTAATTTTGCTTCTACCAATCTACAGATTCAGTCATCGTTGAGCTTTTGAAGGATATCAAGTCCATTTCAAACTCTGCGCAGCACACAGAGATAAACAAGCATTTGCAATGCAATGGGTCTCAAATATTTTGAACAAGTTAATTGTCATCTTTTGACAACAGCACCCATGAGCAAGAACAAAAGAAAACATGAGAAGAAACTGAGAAAAGACAACTTGGCAAAATAAAATAAAGTTAGTTTTAAAAAATAAAACGTTGCAATTTTGTGCCTGATGGGCACGTTTTTGCCTGTCACAAACCTTCTGTTTGCGGGGCGCTCAAAGTTAAAAAGAACGAGTAGTACCTCAATCACGTCGGTGGCAGCAGACGGGCACTAATTAAGGTGCATCAATTAGTGCTTGATCCCTGCTCCACACAGAGAAACGGAAGTGATGCCAGGCATTCCTTGATGAGTTATGAGGCTGTAAAGAAGAGTGCCACGCACACCAACAATTGGTGAGCAACAGGCGGGCTCTAAGCCCTGTACTGAACACAGCAGATTCTTGCATATGAGAGGCATATGCAAGCACACTAACGCGCAGGCTCAACCCTAAAAAGATCTCTGGCAAAGGGCCTCTACATAGGGGTCAGTTGGGCATTGCAGTGATTTCCCAACGAGGGACTAGCCCGGTGATGAAGCATTCCACCCCTCCGGGGGTGAGGGTTCCTGCTCAAGTAAAGTACCCCATCTAACATGACAACCACTAGGATATAGGAATTATGTTAGATTAGTCTTTTTATTTAGGAACAGCACACTATTTTTTTAGTCGAAACGAGGACCTTACCTTTAGGTCTGAATGTTCTATTGCTACTTTGAGATAATAGAAAAATGTCAAAAAACATATGAATGTACAATAATCTTAATAATTATATGATAACTAACCCAATAATTTAATTAAAAGCATAATGTTACAAACCAGATTTAAAGTTGCTTATCGAAGCATGTAAAATATATAAAAAGATGTATGTAAGGACGCCATTCTTCAAATTAAAACATTGGAACACTGTTGACTGTGTGTGGAACAGTATGCAACGTCTCTCCGATACGTACACGTTTGCGTAGACTCAAACATCAGACAGACATCAGATTGAGTTAAACTGCAGTGTCATCAGTAGTAATATACTTTGGAAGACGGGTTGCTGTGACAACGAGAACACTCCTTGTAACAGAGTACGGTTCATAGTGACATTTCATGACTATATAAACAATCCTCTGTATATTTTCATTCAAGATCGATGCTATGAAGGAGTTCATATCGCTCCATCACACCCACCGGCTCCAGCACAGACCCATCTCTATGTAAACCATAAAGACAAGGCATGTTAAGTAAACACTGAAAATAGCACTGCTTTGAACTGGGGCTGTTTGTTGAAATATTCCGACCTGGGCTCCCTTCCCATTTCAAATGTGGATCGTTTAATAAGAGCTGAAAATACAAAGCCGTAGAGAGGACAGTGCAGGACTTCTTAAAGGTCAGAGGTTAATGAAAGGGTTTTACTAAAAGGTCCTTCCCCACCCATTCTCGGAACATTTGTCCATGGGCTACACGTTAAGATCAAAGGGAACAGATATGGGCTTAATGTACTTTGGAATGATCTTGTCATGTTAACGACTTAAGCATCCAAGCGAATGAACAGTTTTGTAGGTTTACTATTACCTGGAATTATCCTTAATAGCTCTATTCACCTTCAAATGGCTCTACTCAGCAGGACAGTGTTTTGGAAAACGTGGGTCGGCATCAAATCCATACCTGCAATGGATGTTTAAATACATATGCTAGCTTTTCACTTTCCTCCCTGAAGGACCTGCCTATCAGGATATTTAAACTGCGTGGCATCTCGTGGCGGGTAGCGTGTCCACCCTATTTCATCTGCAATAAAAATATACTGTATCATAACTAAAGCCATGGCCAATATTACCTTTACACATTTACAAACACTTATTGTCATACAAAATGATTGGAAGCTCCCAGAAATGGGAACATGAAAGTAATAATTTACACAATGCTGGACCGAGAGTCATAGAAATAGAAAAAGGTCTCAAAATAGAAGAAGAAAGGCCCAGCTATTTATCTATTTACTTGTGTATGTATTAGGATATGTCTGCGAACCAAAGCATGCGATTGAAAGCCACTTTACAAGTAAGAAAGTAAGTAATGTTATTTTATAAATCGAATATGTCATGATGCAGTGTGAGCAACTTTATTGTAACAGTATTGAGTATGCTGGATAGATGAGGGGAATTAGTCATGAGGGTGGTTGGTGGAAATCGGGTTACTGGTTGAGGGAGGTGAAACGCTACTCAAGCAACAACCACGATTCTTGTCAGGATGAAACACAAGGTAACCCCAAATAAACCTCTGTACTGGTATATTTGAGGAAACAATATAAGAAACAACATTAGGAAGATCAAAAAACAAAATACAGTACCTTTGGGCAAAGCTACTCTTGGATGGTAAACAACCAAATTCCAGAGGGTTCTGGAAAACAGTAAACGTCATAAACAAAATGTAATAATAATAAATGGCTCAAGTGTATCAGAGGAAGTCTGGGTTGCCCATCTGACTAAAACATTCACCAACGGTTCCCAAATGGATACCTGCAAACATGAACAGAGGTGCACTGCTCAAGCAGTTGAAGCAAAAGACATCATCAGAAAATGGGCATACTCACCAAACCTGGTGCCACCAAGAGCCTGTCCAAGCCAGTAACCAAACCTTACGCAGCTGTGGAGGTGGCAAAAGGTATTAAGGGAGGCTGAAGGGACAGAGCGCCAGAGCATAAACGGCATTCCACAAGCCATTTACAAGCTTGACACAAAATACTGGGCTTCTCACCTATCAGCACTATACAACGAGTTGGCACTAAAAGGCGCAATCAGTAGTATTTGAAAAGGGGCAATAATAAATCCAATCATCAAGGGGGGAGATCGATCAAACCCTGTCAACTACAGATTAATAGCACTTATTGATGCAGCGGTGAAACACTATGCCTCACTAATCCTGGACGAACTGGTAGAATGGTCAAGCACCAAAAATCTAATCCCTGTCAATCAGATTGGGTTTCACAGAGGATTTGGTACCACCACAAACATCCTAGAATTAACAATAGCTGACAAGTGCAAGCGGTTAAAGAACAAGCTGCAGTTATGTTTTATCAACTTCAAAGTGGCCTTCGACCGGATGGATCAGGACTTGCTGGGGCAAAATTACAGTGTGGGGGCTTCCAAGCACAATACTAAGAGCTATCAAGCAGCTATATTCATGCAGCTGGAATCAAGTAAAACTGGTTGATATCACCAAATTGTAGAGAAAAATTCCCAGAGTAGTTGCCCTAATACAAGGGTGTGTTTTAGCCCCGCATGTGTTCAACCTGTTTATAGACGATTTGTCACCAGAGCTTGACCAGACAAATTCCCATCTGTCATGACTGGGCCCTTTAAGTTTGACACACCATTCCTATGCAGATTATATAGTCCTACTCAGACACACAAAGACTATGCACAGAACTTGCAGAATACTCTAAGCTCAACAAATTAGAAATTAACATGACAAAAACTAAAACAATGTCCATCCAGAATCGATCTGGTCCATCCCTTAGGATCACAATCAGAGACATCAATTTAGAGGAAGTAAATAGTTACACATATTTAGGGCTGTATATAGACAAAAAGCTAATCTTCAAAGATCACAAACAGTACATTGCACAGAAAGGGAATGCACCCAATATGCGCGTTTTGTGCCCTGGCCTTCATGCTGGTCAGTTCCTTCTTCAAGCCACTAATGGTTGTCATTGCAGCCAAACTTCTGCTATAAATTCCATATTTGAGTGTGGTCTTGCATGAAAAGGATGCCTCGCTCTTGGACAAACTTCAAATCCTGGCATATAAGGCTGTGTTTGGACTGCCTCAGAACGCTTCACTGCTATAGGCCCGATTGGAATTCGGTCTCATGAACCAAAACTTAGGAGGAAGGTACTCCACCATTAAATCATGGCACAAAATGAGAGAAAATTGAGGTCACTTGTTAGTCAATGCCCTATGGCAGTCACTGGAAATGGATCCCAAATCCACATACAGAGAATATCTCCGGTCATCATTGGAAGCAACAAACATTACAGATCTACAGAATTTGAATGTATCTCACTTGACTTTTTGTCAAGCAGTAAACACAGCCACAAAAATGCACTCACTTTTAATTGACAAGCAAGCACTAACTGGGTGCACCATTGCATGAATGGTTCTCCAGCCTTACAACAATTTGAAGCTGGCAACATACCTAAGCATGACCTTGTTGGTGTACTTAAAAGGAAAACTGATGGCTAGCCGTCTTGGTGCATTACCATCCCTGGCCGACATGCCAACGTGGATACATAGCGATCCAAAGTAATGCTAACATTCCGGTGCCATCACAGAAGATATCATTCATCTTGTCTGCATATGCACATTTTAAAGAACATACCTGTTGCTTTATTGAAAAAGGCTATTAATGCTCGAACTAGTAGAATGGCTATGACAAAAGCGTTTGATCCATTCGACCCCCAGATGAATTGCAAGCTGATGAAGTTCTTGACAATAATGTTAAAGGTTCTGCAGATTTATAATGTAAAAAATCAAGGCACAGTGGCAATTTAGTGGCAGCAACCCTACAGGCACAGCCTTCGTTTAAGGGGCACATTTATATCTGGTTTGATATTAAACAAGTTGCACAATGGATATTGACGTCTGTATATTATTGTATGAATGTTACATTTCAAGTTGACTTTGCATGAATTCTCGCTTTTAAATGAAACAATAACAACTGTATTTTAGCAACTTATTAATATATTTATTAGGATTTTTTGGTATCACGGTATTCACCCAAAGCTGTTTATGCAGCTGGCAAAGGAAATTATGTACTAGTTGAAAATAAATTGGAAGCAATCATTAGTAATTTTGTGGAACATTTTATTAATATTGTAAGTGGTGTTACTCTGATAACATTATCGTGGTTTTAATGGTGGGCCTGCAGAACATATTGTGCCACCCACTTAAGAAGGCTCTTTAAATATTTCTCAGGCCTGCCAGTGCAGCCTATGTGTGCCGGTTTAAACTGCCATTTCATCGTGGTAGAACAAACCTTTTGGCACGATTAAACCTTCCTTTTTAGTACATGTGTCACGCCTAGAGCAGTCCCTAAATACCCCATATGGCAGGAAGCAGTGCATTTAATAAGTAGTCAGAAAGTTCACATTTTCTTGCCCTAACCATTTGGGGCAAGATTTAAGAAATGTGGCGCTGCACGCAGTACAGCGCCACTTTCTTGTGCCTTTTAGCACTCCCTTGACTCCATCATCGGTGCGCAGTATTTAATATATGGCGCACCATGGCGGTAGTTAGGAAACCTTTTTATGCTAGTTCGGTACTTTGCAGGATTAGTGTAAAAAATGTTGATGTTAATCCTGCAAAGCCCATTGTAAACAACGGTGTGCCTCCTTTTAACGCCTGCTTTGAGGAGGCATTCAAAGTGCAGTAAAAATTATGCAAAAAATTTCTTAGATGTCTTTGCACCATTTGTTCTCCCCCCCCAACGGGGGAATGCCCACTTTGCCTACATTATTCTTGGCGTAGGCATAATGTAGCGCAAAGGGTTACAAAGTGGTGCAATTCATGCATTGCGCCACTTTGTAAATTTGGTGCAGTGGTTTTGACCTCGTTGGGCCACATTAGCATACAAAAGTGATGCTAATGTGACCCAAAGAGGAGCTAGAGCCTCTAAAATCAGCCCCATGGTGTCTGCAGCCTGTTTCTGAGTTAAAATGACTAGGCGTAGCTGGCAAGTGGTCTTTCTGTGTTGCTCCCAGAAAATGAGACAAAGGAGCTTGGCTTTGGCAGGATGGGTGATCTCTGACTTGATGAGGAGCTGTCACCTAGCACACTTGCACATCACTAAGGCTCTGCGGAACACACTCGCAAAAGGTTAGACAGTAGTCTATGGTGACCCTAGACAATCTGAGGCAAGGGCAGGGAGGCAGGAGATTCCAAGTACCTCTGGGGGTGGAAATTCCAGAAGCTTCTGCAACCTCAAAGTGGGACCAGGTATAAATATTGGACCCTGAGGCCCAACTCTTCAGTACACCTCTGGGTCTGTGGAAGACTCAAAAGAAGGATTGCTTTCCTGCTTTCTTGCAAGAAGCACATCCAGTCTGCCTCCATGCTGTGCTGACCTGCTGCCCTCTTGTCTGGGTGAGAAGGACTGCACCTGTATCTTGAACACAGGACCACAAGAGTGACTCCAAGGGCTAGTTGTCTGGCCTCCTAATCAGAAGCCTCAGGGACTGAACAATCTTCCTCCATCTTCAAACCCAGCACCTAGACTCTGCTAGCTGTGAGTCCTGCCCTCTCAAGTGGTGCCACCCCAGTCCTAGATCATTGGAAGTGGGCCTGAAGGTGCTTTACCAGCCCAGCTGTTGTTCTCATCAGAAGCAACATGAAGCCCTGCAAAGCCTCACCACACAGCTTCTAGGTCTATAGGAACTGACCCAAAGCTATACAGAGCCCTGCCAAGCTACGTTGCACAGCTTTCTTAAACCAAGTCAAAGTAACGCAAAGCCTCACCACACAGCTTCATCGGTACCAACACTGAACAATGCAAAAGCCTTGCAAAACAATGTCCCACAGTCTGTGCACCAGTACTTTGTTCATTGGTCTTAACTGGGTGCCTGTAGCTAGCCTTCACTCCTGTTGTGTTGTAGAATTCTTGACATGTACGTGCATGTCGAGAATTCTACATTCCAAAAGTCGGCGGTTGGAGCTGGATGGAAAGACGGAGGTGGGCGAGGGATCGTTTCTGTGCTTCGGATATATTTAAATTAATATACTTAAATATTAACTATTAATTGGAACAGCGTTCATCATTACATTGGCGACGAACGCCTACCTCCACCTCCACATCACCGTGGAGCGGAGACGTTAAGAGTGGACCCGCGATCCTGACGGCGACCAGTGAAGGCGACCTCTCCACTGGTTGAAATTTGAATGGCATGAAGTAGATGAGGGTCACCGCGCATGAATTTTGAGGCGGATTGAGGCTAGTAAGCAGAAAATCTATTTTTCAACAAAACAACCCCTACCGCCTATAAAGAAAACGTCGAATGACGTGGCGGCCATCTTGGGGGTAGAAAATACAGGTTGGAACAATCTTCAAATAACGTGGCGGCCATCTTGGGAGTAGAAAATCTGATTTTTCTTTTGAAATTGGACAGTTTAATGTAGAAGGCCATCAAAGTACTACACAAAAGTGTGACTGCCTACCACTAATGTTAGATATGGTCCAGATGTATGTTTTAAGACTTGTTGGACTGAACTTTGCTTTATCAAGTTGAACTTAAGTGGTTCTTTGAACTCGAGTTACCAGCTGATTGAAGCTAAAGTGTATTTTTTTTTTTATCACACAAAAACTTAAATTAAACAATAAACTGTCCAATATTTACATTGTGAATTACCATGGCTACCAATGCGCAAGGTATAGTGCCACCTAACCCGTTCCTTGCACAACCAGGTAATATACCTATTCCTTGGGATGAATGGATTTACATTTTTGAGAATTATTTGGTGGCACTTGATGGGCAGGATTCGAGACCAGCAAAAAAAAAAGCCATTCTTTTAAGTACTATAGGACAGGAAGGTCAACGCATATTTAAGTACTTACCTCAACCATTAGTAGAAGAAGGCCAACCGGAAATGGATGTATATAAGGAGGCGAGGAAAAGATTGGAAAAAAGATTTTCGAAAGAAGTCAACATTGTCATGGCAAGACATACATTTTATACTCAACCACAAAGATCAGAGGAGAGTATTGACAAATTTGTCACAAGGCTGAGAGAGTTATCCACTAAATGTCAATTTGGTGCGATGACTGAAGAATTGATACGAGAACAATTAATCGTTCAGTCTCATAGCAAAAAAATGCAGGAGAGGTTATGGGCAGCCAAAAATCCGTTGTGGAAGGATGCTATCGATATAGCAAAAGTTGTTGAACAATCTGAATATTGTATGAGGGAGATGGAAAAGAAAGAGAGAGTGTCCAATGATAGTTCTGATACAAATACAACTTGTGTTATGAAAGAAGGCAATGATGTTTTGGCAAGTACAAAAGGTGGGAGTATGTTCAAGGGTGCCAATAAGAATAACAATGTCAACAAGTCTTACAGTAAGGTGTTTACGAGATGTGGGAGTAAGTTTCACAATGCAGACTCAAAATCATGCTTTTTCTTGGGTAAAGACTGCATGAAATGCGGTAAAAAGGGGCATTTTGCACGTATGTGTAAGAATAGTGGAAAGTCTAGAGTAGGTGTCATACATCAAGATTGCATGGAGGAGGATGAGGAAATAGATAGAGTTTTATCCATAGACCTGCCAGACCAACTTCAAATTTCATGGTACTTGGGAGAAAGGTACGACTGATGATTGATTCTGGTTCACTATAAACAATTGTGCCCAAGAGCTTATTAGTTAAAGAATGGCCCAATGTGAGTCTTCTACCAAAAGATATCAATCCTGGTGGGTATCAAGGTGAGAAAATAGATATACTTGGTTACATGTTGGCCAACATAGGTTTTGCTGAGAGACAGATTGAGGGTAAGGTTTATGTGGCCATTAGTGGTCCACCAATTCTGGGTTGGCATCACCAGTATGATTTACACCACATAAGATTGGATTCCAGGACAGATGATAGGGTCATGTTGTTACAAGACAATAACTTAGGTAACATATTGGAGGAATACAAAGAGGTTTTCACCGATAAGGTAGGAGAACTTAAAGGGTATACACACAAGATCATGCTAAGGAAAAATGCAGTTCCTGTGCAGCACAGATTGAGGAGGGTTCCTATTAAGGCAAGGAATAAGGTAAAAAAAATAGTTTGTGACATGGTACAAGAGGGCATCATAGAACGTATTGAAACATCAAGTTGGATCTCCCCAGTGGTCATCACGAGTAAGCCTGATGGGTCTTTGAGATTCAATGTCGACCTCAGGTCACTTAACCAAAATATAGTGGTGGATAATTACCCATTGCCCATATATTAACAAATTAGTTTTACTCCTGAGAGGGGGGAAATATTTTTCTAAGTTAGATCTTAGGAGTGCATATCACCAGGTCAAATTGCATGAAGAATCCAAAGCGTTAACATCGTTTATTACTATGGATGGGGTCTATCAGTTTAATAGGATGCCATTTGGGTTGGCCTCTGCGGCAGGTGTATTTCAGAGAATAATGTGTGATGTGTTTGAAGGGGTTGATAACGTGCTGTATTTTCAAGATGACATCTTAATTTTTAGGGAAACTTTGGAAAAACATAACCAAGTACTGAAGTGTGCATTAGAGAGAGTATGAGAGCAGGCCTTACCCTAAGAAGAGAAAAATGAAAATTTGTAGTTGAAGAAATTGAGTATTTGGGATATACCCTCTCTGAACAAGGAGTAAAACCAAGGAGGAAACTGTTGGATGCCATTGAAAAGGTTCCATCCCCCCAGGATAAAGAACAGCTGAGATCATTCATGGGACTCATTGAGTACTACTCCAAATTCATAAAGAATTTTGGTTACAAAACAGAGAGTATAAGAAAACTTTTATGCAAGGGGCAAAAGTTCCAATGGGAGGATGATCAAGAGATGGCTTTTCAGAACATAATAAAAGAAATGTGTGAAGCTAAAGTTTTGGTACCTTTCAATGTTGAAGCTAAAACTATTATAACAGTGGATGCGAGTGCAATTGGACTAAGAGCTGTGCTTTCACAGAACTCTGACAAAGGAGAAGAGACTGTGGCATTTGCATCACGATCATTGACCAAATCGGAACAAAATTACTCAGTCATTGAAAAAGTGACATTGGCTGCATCGTGGGGCATTGAGTATTTCAGAACTTATATTTGGGGACGTAAGATAACATTGCGCACTGATCATAAACCATTGTTGAGGGTACTGTTACCCGGGGGTGCTAACAAAGTGTCTCCACGCCTGGCCAGATTAGCTGCAAGGTTACAGGAGTATCAGTTTACTATTGAATACATTGCTGGATGGAGGAACGTTCAGGCAGATTGCCTATCTCACTTGCCTTTGAATTGGCAGGAGGTAGATAAACAACATATACAGGAGTATGAGAACGAAGGTGCTGTTGCAAGTGTTGAAGATGTGCTGGAATGCACTCAAGGTGTGGTACTGCGTGAGGAGTGGTGTGAGGAAATGGAGAAAGATGAGGTGATGAAGGACGTTATTAATTTAATTGTTAGTGGAGAAAGGAGAGAGAGTACATTGAACCCTCAGGTTCGACCCTATGCAAAGATTCTGGAGGAATTGTCTATGGTCACTAGGAATATCGTGGTGAGGGGTGACAGGTTTGTCCCTCCAGTGGGTGTGAGATACAAACTGTTTTGGTTGACTCACGAAGGTCATTTAGGGCAGACTTTAACGAAAAAAAGACTAAAGGAAAACTTTTGGTGGCCAGGGATTGATGGTGATGTTAATAATTGGGTTGAAAGGTGTGTTGATTGTGTGGAGAGTGAGAAGAGATTGAAAGTGGGCAAACAAGGTTTATTGGGATCCATATCAGATCCTGGCATAGTGTGGCATACAGTGTGCATGGATTTCATCGGACCTTTGAACGGTGTTCCATGGGATCTAAAGTACGCTTTAGTAATGATTGATGTGCATTCAAAATGGTTGACAGTGAAATTTATGAAGGAGATTAATACCAGAGCAACTATTAGGACAATGTAGGAAATATTTCATGAAGAGGGTTATCCAACGAAACTCATTACAGATAATGGGACACAGTTAGTTTCCCATGAGATGGAACGATTCCTCAAACAGACAGGGATACATCATTCCCGTACTGCATTGTACAATCCACAGGCAAATGGCATGGTAGAGAGGTGCAATTGGATGGTAAAGGGTGTTATAAACATGGCTATGAGGGGTGGCAAGAATGTATGTACCATGGTGGATTATCTTGTGTGGGCGTATCGCACCACTGTGCACAGTGTTACGGGTAAAATTCCTTTTGAGGAGATGAGAGGCAGGAAATCATGTACAAAAGTTAACCCACCATGGTTGGTGTCAGTTTTAGAGGAAGGGGATTTCGATCCAAAAGAGTGCAGGGACATCACAATCAGTTTGGGAAAAGGATATTAAGAAGGGAGATTTGGTGAAAATTAGAGTGGTGAGTACTGGAAATAGTTTTATGAAATTTCGGGGGCCATACTTAGTTAAAGATGTACGTGAATTTCATGTTGTTTTGGAAAATGGTGAACGGTGGAATAAGAGGAAAGTAGCTCTGTATTGCAGGGGTAATGGAAATGGGAAGCGGAAGATGGGCTCTGAGAGATGGGTTCCAGATGTAAATAGTGTTTTTTTTGTTTATGAGTGATGAGGGCTTATTAGATAAAGGAAGAGTTGATGTACAGGAGAGAGATTATTTGCAAAATGAATGTCAACAAGAGACAGAGATGGAACTACATACAGATATGAATAAAGGGAATGTTCAAACTAAAAAAGTAGGGTTAAGGCCTCGTAAACCTCCAGGATATTTACAAGATTATTGTTGAGTGAAGTTGACTTTGATTTATACTACATATGTAGGTTATCTTGTAAAACTTTGTATATAGTTTTAAGTTATATGGGATTGCTCATCCTATTTTGTTTTAACTCTATGAACTTTGTTTCCGATTGTTTTAATGTGCAATCTGTGATTTTGGTACTTATTTGTTTGCTTGTTTATTATTTTCAATCCCCTATTCTATCATCCATTGTTTGTAAAGGGGGTGGATATGTTGTGTTGTAGAATTCTCGACATGTACGGGCATGTCGAGAATTCTACATTCCAAAAGTCGGCGGTTGGAGCTGGACGGAAAGACGGAGGTGGGTGAGGGATCGTTTCTGTGCTTCGGATATATTTAAATAAATATACTTAAATATTAACTATTAATTGGAACAGCGTTCATCATTACAGCTCCATTGCCTGAACGTGTGACCTTGAACCTGCCCGATATAACCAGCTAACCACAGTTGGTGCTTTGTGCCTCTAGCTACTATTTTTAATTAAATCTTTAAAATATCTTATTTCCAATTCTACTGATTAGATTTTACTTAATTTAATCTCAAACCATATATTAAATATTATTCTATTTTTCTAAATTGGTGTGCGCTTTTTCTTGTATTGGGTTTCACTTAATTAGTTTTTGGACAGCTGCATGCATACTGTTCACATTACCTCTAAGTTAAACCTGACTGGTTTTGTGCCAAGCTACCGGAAGGTTAGGCACAGGTTAATTTCATGTTTCCCTTTGATAGGGTCTTTGGTTGCTGGTTGAATAGAGGTTCACCCCCTTAAACAGTAACCCAATTTTCAACAGATTTGAACTGTTTTTCAAAGGTAAAATGCTTGGCCTCATATTAGACTGCTTCAAGGGTACAAAAATATGAAGGACTCCTGATTCTAACAGGGCACAGAAGAATGGACTCTGCTGGAGAGGGACCCAGACTCTAGATGCCTGCCCTGATCAGCTGGGGTCTGAAGGACTGGTCAGAAGAAACTTCCCCAGTACTTTGAGATAGCAGGATTTTGCTATTTGTTCTACCTCCGGAGTACCTGAAAAATTCACTGATGTTTGCCGTTAGAGATCACTCGAACGGCAGGCAAGAAAGCCAGGTTTGGATTACTTAGACCTTTTTGCCAGGCTGAAACTTGTTCAGAAGGAACCCTTAGTAAAGGTTTCTGGCCTCATGGAGAATGTGTAGGATTTGGAGAAACAAAAAAAGTGACAAAGTTCAAAGGGAAAATCATTGACTGGGATGAACCAGTTAGTGTATCTGAGTTCCGCTCCGTTCCAACCCGCCTAAAATCTTACCTTGGTCCTAGCCAAATGAGAACTGTTATTTTTCAATTGTACTTTTTTCCTTTGTAACTTTTGCTTTAAAACATGAAACAATTATACCTCCTTTACTCCTCAGATTATTGATCTTGGTGTCTTTATGATCATTACCCTTTTCTCCATTTTTCTAAATGTTTTTGAGAATGGCATTTTGCTGTGTTCTTTACTTTAAGATTTTTGGTATTAAATAACACTCTACATACTGACTAATGCTTGTGCCATTGCTATTATGGGTTGAACAGAGATTCTCTAAGAACTGCTTTTTGATCGTGCCAATTTGTGTTTATTAATTTGGCAGAGATGACCCACTCCCAAATCAATACCTGATTTCTGACAATCATGCCAAAAAATAATGTTTCAAACATGAAATAAAGAAACTATCCTTTCCCACTTATAAGGTGTTACCCGCACATCAGCCACGAGGAGTTGAAATAACAGCAGACATGATCTTTATGTGGGTGGTATTTAGATAAATCTCTTGGGAATCAACATTTGCATGAACTGAAAACTCATATTGAGATTCCTTCTGTGATGTCAAATGAGCCATCTGTGTACACTACTTCTTTATGTATGTATGTATGTATGTATCTATGTGTGTATGTATACAGTATATATATCTCTCTACATCTGTTTCTCTTTCTCTCTGTCTCTCCATATATCTATCTATCTATCTATCTATCTATCTATCTATCTATCTATCTATCTATCTATCTATCTATCTATCTATCTATCTCTATGGGGGTCATTCTGACCCTGGCGGCCGGTGGCCGCCAGGGCCACCGACCACGGGAGCACCGCCAACAGGCTGGCGGTGCTCCCACGAGCATTCTGAACCGCCGCGGTCAGAAGCGGAAAGTCGGCGGTCTCCCGCCGACTTTTCGCTGCTCGGGGGAATCCTCCATGGCGGCGGAGCGCGCTCCGCCGCCATGGAGATTCAGACACCCCCTACCGCCATCCTGTTCATGGCGGGAAACCCGCCATGAACAGGATGGCGGTAGGGGGTGCCGCGGGGCTCCTGGGGGCCCCTGCAGTGCCCATACCAATGGCATGGGCACTGCAGGGGCCCCCGTAAGAGGGCCCCGCAAAGTATTTCAGTGTCTGCCTTGCAGACACTGAAATACGCGATGGGTGCAACTGCACCCGTCGCACCCCTGCAACTACGCCGGCTCAATTCTGAGCCGGCGTCCTCGTTGCAGGGGCATTTCCTCTGGGCCGGCGGGCGCTCTTTTGGAAAGCGCCCGCCGGCCCAGAGGAAATGTCTGAATGGCCGCCGCGGTCTTCTGACCGCGGTGCGGTCATTTGGCGGCGGTACCTTAGCGGTTCCGCCAAGGTCAGAATCAGGGCCTATATCTACATCTCTCTCTCTGTCTCTCTCTCTCATGCTCTCTCTCTCTGTATATATATATATATAGATAGATATATAGATATATAGATATATATCTATATATCTATCTATATATATATATATATATATGTATATATATCATTGCCTACTGGCACTCGTAGGAAGGTAGTTATAGTTAGGACCTAGCTTCCATAGGAAAAGCATTTTTGGGTTTGCCAATAATTTTGACTTTTTGATGCTGTTTGACAAACCTTTATGACATTTTCAAACCTAGTATGACAGTCAGTTCAGCTGCTGTGATGAAAGTTTTGGGGTAATTTGTCAACCAGGGTCTTTGACTACAGCCCAAACCCTGAATGGAAATATACCAAATTTGGCAGGTAGCTAGATCTTGGTGCACAAATCATGCTGTTTACTATTTGGTGTGAATCCGTTCAATAGTTTTGGAGTTAAACAACATAGATATCAGTGCAGTGAATGGCAGGTTTTGAGGGTCACAAAAAAGAGAATGTATAGAGTGTGATAACAGATTTTAGTTACAATATAAATGATTTGTTGATGGTACCGTACACATTTAGGGAATTGTATGGGGCTCTAAAGTGATTTCATCCTGTGAAAAAAACCTTCTGCTGGGATTTCATGAATCATGTTTAATAGTGTTGGAAAGTGCATTATTGGACAGGTAAGTACCTATACTTAGCAATTGGCTACAAACCCCCAGTAGGTCCAGTCAGGTTCTCAATAAATGACTCCCTGCTCAACCCTTGGTGACTTGGCAATGAGCAGTTTGGCTTAACTTAGGAGACAGGTGTGTAAAGCATTCAATAATCACAAAACAGTAAATAGGTAAAACACAAAACACAATAAAAATCCAACACCAATTTATTTAAATAGATTATACTTTTATCCTAAAAATGACACTAAAACAATAAAAATCCAATAAAAAGAACCGAAGATATGAATTTGTAAAGAATACATGTTTTCTAGTGCATGGAAATCAAGAGCTCCAATCTGCACATCTGGTCTCATTCGACCGGGGCAAAGTCGAAATTTGAGGCCAACCACAATGAGGTCCTGCTTGACCATAGTGTGCGGGAGGCCTCAGTTAAAGTTTTACCTTCGGACTTAGAATTATTCTTGAAGATTTTGTGGACTGGGATGAAGTCACCTGTTAAAGCCGACCTCCATGGAGCCCTCTTCTGATACGCATCACAAGAGGCCTCGGTCAAGGATTTTCCATTCAGACATAAATTATTTTTCAGGATGGAGACCTTCAGCCGGGACCAAGTTAAAATTGAAGCCGACCTCCCTGGAGCCCTCCTCAGATACACTACATGGGAAGCCTCGGTGAACATTTTACGTTTGGACTTAGAAACATTTTTGCAGCTTTTTCTCTTTGACGTCTGACAACCCTCCACAACAAACCGATTTCGATTCAACATCATCAGATTGCCTTTTCATGAGACCTGGTGAAATCCTGGAAGACTGGGGCTCCTGAGCTTTTCAGTAGAATGAACCTGCAAGTCAGGCCAGGTCGCAGTCGACGTAAGCTAGCTTGACTCCTGATGTCTACCAGTGGAGCTTTTTTCCAAAGTTGCTCCTAACTTCTCATAACTTCTGGATCTTCTTTCAGAGGTTCCTCCAATGTTCTTCAGGAGTCCACAACTTAGCCCAAGGTTTCAGAAGCTCCTAGTTGCTCCTTGATGGTTAGGACTCCAACAAGTCAATTTCTTCAGAGCTTCATGCAGGGGAATCTGGTCAGCTATTTTCTACCTGTAGCATACAGGAAGTCCCTTTTTGAAGCAGTAGAAGCCAGGCAAAGTCCTTTTTGTTGTGAAGCCCAAGTGTGCAGCCGGTTCCTTTGTGTTAGCCCAGGCCACTTCACATTTCAGCAAGGCAATCTGGCTCAGTCTGCCAGAGGCTGACCAATCAGAGAAGGGCACTACAGGGCTGAAGTTGGTAACCTTTAGGAAGAGATTTAAAACTCTTTCTAGGTACAAGTTATAGTATATTCAACAGTGGCAAGTTGTTGATTTTTTTATAACTTTTAATTTGATACTAATCATGCCATATTTAGCTCCTTCCTATGTAAAATAAGACTTTAATATTTTTAAATAAAGTCTCTCCATGTTAGCCTAGGGAGCCCATTCACTACAATGGGGAAAAACAACATTAGCTATTTTCCCCTCATCAGAGCTCATAAAACATCTTTTATAAACTCCCTGCTTATAATTATACTGCATTCAATCCTGGGGGCATAACTTAGGGGTGACTTATATGTAAAAATAAAAATAAGGTAACGTATGACTTTGGACATACTTTAAAATCCAAAGTCAAATTTGGAGTTAACTTTAACTTAAAAGCAGCCAGTAAGGCAGGCCTGCCTTTAAAATTACCCTGGGCACCACAGCAGTGCACCTATAGGTGTGCTACCTATGCTGTTGTCTTTAAACCTACATGCCCTACCCTATACTAGGGACTTTTAGGTAGGTTAGTACAACCAATTATAATCAGACTAATATGCATATCCATTTTAATCAGAGCACATGCTGTTTAGCAGTGCCCATGGCATCATGAGAATCAGAATAACACCAGTATGAGTGAAAAATGGGGGCAAAACGTTAGTGGGCTTCTGCTATCAACACTGTTTTTGCACAGATAGAAAACTGTTTTCTGATGATTTCCCCATAAAGGTTATGGAAGGTGTACAGAAGCTAAACTGAGAGCATATTTTCTGTAAATTCACACCATCTTTCTCAGTCATAATGAAAACGAAGTCTGGCATTCTCATTAAAACATGTACTTTCAATAGGATCAGCCTGTCAGTTGATTGCCTTGTGTTCTACTGCAGCCACCCAGTGTGTTCTGAAGAACAACTAGAATGCTAACAGTCTTACTTAGGACATAGGTGTGGAACACCTGAAGTGATCTTAAGTGAATAAAACTGGTAAAACTTAAGCCATTTAAGTTAGAAAGGAACAAAAGGAAGGGGTTCATTTTGTCATAGAAATTATGGTTAGTGCTGTAGAATTAAGATATGTTTTCAGTGAGTTCTCAAATATCTTCCTCTTCTATTTCATTAAAGCATTCTGACATGCAGACTCAAACGTGCACTGTCAACACCAGCAGCAGACTGCCAGTTAACTCCCTTGTGGTCAGCAGCTTCTATACAGAGTTCTTATGTGCAAGTAGAATGTTAACACTCTGAATTTATGCCAGAAGTGTGGCATGTCTGAACGTCATCTTGATGGAATCATAGTGCATAACTGAACGCATTTTCTACTCAGGATACTTTAGTACATGGACAAACTAGGGAGCTTCCCAAGATGGCCACCAGAGAAAAAAGAGTCCAAGTGTAGCACAAATATCACCCAAATGTAGCTTATGTATAGCCTTATGACAGAAGTGTCGAAAAAACGTAATTCTTTTGTTTTATTGCAATTTTACATAGCACAGACTTGACCCAAAGGTATTGGAGTGTTTTACATGAGAATCAGTTACATTACACAAGGACACACTCATTTTGGTTTTAGGCATGGGGAGATTTAGTGATTTGCCCAAAATAATAGGTTGTCGAGCTGAAGCCAAAACTCGAATAAGGTTGCCCAGTTGCAGTCTGCAGCTCCGCCCATAACGCCATATCCTCTCCCCTAAGTTTTACAAATAATCAAGTGTTCAAATGGATTAAAAAAGCATGAAGATAGCAAATACTTTAAAAGTGCTTTGTCGCTAATTCAGAACTCAGAAAATATGTCCTCATTTTAGTTTTTTACAGCACTACCATGTTCTCATGTTTGTAATTTCTAAAGGAAATGCTCTAGGCATTATAGTTTTGGTTACATCAAGATGATGTCAGTTGTGCCATATTTTTGTAATAAATGTAGAAAGTTAGCAATCTAGAATACTGTGGGAAGACAGAGGTCAGGGGCACAGACTCAGATAATTGAGGACATGGAGTAGGGTGCAAAGGCAACATGTTGACCAGCCTGGGCAGGTCTAAGAGTCAGTGGCAGCACAATGGACCATGGAGGGCAGGGAAAAAAAGGTGGCAGGGGCAACAAACCAATAATGCAGGACAGTCAAGAGAGGCTTAGGCAATATAACAGATCATTGAGGGCAGAAGGAAGAGGCAGAGCCAGGTCAACAATACATACCAAAAGTCTCACTTCAGGGGGAGACTCCTGATGTTTTTAAGCCCAAAAGGAATTTATTTTGTCAGTTTTCTGCCTGAAATATCCTCTTTTTAAATGTAAGTCACAGTATCAGAAAATCAATTTCACAGGTTTTTTTTTCTCAAAATCTCCCTCTTATCAAATTCAAAGTGTTGGCAAGTATGGTACATTAGATTACGGAGGGCGGGAAGAATGGAGATTGGCTGGGGCACCAAACTGACCTGAGAGGGCAAACGTCAGGGGTTGCAGAAGCACAAAAAACACACAGGGCAAGCAGGATGGCAGTGCAGCACAATAGACCATGGAAAGTAATAGGAAGGGGACAAGGCTGTGCATATTGACAACAGAAAGCAGAGGGTAACGAGGCAAGGGCAACAAGCTGACCATACTGGACAGACAGGAGGGAAAGTTGCAGCATAGTGGTCCATGAAGGGCAGGGGGGAGAGGGCAGTGGCAGCATATCACAACATGTAGGGCAGGAGGAAGGGGGCTGGTGCATGTACTCAGACAACAGAGGGTAAGGAGGAGGTGGATGTGGCAGCAAGCTAACGGTTCAGGGCAGACGGAAAGGACAATGGCAGAACAACGACCACACAGGGCTGCAATGGCAAGGAGGAGGGGGGCATGAGCAGCAAGCTTGGGAGGGGGCAGCACAAAGCTAGGCCAGACCCTGCATCACCCCCCCCAGCCAAAGGTGCCAGGGACATTATAGTTAGGAACTAGAATTTACAAAAAAACTTAGAAATTCACTAAAAAGTACAAAGGTTACAGTGACGTTATAGTTAGGTTCAGATTTTACACACACAAAACCATAAAAATTCATCTGTAATAGTTAGAGTTATTTCAAGTAACTAAAACTTGTGCACCAAGGTAATTATTACTTGTGCCCTCTCCATGCACTGCTAATTACCTCAGATATTACTTCCCTCATGACATCTTCTATGACATCACTGTAATATCACTGTAACCTTTACAGTACAAATATTGATGAGAAAACTGTGCATGCGAGGTTGTGAGATATTGTTACCTTAGGGCAAGAGATATAGTTACTTGTAATAACTCGAAAAGCTGAATTTCATTGGTTTTGTGTGTGTAAGATCTGAACCTAACTATAATGTTTCTGTAACATTTGTTTTTTTAGTGAATATATATATGCTTCAGCAAATCCAATGCTGAAGGCATCCATCCAGAGACTAGTGATTTGGTTCGAACGGAGTATTTATGTTTGTGTGTGTGAGTGTATATAATAATAAAACAAAGGTTAAGGTTATAGTTAGTTGAATAGGTCAGTGATGACATTAATGTTTTGCACTCAAAGAACCATAGAAATACACCAGTATAGACAGCAGTGCTAACCATAACTTGCACCCCGCCTGCATTGTTTACGACCTCACATATTACATCACTCATGACATGTTGTATGACATAATTTATTATATCACTGATGACATCTTAAATACAATAATTGATGACATTTCTGATGACCATCCAATGAGTGTGTTAGTTTGTTTTATAGTTTATACAGTGACAAGTAACTACCATATTGCTTTTCTACCTAATTTTGAACGGCCTGTGTCCAGCTAATGGGTATAAGTGTTTACAAAACGCATGCACTCCTAATGTGTCATAGATAAAAAGATAGATAGATAGATAGATAGATAGATAGATAGATAGATAGATAGATAGATAGATAGATAGATAGATAGATAGATAGATACATAGATACATAGATACATAGATAATCGTCATTGCTTGATTAATAAAAACCATTGCAATATAATATACACTAAAACACCAATCTTGGACAAATGAAACCAACTACAAAACTAAAACAAGCATTTGCAATGCAACGGGTCTCGCATTTGCTTGAGTTAGAACTATTTGCATTGAAAACTCCTAATCTGACTTTTCTTGCCACATAAATTTAAAGAAAAAAAAACAAGCGTGCTATGTCAAAGCCAGCGCAGTCACGCTGAAATTGAAAACTCGAAAAACGAACGCGATTGCTCTGTGTAAAACCCAGAGAAATCGCATTGCGTGGAAAATAAAAAGATAAACTTGTGCAGAAACCAGGCTGAAAATATGGAGCCTCGTATGTTTTCAGTAGTTGGCCGGTGTGCTCGAGGAGGGCTAAGCACCGGAAAAGGCATGACGTATGCATGCCTGTAACGAAATCAAGCGGATTTTAACAGTCAAGCCCACAAACCAATGAAAGTGGCAGGTGTGACGTGGGTGTGGTTAAAAGCCCAAAGAGAGATTACAACAGGGATGGAGCACTTGTGAGCTCGACCCTAAAAAGATTGAGTATTGCCACTTGAGGATCAGATGAAACTCAACCATAAAAAAAAAACGTAAGGTATGGTAAGAGTTGTGGCCTAGGGTCTGGCTGTGGACTATTCAGCAGTAGCAAACAACTGTGATTAATGCATCTGAGCCGACCATGCTCAACTTTTCAGCACTGGCCCGCACCACTTCTCATTGATTCTGAGCCTGGGACAACTGAAGCAATGTATCCAGGCCTTTTACTGCCAGCCAGCACCAACACCACTACCACCTGTACCACTATTATCACCACTAATACTGTACATTAGCACCTCTGATACCACCTCTGCCACCAATACTATCATCAGTTTCAGTACCACTGCCAACAAAATCACCTCTACAAGTACCACATCCACCATACCACTACCACCAATAAAATACCAATAACACCGTCAGTACCACCAGCATCAAAGGTTCACCACTACCACCACCACCGCTACAGATCATGTGCAAAGCCAGCAGGTCTGGCTTTACTGTGCAATTGCATTGAAACGTCATCTCTACATGTTTGCATGCACTATTACATTAAAATTACACAGATTGGCTTTGCTAATGCTTGTTTTAAACAGCAACCAGAATTGAAAAGAATGGAAAGCCCATATCTGGATTAATATATTTTTAATGTGATATTTTTTATTCTACATTTCCGAGGAGGAGAAACTGCAGAAAACTCAGATAGACAGGTAAAACCCTAGGGCAATGCACTGACCGTATCTGGCCATCAATACAGTTCACCCAGGCCGTAGTTACTCTTCCTCAGAACAGCAGTGGCCCACCTCTTGCCCAGCCTCACGCTTGCAGCTCTGCAGAGCATCGATTCTTTTGGCCTTTCTTTCACTCGAGCCGGCAATTTTTTTCATTCATGCTCGGCAGTCATTTTTCTAAAGCGGCACAGCAAGCAGCTCAAGTTTTATTTTTACATCATTAAAGGTCCCCGAATCTGTTTATAATTACAGGAATTTTTAAGTGCACTGAAACAAACCAGTGAAAAAGCAAAGACACCACAAAGAAGTATAGAAGTATATACTAAAGTATAGACAAGAGGTCTCGAATGCTCGACCTAAAAAGTTGACCTTAAAATACATAAAACAGTGGGGCAAAAAATTATGTCAAGGACTAGTTAGGGACCCAAATCCCATATGGCCATTGATAAACCTTAACATTTAAACTCAGTAAAAAATAATAAGAAGAATAATAAACAAGAAAAACAATCATATGAACAGGTTTTAAAAAGCTGATTTTGTTCGTGAGGAGGTAATGCTCCCTTAAACGTGGCCTATCATTTACAAGTCACCAACCGGGGCACTCTACATACTGATTACTGCTGCTCAAACAATTACCCTTAGTCAGCCATAGCCAGCTTCTTATGAAACAGCTGTACAAACTTCACTCCTCTGCAACAGAATGGAATCGACTTGTCCTTACAATATGAAATAAAAAAATGCTCTTTTAACAGATTTCTTCTTTTCAGGCCCAGAGACGAGCAGGTACAAAGGGAATGCATCAAAGCTTCTTGGGTATGGCCACATAAATGGCAACATTTGTCAGGATACTGATTTTTCAAGAGGGGCGAGCATTTTTGGTGTCAAAGAACCCCATTTGATATAACAAGAACTGATGTTTTACATGGATAGAACAATGTTCTGTGAGATATCCTTCTGTGGACAGAGTCAAATAAGACCCTAGAACTGCCCAGGCCTGCTAGCTTTTGGCCAAAGAGGCCTTGTCTGTAATGAGCAATAGGTAGCGAACAGAGATATTAACCAGTCTGTTAAATGCAGACTTCCCCATTCTACACGTCCATGCCTCTTCCATGCCCAAGACTTGGATAATGTGTCATAGGTGTTTAGAGGTTTTGTACGTTATGAATCTTTGCATTGAAGAGTAACTTTGTGTGCAGGTGACAGTTGAGGATTTGTGTACAGCATAGTCCACACAAGTTTGTTGGCTCTGCAGAAAAAGTTTCAAAAAAGACAGTGTTTCTACATACTAACTATTAAGTAATTATTATATGCAGCCTTGAGGTGTTAGACAGAATCATCTCAGCATGAGAATTTCCACATGACAGAAGACTGTGTGCACCATGTACTACCCTATGTAAATGTACTTCTTTTGCTTAACAAGATGAGCGGTCTGTAAAGTGCTCACCAAAGTATGAAGGCTCCATGTAGTGTAACCTTTAGAACTTTCAGAACTTAGTTATTTAAAACAAATAATGTTGGGTAGATCGTACACTGTTCTTAGTAGATATTTTTTAATACTCTGGGGTGTATTTCTCATGAGAGTTTTTACTGTCTGCAACCAGTGTGGTACAAAGTAAACTCTCCCGATATAGTAAACACTGATGGTAGTACCCACTTTTCTACTCATATCAACTTTATTTCTCAATGTAGGTTCTGTGACGGGAGACAAAAGCTGTCCATGGTAGGGCATTACTTTTAGAGCAGACGTTGAGCATTTTGAGTAAACTGGCTTTCTCTGAACAGTTGATTACATATTAAACATTGTGTGCATGAGGGTTTCCAATATATTTGTGGTTGACTGTTAATGTGAACAATGCTCTCTGTGTAGCGTATGCTAAAGGGTCAATAGTTTGCTTTCAACACCTAAGGGAGTTGTTTCCGTGTTGGTTGTAATGATGCCTGATCTTCTCATAAGCTATTTTGTACTTATTGTCAGACCTCTAATACCATACTAAATTATACAGCAATAAGTCTGAAAACAAAGTTTGGATGATGTCATCAGTGATGTCATCAGGGATGTCATCAATGATGTCATTTGAGATGTGATCATTCTTGTCATAAATTATGTCATAGAACGTCATAAGTAACGTTATGTGAGGTCATAAGCAGTGCATGGCAGGTTAGCACGTTTACCTGTAACTGGTGAATTTCTGTTTATTTTAGTTTAAAATGTTCATGTTTGTCACTGACATATTCACCAAACTATAACATTATTTTAACCTTTGTATTTTTCAGTCATTTTATATACGTATATGCTTATAGCACAAGATAACAGAGTATATACATGCATTAAAAAACAGATAAGGAAAACAATCTCACCCCCACTAAAGAAAGACTGATGGATATCCACATGGAGAAGCGGTTAGCGGTCTAGCAGTAATCACATTTTAATTGGTAGAGGGAGGTGTTACACATGTTACATACAATCTGGTAATGTGCAACTCTATGGCCAGTAGAAGGCTTGAGGCCGAAAAGCGTCACCATTTTTCTTGAATACCACCTAGCACTTTATGAAATTAAATAAAGGAATCTTCAAATCTCTGACTTGGTGGTGCCGTTGTTATGCTTGAGAGTTGATCCAGGGAAGACTGGGGGGCAGTCATGGAATTACACTACAGAAAATAATTAGTGCAGTGACCGGACTGCATGAGACGTGCACTCGAAGGTGAGCTGGGGTTACATGATTCCAGGAGATGAATTCATAGGGAAGTAAGTAATCCTGCTCTACTCCTGTAAGCCATCAAGCAAGGACATTCACATGTTGTTTAAAGAGAGAAAACTTACACGAAGCTGCACGAGTGAGACGTAGAATGGATTCCAAGCTGTATTGTATTGTATTGTAATAGTACTTATAAAGCGCTTACTACCCCTGATGAGGCATCAAAGCGCATTTCGGTGAGCAGCACGGTACTCCAGAACCCAAGAGGAATTAGTGGTGGATTAGTATAGGGAAATATGAGTTCAGTTTTAGTATTTTTTTATGGGATAATTTGTGCAGAGGATATGTGAGTTTATTAGCTGGAATGACTAGAGTAATGGAGGGAAAGAGGAGGGAAGAATCCAGAAGTGTTAATTGGGAGTTTATAGAAATAGGATGAGGTTTGAGATAAGTAAAGGAGAGATGGAGGAGGGAAGAGTCTGTGGAAAGGGTTAGGTAGATCATAGTAGCAGGAGGGATTTTGGATAAGTCAAGGTGAGATAAATGAGGAGAATTTATTAGGGTTGTTTGGGAGATCATGGTAGTAAAGTGAGTATATATATATATATATATACACATATCAATAGTCACAGACATGTACATATTTAATCATGAGTAAATATACATTTGGTAAACAGGTTTAAGAGTATGTGTGTAATTTATTGTTATGACATAGTGGCAATACATATTTCCTAAAGAACTACACATATCTAGAATATAAACATATTCAGATTACAAATATTCATCAACACAGGAATATGCAGTCCATTGCTGTTTGAGTATGGTGGTTATGAAGGAAAGAGCCAACTCTTGAGTAGTCTTCAGAAGACAAGATAATTATCTGTGGAACTTATATTTGGGGTTAATGAATTCCATAGTTTGGCTGCTTGAATGGAGAAGGATGTACCACCTATAGTCTTTTTCTTGTATGGTGGTGTTCTAAGGCAGGGTGTCAATCTTGAGCGCAGGTTGCTTTGTTGAATGTATTTGGTTATTTTGTTTCTAATAAAAAGTGGTCCTGTTCCATGTACAGCTTTGTGGGTGAAACAAAGCAGCTTGAAGGGGGATCTTTTGGCAACAGGTAGCCAGTGTAGTGCTCTCAAGGCAGGGGAGATGTGGGCTTGTGACTTTACATGTAATAGTAGCCTGGAAGCGGAGTTTTGAATATGTTGTAATTTTTACATAATAGATAGAGATGATCCATGGTAGAGGCCATTGGCATAATCCAGTTTGGATAGGACAAGAGAGATAGTAGCCTGCATCTTGTGTTGAAATCCGAGGTGGGTGAAGATGTGTCGCAGAGTCTTAAAGGTGATGAAGCTTGTTCGTACTAATTTGTCCACTTGGGCATTTATAGTTAAGTTTTCCAGTCACCACATATGAGTCTTTCCGTTTTAGAGGCATTTAGTTTGAGATGGCTGCAAGTCATCCACTGATCAACAGCTCTGAGGCAACTGAAGATTTGTGAGTTTTCAATGTTTTTGGGGCACTCCAATTTAAGTAGTATTTGTGTGTCATCTGCATAGTTGTAGCATGTGAGTTGAAAATCATTGATCAGTTCTGATAATGATATCATGTAGATGTTGACAAACAAAGGTGAGATGATTGATCCTTGGGGGACCCCTACTTTTGTGAGGTATGGTTTGGATGAGAAGGGGGAAGAATAGATAATATTAGTTCTGTTTTGAAGGTAGGATTTAATCCAGTTGAGAGCAGTCCCTTCTATGCTGGCTTCATGGAGTCTTAGGTTGTCATGGTCAACCGTATCAAAGGCAGCCAAGAGGTCCAAGAGAAGTAGTGCAGCAACTCCATTGCAGTCAACTGTGTTTTTAAGATCATCCCAGATTTCTATGAGTGCCGATTCATTGCTTCTTCCTGCGTGGAATCCAGTTTGGTTGTCTGAAAGTATGGAATCGTCTTCAATGAATTGTGACATCTTGGTGAATGCTGCTCTTTCTATCATTTTGCCCAAGAAAGGTCCATTTGTGATTGGTCTGTAGTTGTTGGGGTCCTGTAGGTCTAGGTTTTTTTCTTTAATAATGAACCTATGTATGCCTTTTTCGGGTCTTCAGGAAAAGTTCCTGTAGTTAAAGAGTTGTTGATGATTTTTCTTACAGGTGTGGCAGCAGAAGTAGATAAAAGAATGTTCTTGGAGATGTGTGGTGGACAAGAGTCAGAAGAGCAACCGGAAGGCCTGCTTTCTTTGACCAAATCCATACCTTGGGATATTTTTTTAAAGGACTGTAGAGGCTGGGTTGGTTTATTCTTAAAGGGGATTTTAGGAAAAAGGTTGGTGCTGATGGTTTTCTTCTGCTTTTAATAGGAGTCCAATGTATCTGCATTGGTTGTATAATGAGTTGCCAGATTGTTTGTGAAATCTTGAGTAGTGGGATGACTTCCTTCCATGCATTAAGGTTTTTGAAATTCATTGAGAATTTTATAAAATTCTTTGGTTGCTGATTTATCACTTTGTATTCTGTCTGAGTAGTAGCTGTCTTTTAGCTTTTTTGATGGATGATTTGTATATTCTGTTAAGTTTGAGTAGCTGCAGTTTGTCTTGAATGTTGTTTGTTTCGAGTCAGGTCCGCTGCAGCCTTCTGATTTGTTGCTTTATCTGTTTTAGTTCTGTGTTTCTCCAAGGTGTTGGTTTTCTTTTGTCCTGTTTAGTTTTTCTGAGTGGTATTAGAATTTCAAAAGCTTCCTGTAGCCACTCATAATGTTTTGGAACAGAATTAATTGTATCTAGATCTGAGTTGGTTGTTAGTTGTGTTTTTAACTCATCAAAATTGAGTTTGCTCAATGGTCGATAGGTGTGTGTACGTAAGTAGTTGTGGCGTGTGTTGATTTGTGGTGTTTTATGTCAGAAATTGATCAAATGGTGGTCTGACCATGTGATTGGTGTGATGCTATGAACGGTAACTAGTTCAGGCTGAGCAAAAATGACATCTAGAATGTGTCCCGCGATGTGTGTGGGATTGTGTACAATCTAGTTTAGGTTCAATGCGACTAGGCCAGTGATGATAGCTTTTGGGTGGGGCATATTGGGTTTGTCAAACCAAATGTTTAGGTCCCCAAGAATGCATAGTTTTGAGTATAATGTAATAAGGTTTGAGACTGTATCTAGAAAAGCATCTGGGAATGTTGAGTTGTTAGGTGGAGGCCAGTAAAGGAAGAGAAAGGTACAGAAGGAAGTTGGAGTAGAGTGGCATCTGGTGAGGAGGGCTTCACAACCTTGTATGGAAATGTTGTCTGTTTTACTGAGATTTATTGCTTGTTTTGATAATATTGCTAGTCCACCTCCTCTCTTGCCTACATGGTTTTGTGTGACGGGTTGATAGCCTGGAGGAATGGCTTCATGCAACACTGGGGCCATGTCATCTCCCAACCATGATTCTGTTATGAATAGTAAGTCAGGTTGTGAGTCTGTGAGCAGGTTGTAGATGTGGTGCTTGTTTTTTGAGAGTGATCTTGCATTTATAAGCTGGCAGTTTAGAAAAAGTGTGTTAATGGTGGTGGTGTTTTGTTTAGGAGAAGGGTGAGCAGTATAATTTGAGCTTGTAGCAGGTGTGTTGTTAGTTGTGATCACTGTAGGAGGGTCAGCTTAGTCCTGTTTTTCAGTATAGTGTTCCTCTTCCAGCATGCTCAGGAGGCATTTTGTTGGGTCTGTGTGTGTGTCGGTGGTGGACTAGGTGGCTGAGAGGGACATGAAAAGTGTACATTTTTTGTAGGTTAGCCTTATTATGTAAAAGACAAGGGGTTGCAAAGTTGTTAAGAGTGGCATGCTTTTTATATTGTTTGCATCTGTTTAGTGTGGAAGGAGTATGGGTTGGGGTGGGGGAGGAGCATGTTGATCATAATGTAAGACTCTAAATGGTGCAATGAATGAGAGGCGGGTGAATGAATGTTGTTGTGCTGGGATGCTTGTGATAGATGTTTGTAAAGAGTGAGAAACAAGTGGTAAAGATAGGTCAGGATTTGTGTTTTTTATGTAGTCATAAGGGTGGGAGTGGGTGCGACGGAAAGCATTAAGAAAGTTTGTCTTCTGTTGATGTGCTGATGTGTGTGGTCTGTATTGTTTTTGTGGAATAGTGAGAGGGGATATTAATATATTTGTTTTCTGTGAACGATTTGTATGGGAGTTAGTGCTGGTGAGTGTTATTAGAGTATTACAGGGGGTGGTGATGTGTTTTGGTGATGAGTGTATGATGTGTGTAAGAGGGAATGGATGTGTGTCAGGGGAGTTTGAGTTAGTTGTGATGAATGGAAGAGGTAATATGTGTGCTGGAGTGGAGGGTGAAGATTGTATGGTTGTGTGTAATTGATGAAGAGAGGGGAAGGGTGTTTGTAGATGATGTGTTGGAACGCTGGGTTTAGGTATTGTCATGATAAAATGGGGTCTTTCTGGAGCAAATAGAGGATAGTGTTGTTGGTTTGTATGAACAGAGAGTGTGTACCTAGATGGCTAAAAGTAATGTATAATGTGGTTTTGTGTTGTGTGGGCAATGGCAGGTTGTGGTAGTGGGAATGGACCGAGTTATGTTTGCTGTGAGAACGAAGGTGTTTTACTGTGTAGTTGTGGTGGATATGTGTATAGGTGTGATATATATGGGCTTTTGTGCTGGTTGATGAGACATTGCAATCTGTATGAGATCAGTTTGTGATGCAGGAGTTGGATGTCTTTGTTGATAATATGTTTGCATGTTGATGGATATGTAGCAGTGAGGTCCTTTTTAGTAAATGGAAAATTGGGCAGCATTTCTGACCGTAGGCCCTACAAGTCCCAAACAGGCCCAGACAGGCAACTGCGGTTGTCCTCTCTGCCCTTACCCTCGACGCCCGGGCTGAGACACCCTGAGCCCTAAGCTTCAGTAGCCCTACTGGCAAATAGAAACCTAGTCCTAACCCTAACCAATCAGATTTGTAACCCTAAATCCCACAACCAATGAGTGATCCAACCCTATTCACCAATATAACCCCTAATCCTGACAATCAATCACAACCCCAACCCTAAAACCAGAAGCCAATAGAAATTTCAACCCTACTACCAATTACAACCCCAACCCTAAAGACCAAGAGCCAATAGGAATCTCAGCCCTACTAACAACCACTAACCCAACCCTAAAAACCAAGAGCCAATAGCAATCTCAATCCTACTACCAATCACAAACCCAACCCTAAAAAACCCAGAGCCAATAGGAATCTCAACCCTAGTACCAGTCATAAACCCAACCCTAATCCCTAAACCAATAAAAAGACCAACCCGAACAACCTATCATAACACCATATGCAACAACCAACAGAAACCTATATAAGGGCCAAGTTAACTGAATCCCTAGCCCCTGTGGGAAGGGAGGAGGGAGCTGCTGCTCTATTCAGAATCTCCTTGGATACAGACAGGCTGAATCCACACTCCCAAGCAAGCAGAGTCTACTTTCCAGGTAAGGGAGAGATTGAACAAAACACTGAAATACTGCTTGTCGCGCACTCAGAAATTTGGCTTTTTCAAGAGCAAAACAGGTGATGCAGACAATTCCTAAACACAATTTAAATCACAGAAACAGATTAAGCAGTCTCCTAAACACACTCTGGTTAGCCACTGAGGTGTATGTAGCTTTTTTACTTTAAAAAGAAGGGGGGGGGGCTTTATGCAGACTTTTGCCACAAACTAGGAGAGAAATTTCAAACAGTCACGGCTAAAACACAGCACTTTTAAAAGGCCAGACTGTCTGAAACACAGAGAGTCCACAGTAAACAGGCATGGGTAGCAGTAGAAAACACTTTTAAACAAATAATAAGATTTCCCAGAAAAGTCTGGGGCTCCTTACCCAGGTCTCCGAGGAATCCTTGATCACTGGGCTGTATTAGGGGGTGGGGAAAAAGCTGAGCTCACAAAATGGAGGTGGCTGTCTTGGGGTTCCCTCCACAAACTTAAGGGGCAAGGGCAGGTGTGGGAGGAGGTCTCATAGAGCCAATCAGCTAAGCCCAGGCTCTGTGGGAAGGGAGGAGGGAGCTGCTGCTCTATTCAGAATCTCCTTGGATACAGACAGGCTGGATCCACACTTCCAAGCTAGCAGATTCTACTTTCCAGGTAAGGGAGGGATTGAAAATAACACTGAAATACTACTTGAATACTGTAGAAGTATGAGAAACTGGTAATTGCGAAGTGGAGATCGCAAAAGAGCAGAGCGGAATGGAACAAACCCCCACGGATATATTTCGAGCGAAGGAGGTGAATCCACTTTAGGATATAACGGGGCCTGGTGCAGTATTCTATGACTTTCATGGAGTACAATGAACAGAGTGAGTTATTACTTGGAAGTGATGCATTGGAATCTAGTAAATACATATTACGCGACAATAGGGAATCACTCAAAGGAATGTAACGGATGACGCAGGTGCCTGCTGAGAGTGTACAACGCCGACAGTCTCCCCTGCCCCACACACAGTAATCCACAGCATGAGAAGAGAGAAGGCGGGGAGGGGGCCGTAACTGTGATCTCTCCACTCAGCCTTTGGAGCTGAATGAGGCTGTTAAACCTCGGAGATGACGCAAATCAAGACTTCGCTGTGTCTCTGGTCCCACATTCTCTTTGAGGAGACAAGAGTGAAATTTACAGCATATAAAATGGTGCTCTTCCAAGGAACCACAAAGACATATAGAGTATACTTTGATTTCTCTCAAGATCACAAGGTTACAATTTGTAATGACACATGGTGATTGGAGCGAACCAAGTCAGGGAGATCTCAAATGAATAGAGAATCATATGGTAAAAGGAAGTGCTTGGTGCTTCAGGATTCAAGCTGCTTTTGTTTCTTTTACGTATTCATTACTAGAGTGCTAACAATGGCTGAGAGAATATCTAAACAAGAACAGATCATGACAACTCTGTTTGAGGAAAGGGGTGACAAGAGTCTGCAGGAACCGTCCACCTCAAAAAACTGTGAGCCACCTTTCAATGTTTTGTGTAAAGAACTAAAGCAAGAGTAAACAATGGAGATCAACAAGTGGTGGGAGAAACCCACATTACAAAAATACATGGAGTGTGGGAGAGTCCCTAGAGGACTATGGATCTTTATATTGGCAACACTAAATTATCTGGATCTGGACCTGCTTAAACAATGGCAGGCAGACACAGCGGGATGTTCCATGAGATTGATGCAAACACTTGTAACATAAGCAGAGAGCAAACTAGAAAGGACTTTGTAAAGAATTAAAGACATTGAATATCAATTGGAATCTGTACATATCACAGAAGAAATGTTAAATACAATCAGAGAGATGGAAAAAAAACTAGAAAAACATGAAAAGGAGATATAAATGAAAAGGCAAAGAAATTTAACAGAGATAAAATAAGTTATTCCATTGGTAGGATATTTACATTTGCACAGCGTTTTGATTCGTTTTACAGTAAACAAACCATGCACAAAACCATTGAACAAGACAAGGCCCTCTCAAGCGTTGAGCATTCTGATCTCACCTCGGGGGATGAGCTACCACCAACAGTTGGACCAAAACAGGATTTTTCTGGAGAGATGTGCCTGTACATCATGGAAACGAGGAGACGAGGGAGAGTAGTACAAAACAAAAGACGGGCAAGAACACAAGGAGATCCCAGAGGAAGAGGAAAGGGCAAAAGATGAGGAGGATAAAAGGAGAGAGTTTGATAGCACAGGAAAACATGGTGACTAATCTCTCCTCAAAAATACTTGATATTAACCATGTAAAACTACTAAACAAGGGACTGAGTTTCTGTCCTATAGCAAATATGGACTTAGCGACTGCTAGAATTGACCTATATAAGTTCTCCAGAAAAATGAAACTGAAAAAAATGTATGCACAAAAATCTATAGAAAATCCAGAGACAAGTAAACCTCTAGAAATGTTCCCATTTAATACCACCAGTGTGGGGTTTTTAAGAACGCTTTCAGATTTGGAGCATGAATCTGAGATGACCTCACAGGGACCAAATTACAAAGACTTATCTGAATATGAATTGTGTCAAACAGCAGGATTAACAAATGCAACAACTTCTAGTCAATTCAAATCAAAGTCACAGTTCTGTCCCCAACTGCCCACTGGGAATAAAATAGACCTATTTCAAGAAGTAGTCACGGATGGGCTAATGAAGGTGGTCCTGGGTTCAAACAAACATAGATGTACTAATATGACTGAAGAGGATTGGACAGCGATGAAAGATCTACAAGATGACACAACCATTATGAAATCATCAGACAAAGGAGGGAATATAGTGGTCATAGGGGCACACACTGCAGAATACTATGAAAAACTACAGGTGGATCTAGATAATAGAAGAGGAAGAATTCAGGTACCTCAGAACTGACCATTCCATTATCCCCACAATATATGTTTTGCCCAAAGTACATAAAAACTAATTCAGCCCACCAGGATACCCCACTGTAAGTTTCATAGGATCACTACTTGAAAATTCTTCCAGATTTTTGGCTATCTTTGTGTTCCCCTATGTTTCAAGTCTTCCATCATACTTGAAGGACTCCATTAATTTTTTGAATAGAATCAACAACATACCATTGAAAAAGAACTACATAATGGCCATGATCGATGTAGTCTTCCTTTACACCTCAGTAAGGCATGAGGATGGTCTAGAAGCATGTGAATACTTTCTGAGATCAAGATCTGTCAATTTATAACATTTAGAAGTGCTACAATATTGCTTGACACACAACATTTTCATTTTTGATGGAGAATACTACTTACAAAAAAGAGGAACAGCTATGAGAACTTCCTTTGCGCCAATGTATGCTAATCTCACAATGGGAGGGTGGGAGGTTGAAACAGTATGGCAAACAGAAATCAGGAAGCTTTGGAGCATGTGCTCCTATGGGTACAGTACATTGATGATCTTTTTTAATATGAGAAGGATAACAGGAGGCTTTAGTGGACTTCATTGTTTCTCTTTGTAATAACCGTCAGCATTTAGAATTCACCTATGAGATTAGCACTACAGAGATCAATTATTTAGACATTGGGGTTTACATCAAAGATGAAACAGTATGCACGAAGATACACAAAAAGCCAGAAAGTGTAAACAGCTTACTGCATGCAAACAGTGGACATCCTAGAGCCTTCAAATGGAGCGTTCCATATGGTGAGTTTCTGAGAGTGAAACACAACTGCTTAGAAGACATGGAATTAAAAACTCAGATGGATGATATGTAAGAGAGGTTTAGTCAGAAAGGATATCCTAGATCAGTCTCAATTGATGCCATGGAAAGGGCAAAGAAGCGTAAGAGAGATGAACTCTTGATACCAAAGCAGAAATCCAACAAGAATGGATTAAGAGAGGGTGAGATAAGATATATCATGAGCTTTGATGCCACTAGCCATGAAACCAAAGAATTGTTGAAAGACAATTGGAAACTGCTGCTATTAGATGACTCTTCACAGAAAGTGTTGCCAAACTACCAGCGGATCACTTATAGGAAAGCACCATCATTAGGCGACCAACTAACAAGAAGTTACATGACTCCTTGGAATAGATGTGGTCCCATCTGGCTAAAACGCAAACAAATGGGCTTCTGGAAATGTGCAAAATGCAAAGCATGCATGTTTAGAAAGAACGTAATAGCATTTAAATTAAATGATGGTAGAATTATAAACATCAAGGAGAGTATAAACTGTAACACCTCACCTCAAATGTGATCTGTGTGTTAGAATGTGCCTTTGGCAAAAAAATAGGTAGGAAGCACTGTGAATAAACTAAAACTACGCATATTACAACACCTTAGAGCAATAAGTAATAGGGACCTTACATAATCAATGGCTAAACATATCTGGGAACAACATTATGGTGATCAAACAGGGTTAAGATATTATTGTATTCAACATAATAATCCTAGTCCCAGAGGAGGTGATCGAGAACTCAGGTTACGAAGAACAGAATCAAAATGGATTATCCTAATAGAAACCGAGATCCCATGAGGCTTAAATGTGGATGTAGAGTTACAAATACACTTATGAATAAAACATGCATGAAGAAAGCAACTTATACCAAGTGACATGAGTTGTAATCTTGAGAAGTGCAATACATGAGAATAGATAAGGATAAAAGAATTCATTGGATAAGAGAAGCAACATATTAGATAGGAAATCATTGGAGAAGAACTCCAATCAGAATATAGGCGGTGATTCTAACCGCGGCGGGCGGCGGTCGCCGCCCGCCATGCGATTACCGCCAAATGACCGCACCGCGGTCACAAGACCGCGGCGGCCATTCTGGCTTTCCCGCTGTGCTGGCGGGCGACCGCCAAAAGGCCGCCCGCCAGCACAGCGGGAAAGACCCAGCAACGATGAAGCCGGCTCCGAATGGAGCCGGCGGAGTTGCTGGAGTGCGACGGGTGCAGTAGCACCCGTCGCGAATTTCAGTGTCTGCTAGGCAGACACTGAAATTCTTTTTGGGGCCCCCAGGGGCCCCGCGGCACCCCCTACCGCCATCATGTTCCTGGCGGGAGACCCGCCAGGAACAGGATGGCGGTAGGGGGTGTCAGAATCCCCATGGCGGCGGAGCGCCGACTTTCCGTTTCTGGCCGCGGCTGAACCGCCGCGGTCAGAATGCCCAGCGGTGCACCGCCAGCCTGTTGGCGGTGCTACCGCGGTCATTCGCCCTGGCGGTTTTTACCGCCAGGGTTAGAATGACCCCCATAGTCAAAAACTAAAAACCAGAAAGAAGGATTTTCTTCACTTTTGTCAAACTGGGGGCACTTATATATTATACATTGACATTCAAGATGGATATTCAATGAATTGCTATGATCGCAGAAAAAATCTTCTCTGAACAAAACACTTGCACCTTTTTACAATCCTTGGGTATCTTAAGAACATGTAATGCACTTGCACTTTATTCAACTAGGTGGCACTTCATAAACCTGTTACTTCTTCTCGTCATATGGTATTATTCATTTAAGATGGACATTTAATGAATCAATATGATCTTAGAAAAAATCTTGCACTTTTGATGATCTATAGGTATTTTAAGAAAACGTGATGCATTTACACTTTATGTACCTAGGAAGAACCCCACAAACATTATTTTTTCTCACCTCATGAGACCAGTCAGAACTCTAGTTTTAGAGGAGGAGATGGGAAGCTCAGGGTATAAAGAAGATAATCAAATTGGATTAGCTTAACGGGAACTGAGATTCCATGGGATCTAAATGCAAATGTAGAATACTTTTTATAATCTATTGACACTTTCCTTCTGATTAATGCACTTGCACTTTCCACAAACTATGGGTATTTTACAAACATGTGACACATCTGTACTTTATGTAATCAGTAGGAACTCTAAAATTCTGTTACGTTTGTTCATCTTAGGTAACTAGTCAGAACTCCATAAATTTATGATAGTCAAAAAAAAATTAAGAAGAACAAGAAGAAAAAAGAAAATCTTTACTACGACAGAGAATGAGAAGTAGAAGACTCTGATACAAAATCAGCCAGTATGGTCAACCCTCTGAATTAACAAATGTGGAATCAGTTGGAATGCTTGGTAAATGAAGAGAGAATAGAAAGTAGCAATGCATGTAATAGTCTGGTATGCACTATGAGATACAGTGGGCTTTAAGGGGCATATTTATACTCTGTTTGTGCCAAATGTGCGGCAAAAACTTTGACGCACATTTGGCGCAAACCTTGCCCCATATTTAAACTTTGACACCCGTGAACGGCAAAATTCCGCTGTGTGCGTCATTTTCTGGATACAGGAAACCGCCTTGCGTTAATGACATGCAAGGTAGGCGTTCCCGGCCAAAAAATGACTTAAACACCTGTGCGCCATATTTATCCAACCGCGCAAAAATCCCGCATGGCCGGGAGGCGGAGTCGGAGTCGGAAAATGACGCACAGCCCGATTTGCATAAAAAAATAACGCCTGGGTCAGGGCAGGCGTTAAAATGGGGCAAACACACCACTACTTAAGGAAAACACACAGAAGCAACAGGAAGACATGGAGGTGCTTTTCATCCAGCATGCACGCAGACGCAGAGCACAGGACCAACAACAGCAGCTTCTACAACACCAGCAGGGTCCCCAAAGGCAACGCAGAAGGCAGGAGAGGATGTTCTGCACCAGGACAACCCTTCTGGGACCCCGCCAACAAGACATCATCCAGAGGTACAGGCTCAACTGGCAAGCCTTTCAGCAGCTGCTGCTCAACATTGAGCCACAGTTGGCACCCCACTTGCAGACACCCCACACCATTTCACCGGAAACAAAGCTACTAGCTGTACTCCACATGTTGGCAAGTGGCTCCTTTCAAACCACTGGTGCCCTGGGTGCCGGGATCTCACAGCCCTTTATTCTCTGCCTTCCTATCTAAGGTACTGGATGCCATTATCTCCCTCACACCTCGCCACATCAGCTTCCCCAACACACAGCTGAAGCAGCAGGAGACCAAACAGGGCTTCTATCAAATCAACAGCTTCCCACACGTGCTTGGTGCCATTGACTGGTCACATATACGCCTTGTGCCACCTGCTGCAACCAAACATCTATACCACAACAGGAAGCACACACACTCCATCAATGTGCAGGGCATTGTCGATTACCGGGGATTGATCACCAACATTGTGGCAAAGTATCCTAGGAGTGTACATAATTCATTCATCTTCCGCCACTGCACCATCAATCAACACTTCCAGGATGGACAATATGTAAATGGCCTACTTGTTTGTAAGTACAGAAACCTACTTATATACACAGAGCACAGCAACCCTGTAGGACACACAACACATACACCACTACATTGACATGTGGCCAGGAAGATAATGAGGTTGTGACACTGCTAGGCATGTGTGATATCCTGACCCATTTGGATACACACCTACGGACAAATGACAGAACCAAATAACAACAGATGCCACTCCACAGACACAAGGGAACAATTTAAAACAACACAATGACAATGACATGGCCTCAAGTGACAGTACAACTTGGAAGATTAATCTTTCAATATCACATCAATAACATTCAATCAAACACCCTTCCAACCAATACGTACTGTGTAAGGGGTGTGTAATTTGTTTTGCTGCAGGTCAAACACCATGACACACATAGCATGATGATGACTACAATGAAGGTGACATGGAATCATTGAGGCTGTACCAATATCTCACATCACTCCTGCTCTCACATTGCCCACTACCAATAAGCAAGTGGACTGTGCAAAGAACACATATTGATGTGACAATATTGAAAGTGCACATTCCTACACATACGGATTGAGACAATTTCACACACACACACAACAGATGTACAGACATACGGGCCTTCTGACACTCCAAATGACAACCTCACAACCAAGTTAGTCAGCTGAACTAGAACATGTTCAGTAGTATAGGTACACGTTAGAACAGGAATCGACTTGGCAAGGGCAGAGAAATAGGTCTGCAAAGAATTTGTCACACATGTGAAATTTGTGCATAGTCAATTGACAACACATCAGTGCTGACAACACATGGAGATGTGTTGTACATTGTCACCTAGTCAAATTTAAGGGTCTCACTGATGTTTAACTAATTCTATAGCATATTTGAAATTTGATGGGATGTCCAGGGTATATAGATGCAACCGTGTTACCACCACTGTGGAATTGATTCTGTGTATGGAAGTATCATGTCACCCCCAGTTAAGACACATGGACACCCCTTTCACATGACATAATGCAAGGGAGTACACAATGTACTGCAACTCTACAAAAATACTGCTGACATCTGGTCAATCAGCCAAACACCCGTTCAGATAAGGAAACAACCCAATGCTAATAGTACATCTTAGAAGCCTAGGATTCAACACAATAACACAAACACAGATGAGTCACAGACAACACAAGAGAACAACTGCCATGGAAAGTGATAATCATAGTGCAAGCAACACAAACATTTTCTCACTCATTTTCTCTTTCAGCTGATCAGGGGTATGGGATCCAGCCATGGATCATGACCCCATTTGCAAACCCAAGCACAGTATCAGAGCGTGCCTATAATGAGGCACATCGGAGGACACGCACCATAGTCGAGAGGACCTTTGGCATCCTGAAGTCAAGATTCAGGTGCCTCAACATCACCGGAGGCAGCCGCTGATACTCACCTGAAATGGTGTGCAAAATCATTTTGACCTGTGCCATCCTGCACAACATATGTGTAAGAAGGAATATTCCCCTATATGAACCCGACCCACAAATGCCTGAAAAGGAGGAAGAGGAGGATGCTGTCCATCAACATGAGGGGGACCATCCAAACACAGCTGCAGGATTGCGTCGGAGACAACATATTGTCCAACATCTCTTTTAACTCTACTCATCCATCACCACTGTCTTACCACATGTCAATAAAAACCTGTAGAAATACAGAATAGGATACAGAAAAATACACATCATATTTGACGGGTATGAATGTACACCCATCTTCACACACACTGTAAATTACATATATCCTGTCTGTTTCACATTTGAAGGGCAATATCAGAGGAGCACAGCTATTTAACACATACATGTTGGCAACATGGTTCATTTCAGCATATAGCACACAACCAAGACACCATCAGTCAATAAGGTAACAAAATGCCTCATACATGAGGCAGTGGATGTGCTATAGCATTGGTATGACCAGAACCTTGATATCAGTGAGTGTTACATCAGCTATCTTTGAAAGGAGTATGTGTGACAAGAATTCCATATAAGCTGCAAATGGATATCACAAGTGCCCCAGGTATGACTAGCATTGCTCACCACACATATCCTGCACATGCCAGCACAGGTCTTAAGTCCTGCCACTGCCATGTTCCCTGTCTCGCCCCACCCTTCTTCAGAATGCCCTGGAAATGGAATATGTGTACCCAGATAATCCCTCATCTACACACACCCAGACTCACATTCTGAATCCAGTGTGCTTCGCTCTTTAGTATGGTATGCCATAGTCATTGTTCTTCTGTCTGCATGGACTTCTGGTTGAATAATGCACTGCCTTGTAGTCTGTAGGACCTGTAATCACCTGCACATTGCTTTCCATGTGAAAGGTACTGTTGGCCCTTTGAACTTGATTCTCACCTACAGGACTTGTGAGAGACTGAAGCTGCACACACCTGTGAGCACCTCCATGCAGACCAGCAATTTGAACATGCACTGCCCTTGCAGCTGCCTGGATCAACATTTAAGCTGCCATTTTATTTATAACACTGTTATGCATTGCTGTATAAATCACTTGTGTAACACAGGCCTTGGGTTATTGTGTTACGTTCCAAAACACAGGACAAACACAGTTTTCATTTTCCACAGTGTTATTACAGCTTTAACCAGTCTCATACTGCTCACTGTGAATTTGCCTTGTTACATTTTTGTTCCTGATTGACCCTGCATCTAGCCTGACTGGTTCCTGTCTGCGTTATCATAAAGGTACCCTGTGGCTACATTTGTCTCATAGTTGCTTTCCAAGCCCTCACTTTCCTCCTGGGGTATTGTGTCAGGTAGGTCTACAATGAATACTCAAATACATTGTATAGCATAATCAGTTTACTTATTGTATCATGGGGTGGAACTTGTCTTCAAATAGCATTATCAGTTTACTTATCGTATCATGGGGTGGAACTTGTCTTCAAATAGCCTAATCAAGTCCTATCCCTTGTCTGGGTTTCATGTATGCATGAGTGACAAATAGTGGCAGTGTACCATGGCTGTATACATGGATTGGGTATGGTGCCTCCAGCACAACAAACAACGTCAAATAATGTTCATGAAATGTCAACACATGTTAGGATCCTGACAGTCCACACACTGATTCACATTGCCCCCAACATATTGATGGGGCTTGCGTGGTGAATAGCTGTGAGATTAATCAGCACAGAGGCACTGATGTTCCCGGCTGCAGTGGGAATTTTAGAGGCCATCCTGTGTACAAATGTTGTGAGTAAATCTGCCGGTTTAAAATTCCTGATCCATTAACTTTGTCAGGACACCAAGGTTGCCCTGTTGTCAATCTCATAACATGTCTGCAGTGCCATGGCTGGACTATCCCCATGCGTGTTCTCAATTCTTCTTTGGTTTTCCTTCAATTCAGCTGTGAAGGATACTTTGCAAATGCAGGAAATGGATCCACAGACTCATGACTAGACCTGCACGTAAATGTGACAACATGGACCCCAATAATGACTCAGGCTACACATGGCCCCACACACTTGAACCGGACACCTTTGTGCAATTAACCACTGGAAATATGTACACACGTGCTGCTTGGTCTGCTGGTCCTCCACTGCCACAAGAGAAACATGGCTCATTTATATGACTCCAACTGTGGCATGACATGACATTTGTGGATTGTATTTGGCACTCGGTGTCACAAACACCGTACCCACATAGCATTATCCAATGCCTGATTCATGGGTAGTATACAACCTAGTGCCTAGGAAGTAGTATCCAACATTCAGGACATTTGGCATCTTGTGATGTTCACACAGTGGGACAACTACATTAGTAACAGCCAATTCACACACATTGACACATAGGCATTGAGTTACTGTATTCAGTTGCGTAGCCTTGCCATCCTCTATTGACGCAAAACATGCCCAAACTGGGTAATACCTATTTGTATTCCACACGTTTGGCCATCTATTGCATCACTGAAGAGTGCAAATCCGGCAAAACAACTAGAGGGTCATGGTCCGCAGTAGTATTATCTGTCACATGTGCCCATACACCGGAATGCACAATGTAGGTGCAATCAGCCTATCTCTTTATTGTCACACCTGTCATGTACTATTACAAATGAGAAATGACCCAAACCCAGTCACAGACAGAAATTTTGATGCACATGCATCGAAAAATGACGCATATGCATCGAAAAATGACGCTCATTGCCATGATACATCCATTGGCCCTGAGCGGTAATTCCCTCACTGTACCCCATGAAATTGGTTAAGTATGAAGCATATTTGAAAATATGGATGCAGGTTTATTTCTAAGCATGTGCGTAAAAAGAAATCACGCACAGACTGTAAGCGTTATAATATTTTGACGCATAAGAATAAAAACGCCCCGCATTTGAGCCAGGAAGTGATGTAATAGGATAGCCTGTTTACAGAATTGGTACAGTGAGTGTATTTTCACTTTCACTTTGCAGTCTGTGATATTTCCTGACTGTGTGGCTGTGTTTTGACTTGTCTCTTTGTGCATTTTGTGATTTTGTCTCCTGTGTGGTCTTTAAATTGTCTTTTTGTGTTTTCAAAGTGTCTGTGGTATCCTGAGTAAGTGAATTTGTTGTCATTTCTGGTGTATAAATGTGTCTTTGTACAGTTGGAAGTCTGTTGTGGGTAGTGTTAGTTTGGGAATAGTTGGGCTGTTTTCTGTTATTTTTTTTTCATTTCCCTCTCCTACTTTTGCTTCATCCTACTCTGTACCCCTTTGTTGCGTTTTTTTTGCAAGCATGTTGGGTAGGCCTCGTCTTGGCAGGATGGGAGAGGAGGAGCTGGGGGGATTTCTTTGGCTGGTGTGCCACTTCCTACCCTTAATGATAGAAGCAGGTGAGCGTGTGATACAAGGGTATCACACAGAGGCAAGGAAGCTCCGGTGGGCAAAGGTCCTGTACCATCTCAAGCAAATCTACAACACACCGCGCAACGACCACCAGCTGAAACACTGTTGGGCTGACCTGGTTGCCAGGGAGCAAGACCTGCTAGACCACCTGGGGATTGTGATTGGTGGCCCTGTTGGTGAGTACAATTCAGAGTAATGTGTACATTTAAATGCTCTGTAGTGACAGTAGCAGATTTGTTCATATGCTGCAGGCAATGTTTTTGGATATGTGGAATGCAAGTTAAACATACAGGAGCCTGTTAATTAGTGCTGCCTTCACGTCAAGAGATGATGCAAATGTGGCTCTAACATATGTTTTATTCATGGTCTGTGAGTGTACCAGCAAAGACATGTTTTTAATTCAGATATTTTCAAGAAATAATGTGTCCGTCAATTTTTTCGGATACATGTCTGAACTGGATTCTGACACACATGTAACAAGTTATAGCTGACCTCAGGTAACATCTTAGACTTATATTTGGACTTTGTTGTGCCACAATTAAATTAGGGGATGGATGCCAAAAGTAATGCACACAGGTTCATATCTCAATGTTTGGTGCAACTTACCATAGCTGTGGCACATTAAATGAAGCAAATGATACAAATTGAGGGGTAACAACTGTCCCTGGCCTTCTGTACATTGTACCTATGTGTTTTACATTGGTGTTAGCCACAATAGCTGGGTGACTGGTACTGCAGTCCTCCAGGAAAGTGGCTTTACATGTCTGTCATGGATACACATGATGAGAGGAATACACTCCATGAATGAGTCTGCAAACAAATGATGGAGCATGTTTGCCACCACATGATAGTTAGGGCCACTGCATGTGTGCAGATATGTGTGTATCACACACTGGAGTGCCCGGGTCTATACCTGTTTGCAGTGGTATGTCGGATGCAGTATCATCATGTCTGAGAGGCTTGACTTTCTGATTTAATCTTACACATAGTATTTGTATTTGGAAGTGTTGTACAGTGCACAGACACTGAGCACATTTCTCCCTTCCATGCTTTACAGGTGGACCTGCCCCCTACACTATCGGAGAGGTGGCTTGATTTGCGTACCCAGACATCTCCAGTAAGTGTTGATATTTCTGTTCTGTATTGTGTTTGCTGCTGTTGTGTGATTGACTCCTGTGTGTTGGGCACATAGCAAGGTGTGATGCGTTGGTCAATGATCGGATATGTTCCTTGAGTGGAGTATCATTTTTTTCCCATCTTTGAGATGGGCAATCATTAGCGTATAGTCATAATTTGGGATTGTAGGGCAGTCCTGTAGAAACAGCCATGTGAATAGGGATGACTTTTGTCGATAAAACCTAAATTTAGAAAATGTAGCAGAGGACCATATTTGTGATTTAGTCAGCAAGTCAAACTCTGATTCTCACAGAATAGGGATGCAAAAGTCTTACCCACAGACGTCAGCTTCCCTAATCACTAATGAACATGTTTGACTTCCTAGCAGCATGTAGCTCCACATGTTGTGCTATGTGTATGAGGCACTTGAGTAGAATGGCCTAGGTGTGCATGCAGCTCATGGCCAGATGTGTGCTTGCATCTATGTGCTTGTTGTAAGTCATGTGTTACTGATAGGAAATTATGTTGACAATTGTCTGCATTTCCAAACAGAAGTGTGGATGGGATTGTCCAAGATTTGGGTGTATCCTAGTTGGACATCCTCCTTGCCTGTGGTGGACTGCCCAAACCCATGTACAGCTGTCCATAGCTTCCTGGGTGTCCTTGATGTTTAAAAGTATTTGTTGCTTGTCCACCCTCCTCAGGCAGAGGCGTGGGGTTGTGAAAACTGTACCTAGGACTGATGATCCAAGTTTAATATACAGACATGTAAATCTGTAAGTCACTTGTCCAAACCTAGGATACCCACTCATGATTAGCCACTGCATTCTATCCTGGCAATTCCATTTACAACTAGCATATATTGTGGCCCTTGATTGTCATTCAGAAGATAGTCATTAGTTGGCCTGTCACTGGTGGAGGGCTTGCAGCATTTTCTTTACGTGACAAATGGCTGAACAATGATGCATAGGTCATTCAAGTTTTTACCCATCTTTTAGAGTATTGCTGTGCTGTTTGATAGGACATGTGTAGGCTGCATCGGCATGTACTTCCTCAAGGACAATTATGATGATATGGGCTGTTTCTTGTACATTAGATGTATTTTCTGATTTACTTCTGGAGCCATATCACACAATGAAGTACCTAATGTTTATTTAACAGCTGCCAATATGAATCCCATCCAGATTTGGGATTTTCAGCACAGGGCGATGCGCTACTGCCACATTCTGGATGTGGAGTCTGGGTTCCGCAACATGGCAAGGCGTTATCGCATTGAAAGAGCCTCCGGAGTGTGGAGGGCATTTGCCCAAGGTGGCCCTTCCATGTCCACCACAGCCACCAGCACCACCACTACCACCTAAGTGGCACCAAACTTAGCAGGCACCTTTGCAGGTCCGTCAACCTCCACTGCTCCAGGACCTGTCACAGCACCACCTGCACCTCCTCCTACAGGCATGGCACCGACAAGGGGACATACTTCTTCAACTGGCACCCAGACCACCCCTGCTGCAGTCATTGACCCTGCAGATTTTCAGAGGATGCAACGGAACTTGGACCATATGTTGAGGAAAATGACCAGGCTGCAGCAGGAGGTGGCATAAGTGAATAGGAGGGTGCGTGCCATAAAAAAGACCCTGCGGAGGGCGAACTTGTAAACAATATACCCTCAGCCATGATTCCCTCTACTCCCTCCTCTTTCCTGGTTCTTTTCATTAGTGGGCTTATTGTTAGGTTAGAATAGGCTGTTAGTTTAGTTAGTAGTGGTGGGTGGGGGAGTGGGGGTATGATACTTTTAATATATGTCTTTTATTATGTGTGTGGGTGGGTGGGTGGATGGGGGATGATGTTGGGGTTTTGGGGTTTAAAAAAATATATTTATAAAATTAAAAAATAAAAAAAATATATAGTTTTTTAGTATAAGATAGTATGTGTTTAGGTTAGTATATGTTGTCCTCCATGTGTCCCGTTATTCTGTCCAACACAGCATTATGGTGTATAGTTTCTATTTTCCTCAGAATTAACCCTCAAGAAGGGCCGATGATGGTACAATCCAGACCACTGTGCTTTATTATCAGCCAACATTCTTTCAGGTCAGGTGTATTGACAATCTATAATTATTGACCTGGGGTAAACATCACTGATCTCCATCACGGTTGATATGTCACATTACACAGAGACAAAGTTGTTGTGTAAGTGCTATTTATTTTAAAGTGCTGTAGTGCTATATGGACATTGTCCATAATTGTGAGTCCATTAGTGTGACACCTTCCATTGTGATCCTACACAAGTGCAATAGGACATGTCTTTGGACATGCTGAGGTGAACTGTCAGACAGTGGAGATGGACAGGATTTGCCAATGAGTTAGTGAGAGACAATCACAGGGCAGGGTGACAAGATAAACAGTGGGCTGAAGAGCAGTGCGTGAGTACAGTTGTTGCAAGACTGGCATGTTGCAAAGCACAAGACCTTGGCAATAGGTGGCCATGTGGCAGGGACTAGTACTACCAGGTACTCTTATGGGTGAAGGTGATCTGTTCCACGTCTTCATCTTCTGATGTGTGTGTGTCGTCTCCTCTGCCCTTGGCGGTGGTGGTTGTGAAGGGGCAATACACACCTCAGTGTTTGAAGAACTGGAGTCAGACATCCCGGTAGCTGCTAACTGTGGGGCTATTAAGGGCAGTACTGCAGCAAGGAGGAGCTGCTGGTTCTTAAGAATAGCAGCCACATCACTGTGGTAGGCAGCTAGGTCGGCCCTGAGGGGTTCAATATTGCATTTGTGCACGCATTGACAGGATTGTTGTTGGAGGTGTTGTTTCAACTCTCTTACAGCTGTACTGATTTCCTTCAACCTTTTTTCAAGTTCCTGCAAGATTGATGTTTGCCCTTGCATGGCTGCTGCCTGTTCTGCAGTTGACATCATGCACAAACGCACCCCCTCTAAGCTGGCTGCCATATTTTCCATCCCCACCCGCACCTCCTTGGACAGCTCTTGCTGTACTCCAACTACAGTTCTCTCAAAGCTGGTGCCAGTGTCGTCAGAGTCCTCCGCTGTGTTGGAGCTGGCAGGTCGTACAATTTGGGTGGTGGGTGGGTCCTCTGTGATGGCTGCTACTTCTGTGCTTCTCCTTGTGACTGAAGGTGGACTCTGGAGGGTTCCAAGGACATCTTGGAGGGTCTGCTGCCTGTGTTTGTCAGCTCGTCATCCATGTCATCAGGGTAGTCCAGGACAGGCATATCTGCAGGAGAGCGATCGTCCTCTGCAATGAGATATGGTACAATTAGTGTGTCTGTGTTGTGGGATTTGTAATGTGATGTGTCTGCCTTCCTATTAGTTGTACATTCTGATCTTGGTTCCTGTTCATTGTTCCTGTCTTTCATATTAGCATTCTCCCAGGCCTCTGCCCCCCCTGCATGTCACATGTATTGTGGTAAGTCTGGGGACTTGTCAGAATCACATCCTCTAGGTGTTGGTTCTGGCCTTTTTTTGAAGTGCCACTTCTTGTCCTACTCAACCCTCCGTCTACTTCCATTCTCATGGTGAGGCCTTTCACTGGCTGTGGCTGTTCTGATGGCACTTGCACCACACTTAACAATGTGGGACTGACCCAGTCTCAGATACTTCACATCCACCTATATGTTGCTGAGACCTAGCATATACTATGTAATGCATTGGCATGGCACGATACGGGTGTCAGCATTGGTAGTGTGTACTGCTGATGTTGGTAAATGTGTGCTACATTGGTTTGCACTGATGGTCCTAGCAGTGTTCCAGTTCCTCCTCTGACTGTGCAGGTGTTTCTCACTAGCCAGTTACGTATGTCCTCCCCCTCAATGCTGTCGTTTGAGCAGTATGACATTAGGGATGTTGCATGGTGTCATTGCAGCTATTGTGACCCAGGCATAGGGTGGACCCTGACACATGCAGCATGGGTATGACATTAGCGCTGTGTACCTCATAATGTTTATGACAACGGCTGATGTTTGTAGCAACTATGGACAATCACATTTGACAGGATTGGAACATTTGTATTGATTACAGGGGATTGATAACGTTGTCATCCTGAACCCTCTAATTTGGGTGTGTTTGATCCATGGGGACTTTACTGCTATTAGCTACTTGACCTGCGCACATAGCAGAGGTGGTAGTGGCAACTGTTGTCAATGTTAAATTCCACTTGCAGATATGGCCTGAGATTGTTCATTGGCCCTAGTTTATGTAGGGAGCATACTGGTTGACGTGTGACAGCAGGTCAGTTTAACATTGTACCCTACCCTCCTGGCCTGGCTTTACCTTTCCAACATCCTTGGCATGGCAGCATACCCCCATGCAAAGGTTGTTGGTGTAGTGTAGTACTGTGCCCCAGGTTTCCTCTTATCGGGCCATGCCCCCATACCATGCCCCTTTACCCAGCCACTACCTGAATATCATGACTTACATGCATTGTGTAGTAGGTATGTCCACCCCCGGTTGCAGTTAACAATTAGGCATTTTAGTTTTCATGTGACTTACCCTCCATGTGTGTTGTCTCCCGGTAGTCTGCGCTGTCCTGTCCTTGAATCCTTGTGACAATCTCCTCAGGGATGACGGCTGCCACCATCTCCTCCATGTGGTCCAGGGCCTCCTGCAGTGCTGGACTCCCACCTCCAGTCTGCAGTGCTGCCTTCCTGTTCCTGGCTATCTTTTCCTTAGTACTGCGCTTGCAGTCATGCCAGCATTTCTTGCACTCAATGACTGTTCTCTATACTTCTGTCAACAATTTGTTGCCATATTGCCTCTCTCCTACTGATTGGCAACTTTGAGGTGACAAACAGTTGGTGCTGGTGTTCTGTCACCTCTTTCACCAGAATTTCTTGCTCCTCTGCACTGAAGCGACACTTTCTTTTCTTCTTCTCCCTGTACAAGGTCTTGTGTGGGTCCTCCTGGCTGGTTCCTGGTCTGTTGTCATCTTCCTGGGGTCTGTGCAAGCATCTGGGATCCATTTTGGCTCTCCTTAGCACATTTTGCTGTGTTTGCGCCACTTTTTGACGCAATCGCGTCAAAAAACGGCACGTATCCAGTTTGCAACGCCGTAAACAGGCTCACAGTCATTTTCGCTGTGTTAACGTTGTTTTTCTTTACGAAGTGGCGCATTGGTTTGAGTAAAAGAAAATTACTCACACGTGTGGTTTGCGCCGCCGTGCGTCAAAGTATAAATTTGATGCCCGAACGGCGCATAGAAATGGCCTTAGCAGTCAGTAATATTTTTCACGCAAAACTGTGTCAGCTCAGTTTTGCGTCAAAAAATATAAATATGGCCCTAAGTACTTTACTTTGTAACTTCAAATGACTCATGAACATGAATACTAAAAGTAGGCAAAGCTAATCAGAATTTAACAGATTTTATATAAACATAAATGATGCTTATAACACATGATAACAGAGTTTATACAAGCATTAAAAATCAGATATAGAAAACAGTATCTGATATGCACACGGAGAAGCGGTTAGCGGTCTAGAAGTAATCACATTTTAATTGATAGAGGGGATGCTACACATGTTAAATACACTCTGGTATTGTGCAACTGTATGGCCAGTAGAAGGCTTGAGGCCGAAACATGTCGCCATTTTTCTTGAATAGCACCTAGCACTTAGCACTTTATGAAATGAAATAGAGGAATCTTCAAATCTCCAACTTGGTGGTGCCGTTGTTATTTTTGCGAGTTGACCCAGAGTAGTTAAGACCTCTAGGGGGTGACCGCCGGGGCCGGGGATGCGGGAGCACCGCCAACAGGCTGGCGGTGCCCCGCAGGGCATTCTGACCGCGGCGGTTTGGCCGCGGTCAGACAAGGAAAACCGACGGTCTCCCGCCGGTTTTCCGCTGCCCTGGGAATCCCCCATGGCGGCGCAGCTTGCTGCGCCGCCATGGGGGATTCCGACCCCCTCACCGCCATCCTGTTCCTGGCGGCTCCGACCGCCAGGAACAGGATGGCGGTGAGGGGTGTCGTGGGGCCCCTGGGGGCCCCTGCAGTGCCCATGCCAATGGCATGGGCACTGCAGGGGCCCCCGTAAGAGGGCCCCACTTTGTATTTCAGTGTCTGCGTTGCAGACACTGAAATACGAGACGGGTGCCACTGCACCCGTCGCACATACCCACTCCGCCGGCTCCATTCGGAGCCGGCTTCCTCGTGGGGAGGGGTTTCCCGCTGGGCTGGCGGGCGGCCTTCTGGCGGTCGCCCGCCAGCCCAGCGGGAAAGCCAGAATGGCCTCCGCGGTCTTTCGACCGCGGAGCGGCCATTTGGCGGCTCCCTCCAGGCGGGCGGCTCCCGCCGCCCGCGGGGGTCAGAATGACCCCCTTAGTGTCTAAAGAAAATGCACTTTTTGTTTTGCTAATAAATTTGGCACCTTTTGATGAATCTTCACAAAATTTTCAAAAACAATATGACGCTCACTTCAGCATCTGGAAAGTTTCGGGGTGATCTGTAAAGTGGGGGCCGAGAAAGAGCGAGGGTCTCAACACTTTTTCCCCATTCATGTTTCCACAGGGATTTTGAACACTGAAAGCACCAGAACTACTAAACAGAATTACATCAAATTTGGCAGAAAGGTAGCTTCAGGTCCAGAAAGCACACTTTTTGTTATTAGGTGTAAATTCATTCAGTAGTTTTTGAGAAATTAAAGAAACTTCAAATTTGTACATATAGGAATGTGAAGGCTCTGCGAACCTTCCCCATCTCGTGCTGAGATCGGATAGGCTGCCAACACTTTAGCAAGGAAGTGTTGGCTGGTATGTTGGGACTCAACTTCAGCCTAGTCCCAAATAAAAATGAAAGAAATACAAAAGATGCCAGGGTAGGGACACACTGACCCTTTAGGTCTTGGTGCTGGGCTGCTAGAGCTAAAAAGCATTTTTTCTTGAATTTTCAGCAGAGGTCATGGCAGATCCACGGATCTGCTGAAAATGAAAAAAAAAGAGGCGCAGCTCCTGCACTTGCTTCCGGGAGGCCCCCGGGTGGACCAGGTCCTGGGGCCATTTAATTTATCAATGAAATTCACCTGTTATAGAGTTATCTCAAGAACCTGGAATGAGTTAAAAAAAAACTCTGGCCCATGTTTCGCTCTCATTAGAGCTCATCAGAGAGGTTTAGCTTTGTCCAGACACAAGAGAGCACCCAGTATAAGTCAAAACAAAACCCTTTCAGGGTTAGAGTGATGCATAAATTATGCAAAAAAGAATAGAGAACTCTGGGTAGTTCCCAGGTTTAGGTGGAGAGCAGCTCTAGTAAGGAGCACCCTGCAACACCAGTGGCACTCTAGATTTGCTCACCTCAAATGTCTGTTTATCTAGTAAAGTTTTTAAGCATAGGATCAGCACAGTGCTATCCACGCCGAGCTAGATAGTGACACAGTCTTTTGTCATTGGTACAGCAAAGGCTTTAAGCATAGGTTTGACGCAGTGTCAACCTTACCGAGCTGTAAAATGACAAAACCAGGAGAGGCACTGACTGTTATGTGACCTTAGACACTGGCAGAAAGACACATGCTAAGGCACACAAATGCAAAAAAGTGGCATTTTCAGAATTGTGGTTCAGGATCTAACTTTATCATTAAATATGATGTATTTGAGTGTAAACATAATTTCTCTACCTGCTTCCAAACTTAAGTAATCACTTATTAAGTGTAATAATGTAAGCCAATGTTTGAAAGAGATAGGCCTTACAATAGTGAAAAGAACTTTAAGAGTTTTTCACTATTAGGGCATGTAAAACATAAACCGACATCTCCTACTTTTTAAATACCATGCAACCCACCCAAGAAGCCTTTAGGGCCTACTTTAGAGGTGGCTTATAACTACTGAAAAGGAATGTTTAGGCCTGGCAAAAGGTTTGTTTTGCCAGGTCGAAATGGCAGTTTAAAACTGCATTACAGGCTGCAGTGGCAGGCCAGAGACATGTTTTTAAGTGTTACTTTAGTGGGTGTCACAGTAAGTGCTGTGGGTGCACTAGTAGCATTTAATTTACAAGCCCTGGGTACATGTAGTACCATTTACTAAAGGCTTATAAGTTAATTTAATGTGCCAAATAGGTGTAGGCTAATCATGTTTTAGGGAGCGCACTAAAGCATTCCTGCACTGGTTAGCAGTCAAGAAAAACACATTCAGCAAAACAGGACGGATGAAGGCAAAAGGTTTGGAGGTTACCCTGCAGATAAGGCAAGGCACAAAATGGTCGCCCTGCTCAGGTGATAGTACGTGGAAATTGATGTTTTCTGCAGTGGTACTTGCCAGTTCTATGCCCCTCTGAACCGAGTTCAATTCCCCTGCAGACACTGAAGATACTCCTCTTCTCCTTATCTGTGGACCCCATCTATGAAACCCTTAACTTTAATTTGCTCACAGATGCATCCCAGTAGGCGGACAGTACCACCATGGCCAACAAAGTAATGTGGTCCATTCTGGTCCTTGAATCAGACTTCTGTCCCAAGGCCAAGGAAACTTTACCCATAAGGACGACAACTAGCAAAGTCCCGGAAATCTGACAGTGAAAAGAGCCAGGCCCCTGGCAATCCACTGCCAGGTGTAGGCTCCAAACAAGGGCCTCCGGCAGGCCACACTTACAATGAGTTCCCCAATTGCTCCTTACCTCTCCCAGACCTCTGATGTTTCTCAGTTTGGGGAGCGACAGACCTGGTTGTAAGGCAGGGTAAGAAAGTGAGCTATTGATTGAGGTGGGGGTAGATACCCCACTCAAAAAACAACCACAGTCCTTGTCAGGTTGAACCACAAAAGTCACCAAATTAACCCTCTGGTAGCTTGGCATAAAAACATTTAGGCTTAACCCCTTAGCTGCTGGGCCTTTCCCCCCCAGTGCTGAGCCCTTTTTTGGCTATTTGGGGTAGTTCGTGCTTAGGGCTTCATAACTTTTTGTCCACATAAGCTAACCACGCCAAATTTGAGTCCTTTTTTTCCAACATCCAAGGGATTCTAATGGTACCCAGAGTTTGTGGTTTCCCCTGGAGGAGACCAAGAAAATAGCCAAAATACAGTGATTTTTTTTTTTTTCCAAAAAAATTGGGAAAAAGGGCTGCCGAAGAAGGCTTGTGGTTTTTTCGCTGAAAATGCCATCAACAAAGGGTTTCTGGTGCTGAAATCACTATCTTCCCACCTTTCAGGAACTGGCTGACTTGAATCAGAAAACCACATTTTTCAACACAAATTTGGCATTTTACTGGGACATACCCCATTTTTACTATATTTGGTGCTTTCAGCCTCCTTCCAGTTAGTGACAGGAATGGGTGTGAAACCAATGCTGGATCCCGGAATGCTAAACATTTCTGAAAACTAGACAAAATTCTGAATTCAGCAAGGGGTCATTTGTGTAGATCCTACAAGGTTTTCCTACAGAAAATAACAGCTGAAATAAAAAAATATTGAAATTGAGCTGAAAACAACAGCCATTTTTCTTTATGTTTTACTCTGTAACTTTTTCCTGCGATGTCAGATTTCTGAAAGCAATATACCGTTTTGTCTGCTGGACTCTTCTGGTTGCGGGATATAAAGGGCTTGTAGGTTCATCAAGAACCCTAGGTACCCAGAGCCAATAAATGAGCTGCACCCTGCAGTTGGTTTTCATTATATACTGGGTATACAGCAAAGAGTGAAAAAGAGGTATCAAGAAAACCTTTGCATTTCCAAAATGGGATCAAGATAAGGTTTTGAGGAGCAGTTGTTATTTGCACATCGCTGAATTCCGAGGTGCCCATACTAGCATGTGAATTGCAGGGCATTTCTCAAATAGACGTCTTTTTTACACACTCTCTTATATTTGGAAGGAAAAAATGTAGAGAAAGATAAGGGGCAATAACACTTGTTTTGCTATTCTATGTTCCCCCAAGTCTCCCGATAAAAATGATACCCCACTTGTGTGGGTAGGCCTAGCGCCCGCGACAGGAAACGCCCCAAAACGCAACATGGACACATCCTATTTTTTTTATAGAAAACACAGCTGTTTTTTCCAAAGTGCCTACCTATAGATTTTGGCCTCTAGCTCAGCCGGCACATAGGGAAACCTAACAAACCTGTGCATTTTTGAAAACTAGAGACCTAGGGGAATCCAAGATGGGGTGACTCGTGGGGCTCTGACCAGGTTATGTTACCCAGAATCCTTTGCAAACCTCAAAAAGTGGCTAAAAAACAAGTTTTCCTCACATTTCGGTGACAGAAAGTTCTGGAATCTGAGAGGAGCCTCAAATTTCCTTCCACCCAGCGTTCCCCCAAGTCTCCCGATAAAAATGATACCTCACTTGGGTGGGTAGGCCTAGCGCCCGCGACAGGAAACGCCCCAAAGCGCAACGTGGACACATCCAAATTTTTGAAAGAAAACAGAGGTGTTTTTTGCGAAGTACCTACCTGTAGATTTTGGCCTCTAGCTCAGCCGGCACCTAGGGAAACCTACCAAACCTGTGCTTTTCTGAAAACTAGAGACCTAGGGGAATCCAAGGAGGGATGACTTGCGGGGCTCGGACCAGGTTCTGTTACCCAGAATCCTTTGCAAACCTCAAAATTTGGCTAAAAAAACACATGTTCCTCACATTTCTGTGGCAGAAAGTTCTGGAATCTGAGAGGAGCCACAAATTTCCTTCCACCCAGCGTTCCCCCAAGTCTCCCGATAAAAATGATACCTCACTTGTGTGGGTAAGCCTAGCGCCTGCGACAGGAAACGCCCCAAAGTGCAACGTGGACACATCCAAATTGTTTGAAGAAAACAGAGGTGTTTTTTGCGAAGTGCCTACCTGTAGATTTTGGCCTCTAGCTCAGCCGGCACCTAGGGAAACCTACCAAACCTGTGCATTTCTGAAAACTAGAGACCTAGGGAAATCCAAGGAGGGGTGACTTGCGGGGCTCGGACCAGGTTCTGTTACCCAGAATCCTTTGCAAACCTCAAAAAGTGGCTAAAAAAACAAGTTTTCCTCACATTTCTGTGACAGAAAGTTCTGGAATCTGAGAAGAGCCTCAAATTTCCTTCCACCCAGCGTTCCCCCAAGTCTCCCGATAAAAATGATACCTCACTTGTGTGGGTAGGCCTAGCGCCCGCGACAGGAAACGCCCCAAAGCGCAACGTGGACACATCCAAATTTTTGGAAGAAAACAGAAGTGTTTTTTGCGAAGTGCCTACCTGTAGATTTTGGCCTCTAGCTCAGCCGGCACCTATGGAAACCTACCAAACCTGTGCATTTCTGAAAACTAGAGACCTAGGGGAATCCAAGGAGGGGGGACTTGCGGGGCTCCGACGAGGTTCTGTTACCCAGAATCCTTTGCAAACCTCAAAAAGTGGCTAAAAAAACACATGTTCCTCACATTTCTGTGGCAGAAAGTTCTGGAATCTGGCAGGAGCCACAAATTTCCTACCACCCAGCGTTCCCCCAAGTCTCCCGATAAAGATGATACCTCACTTGTGTGGGTAGGCCTAGCGCCTGCGACAGGAAACGCCCCAAAGCGCAACGTGGACACATCCAAATTTTTGGAAGAAAACAGTGGTGTTTTTTGCGAAGTGCCTACCTGTAGATTTTGGCCTCTAGCTCAGCCGGCACCTAGGGAAACCTACCAAACCTGTGCATTTCTGAAAACTAGAGACCTAGGGGAATCCAAGGAGGGGTGACTTGCGGGGCTCGGACCAGGTTCTGTTACCCAGAATCCTTTGCAAACCTCAAAAAGTGGCTAAAAAAACAAGTTTTCCTCACATTTCGGTGACAGAAAGTTCTGGAATCTGAGAGGAGCCACAAATTTCCTTCCACCCAGCGTTCCCCCAAGTCTCCCGATAAAAATGATACCTCACTTGTGTGGGTAGGCCTAGCGCCCGTGACAGGAAATGCCCCAAAACGCAACGTGGACACATCACATTTTTTCATAGAAAACAGTGCCTACCTGTGGATTTTGGCCTCTAGCTCAGCCGGCACCTGGGGAAACCTAGCAAACCAGCACATTTTTGAAAACTAGAAACCCAGGGAAATCCAAGATGAGGTGACTTGTGGGGCTCGGACCAGGTTCTGTTACCCAGAATCCTTTGCAAACCTCAAAATGTGGCTAAAATAACACGTTTTCCTCACATTTCGGTGACAGAAAGTTCTGGAATCTGAGAGGAGCCACAAATTTCCTTCCACCGAGCGTTCCACCAAGTCTCCCGATAAATATGATACCTCACTTGTGTGGTTAGGCCTGGTGCCTGCGACAGGAATATATCACACAACGGTCAATGTTGGTCCTTACGTGAGGCAGCTGTTGACCCTGGGGTGATCCATTCCTGACACAGGCACTAGGTGTAGGCACTCAAGTGGGGTAGTGTTTTTATCAGGACAGGTGAGGAGTCACTGGGTGGTAGGAATGTTGTGGATCCCAGCAGATTCCTGTAGTTTGTGTGACAGAAATGCGAGAAAAATTGAGTTTTTTTTCAACATTTCAGCTTTGCAGGGTATTCTGGGTAAGAAAACTTTGGGGAATCCACACAAGTCACACCTCTGTGGACTCCCCCGAATGTCTAGTTTCCAGAAATGTTTGGGTTTAGTGTGTTTCTCTATATGGCCACCGAATCCAGGACCAAAAACACAGGTGCCTGCCTTACAAAACCAGTTTGTTTTGCCATAGATAATTTTGATGTCTCCACAATATGATTTGGGTGGAGGAATTTGGGGCTGAACTAAATTGGGGAGCTCCCAAGAGAACACTCTCTCTCTGCTTGCCGCCGCATTCACCTGCTCTCTGGGTTGGCCTAACCCACTATTACCCAGTTGCACGAATAGCTTGCGAAGGGACAGCAGGACTGTCCTCATCACCTCCCTCATAATGTACTGGAAGAGGAGTTATCGAATGGGACTCCTCTGACTGAAAAATCACTCCCAGAGTCTGCGCCATTGTCCTATCCCTCAGATGCTGTCTCAGTATCTGATGTCTCAGTCTCTCATCCTATGTCAGAGCGGTCCTTTATAACCTGAGTGCAGGCAGCAGTCATCCATCAAGATGCCATCTCTGCTATTGGTTAAACTGTTGTTCTAAAACACTAGCCTACGTAGACAGTCACAAAATCGATGGTGTGTGAGATACGTGCAACAATGGAGGCCACCTTACCTGCGCTTTTTCCCTCAATCAGCACGTACTTTCAAGTCACTCAAAAAACACCTTGTCACATACCATTCGTCACAGTCTTTAGCACCTCCTGCGCCCAGTCCAACAATCATTATTGGTGCTCCCACTCCCTCGGATTCCCTCATTACCACCCAGCAAAAGTGCCCTTCATCTCTCCATAGACTTTACTAATGTACTCAGCTATTTACATAAAATACAGATTTGCTCTTTGCAGTAGGCATATAAACCTTCTGCGCTTCTTTATGGCACTAAAACTGCCACTAGACAAGTCGGACCCTTTTCCCCCCAGGGAAACCACACACATATTGACAAAAGTGATATATATATGACAGCCAACCACCTGAAACTCAACTCAAGCAAAACCGAAATAATCCTCTTTGGCCCACACAAAAACACCTGGGACCCCTCATGGTGGCCCACCACGCTAGGCCCTGCACCCACCCCCGCCAACCACGCACGCAACCTCAGCATCATCCTAGACTCCTCCCTCTCGATGACCCAACAAATCAACGCTCTCACCTCCTCATGCTTCAACACACTCCGTATACTGAAAAACATTCAAATGGATCCCCACAGAGACCAGAAAAACTGTCACTCACGCACTCATCAGCAGCAGGCTTGATTACGGAAACGCCCTCTACGCCGGCACCACTCTAAAACTCCAGGGCAAACTACACGCATCCAGAACTCAGCAGCACGGCTCATCCTCGACCTCCGCCGACACGAACACATCTCTCCACACCTCAAATCCCTCCACTGGCTCCCCATTGACTAAAGGATCACCTTCAAGATCCTCATCCTCGCACACAAATCACTCCACAACACAGGCCCTGCCTACCTCAACGAGAGTCACCTTCCACACCCCCACACGAAACGTCCGCTCAGCTGACCTCTCTCTCGCCTCTGTCCCCCGCATCAAACATACCACCACCGGGGGCAGATCCTTCTCCTACCTTGCACCCAAAACCTGGAACGCCCTCACAACAAACCTTCGCAAGACCCAAAACCTACTTCTTTTCAGGAAGGGCCTCAAAACCTGGCTTTTCGAACAGTGAACCTCCCAGCCCCTTTCCCTCCCCCCGCCCCCCCTCCAGCGCCTTGAGACCCTCATGGGTGAGTAGCCGCTTTATAAATCTCTCTGATTGATATAGATCTACCTCTATATATATATATATCTATCTACATAGATATATCTATCTACATAGATATATATAGATCTATATATATATATTTTTGTTTTAGTTGTTGTATGGTTTCCTTGGGGGCCCCCAGGGAAACCCTACAACATCTAAAAAAAAATATTGCCCCCCACAGGGGGTCACCCTGCCCACAGGCGACCCCCTGTCATTTTATTTTATTTTTTTTATTTTTATTTTTGAAAAAAAAAATGAAAAAAATATCCCCTGGGGGGGGGACCGCGATCGCACCTACCTTTTTTTTTTAATAAAAATGATGCCGGTGGGGGCGGCCCGTTTTCCGAGGGGGCCGCCCCCCCAAAGTGAAATCCCTGGCGTCTAGTGGTGTTTCCTGGCCCCCGATCCCAGCTGTGCTGCGATCGGGGGCCAGGAAACACTTTCAGAAGGCGTCGTAAGAAAGGGGAGACTCTCCCCTTTCTTACGAGGCCTTCTGAAACTGTTTCTGGCCCCCGATCGCAGCAGGATTATTTTTTTTTTAAACCTCCCCCCGGGAGACACGGAAGCTTCCGTGTCTCCCCCCGCCCCCCACCCGCCCCTTTGTGACGCATTTCAAAGGTGTTTTTCCCATCAAAGCAGGAAGCAGCCTTGTAGCCGCTTCCTGCTTTGATGGGGAAAACGGCCTTTCCCATGTTCGGGAAGGCCTCGTAAGAAAGGGGAGAGTCTCCCCTTTCTTACGAGGCCTTCCTGAAAGTGTTTCCTGGCCCCCGATCGCAGCACTGCGATCGGGGGCCAGGAAACACTTTCAGGAAGGCCTCGTAAGAAAGGGGAGACACTCCCCTTTCTTACAAGGCCTTCCTGAAAGTGTTTCCTGGCCCCCGGTCGCAGCTGCGATCGGGGGGCCAGGAAACCTGAAAGTGTTTCCTGGCCCCCGATCGCAGTACAGCTGCGACCGGGGGCCAGGAAACACTTTCAGGAAGGCCTTGTAAGAAAGGGGAGTGTCTCCCCTTTCTTACGAGGCCTTCCCGAACGTGGGAAAGGCCGTTTTCCCCATCAAAGCAGGAAGCGGCTACAAGGCTGCTTCCTGCTTTGATGGGAAAAACACCTTTGAAACGCGTCACAAAGGGGCGGGTGGGGGCCGGGGGGAGACACGGAAACTTCCGTGTCTCCCGGGGGAAGGTTTAAAAAAAAAAAAAATCCTCGGGTGCGATGCACCCGAGGATTTATTAATAACCTTCCTGGTGTCGGCCACTGGTCGTGACCCGCACCAGGGATGGTGTGTGGGCGTCGGCCAGTGGCCGACGCTCGCATCTAACAGGTTAACTGAATGATACTCTATGAAATATTTTTGCAGCACACAAACAGTAAGAAAGTGAAAACACAACACAATATAAATCCCAAACCAATTTAGAAAGATAGATAAATAAAATTAGATCAGAACAACAAAAATTCAATCTGTATAACTCTAGATAATCAATTTTAATGTATTAGGTTGATATAGAGCCTAACAGCACATAGTGCCACTCTCGGTCATTTGGTCATGCTAGATCTAGGGAAAGTCACAGGTTCAAGCCGATTGTGATGGAGCGTGGGTCAAATACATGGACTGGGTTAGATCCAGCTGAAAAAGTTACCTTCTTAAAGTCTATGGGAAAGAGTTCCATTTGGGTGGAGGAGGTGCATTGCTGGTCGTCTCAGCATGAATGTCAGATTGGCAGTTGCAGAGAGGCCTCTGGAACCTGTCCCTGTAGCTCAGAGATGTACAAAATAAACCCACATGTACTATTGTTTAAATACCATGCACCCTTCCCCAGGATTTTGTTAGGCTTACCATATGGGTGACTTATAAGTATTAAAAAGGAAGGTTTATGCCTTTGAAAAGGTTTATTTTGCCAGGTCGAGATAGTAGTTTAAAACTACACTACAAGCTGCAATGGCAGTATTCGACATTTATAGCTTTTAAGTGGTACTTTAGTGTGTGGCATAATGAGTGATGCAGGCACACTAGTAGCATTTTATTTACAGGCTCTGAGTATGTGTACACAAGGAGCAAGGGAAGCTTAGAACAGCAGAAAAGCATCTGGTACATGCATTGGTGCACTGCAAAATTCCAGTTTAGGGAATGGGCATGTCACACCAGGGCCTCTCAGATTATTCAGTTTTCTTTGTGTGAGAGTTCTTCCTCTTTTTTGTTAAACGTTGGTGATAGTAAACTAATATATTATTTTTAAGTATATGGGTGATCGATGCTTTAACAGACAATGGCCATCCAATCTTACAAAATAAGGACAAGTATTTACATTGTACTCATTTCAAAGTTATCAGTGGGTGTATTCCAATAGTAAAAAAGGCAACAGGAAAACCCCTCCTGTTTCATGAGGATGTAGTGTAAGGGTATCTCTCTGTGGCAAAAGTGACAAAATGAATACGCTGCAATTACTCCTGCAGACTATGCTTTGCATAGATTTCCATGCATGCCCATTTCAATTTTGTGTGTTTTGTGCTTTTTGTATCTAGGTTATTCTCACTTTGGAATACCCGTCCCCCCAACTTGAAAAAGACCGACTCCCAGAAAAATGTATGTGTTAATACATTCATTTAAGAATTTAAATTCAGGTTTTGTCATAAGAAATGTGAATTTACATTGGAAAAATAGGCTATTTCTTATCATTTCCTCTGGCTTTGACCTGAATGTAGAAAATCTGCCTTTTCTGTGTGGGCATCATGGAATTATCATCTTTTAACAGACTGTATATTTTTTAGGGTCTTTACCCTTGCTAACTAGTAGCAAAGTGCCTGTGCTCCCCTGTTAGATATGGTTGAAATGGCATTTTCCTAATTGGTATATCAGACCTGCCTGTATGTCCCTAGTATATGGTACAAAGTGTACCCCAAGACTGGATGTTAAATACCACTAGTGGACTGTAGCACTTATGGTGCCACTCACTGCAGTGGTAGTGCAAACATGGCTTCAGGCTCACTCTGTGCAGCCTTACAGTACACAATTCAATTTGACCTGCCAAATTAAACCCTTTTGACAGGTAAAAGCTTCCTTTTTAATATTATGTCTCACCTATGTAGGCCTTGTAGTCCATAAGGCAAGGTGCATGGCATTTAAAAGTGGGACTTATAAAAATGTAATGTTAACATGCCCATAGAGTAACTAGCACCTACAAGTTATGTTTCACTGTGGCAGGCCTAGCTGTCCTGTGCAGAAAACCAGAGTACTGTTTAAAATCCATACACTGTATTTTGGGGATGGAACTAGCTAGAAAAATAGCTAAATAACTATTTTTAATACTTATTCAAAATCCAAATCAGAGGTGAAACTAGATGTTTTGTTTACAAACTATTAAGGAAAAAGTAACTTTTAGAAGGCTACCTTTTCCCGTCTGAAGCTCCTGCAGGCTAATTTGCTCTTAAACTTCTCCCAGTGTGGATTAGCATTTGAATAGGAATGCAAAAAGGTGGGAAATGCTTCCCAGAAGCAAATACTAGGCTGACCTGAATGGGCCAAGGTGATGCCTCTGAACCTCCCAGAATATGTAGGGTAGAGGCATCCTTTTTGACATTAGAGTCTCAAGTCCTGCTTCATTGTCAATGCCTGCTTGACAGGTGGGGTGCACTCGCATGTCAGAAATTAGAATGGCAACATAATTCTTGTGTAGCTACTGCCTGGTTGCTGAAGGGTGCTGCTTAGTCCCACCAGACGTCAATCCCTGAGTTTCACATATAATACTGCGAGAGACTGGAAGAAGATGGCAAGACAATTTTTGTGCTTTTACTGTCAGGATGCTGATGAAGCCTGGTTTAATCTACTAGATTTCATTCTCTGGGTTTAATGTGGGCAGAGTGGCTACCTCAATCTAGATTTTGGTGTTCGATGTGGAAGGATACTAGGACTACCATAGTACACTCTCCACACTCACTCCCAAACATGAGAGCCAAGGATTAGTATGACCCAAGGTTTTGGCAACCTTGAAAATGCCCAAAGTTGGTGGGAGCAGCCCTGGAACTGGTTCCTATTGGTTAACACATGCCCAGGAGTCATCATTGCTATCCAATAGCTCATTACAGGTATAAATGTGGCACCTTCAGGCACCCAAGAACACTCATGGACCTTAGGAACAACAAAAGCTGGCAGGAACTGCTGTCTTTGACCTAGGAGAAGCCCTGCAGGACCTGACCTGGTACCTCTTGTACCCAGGACAAATACGTGGACTCCAAGGGTCATGAGGCTGACCTGCTTTGCAAGCTGAAGGGTTACAACAAGATACAAGCAACTGGGCTTGGACTGGATATTGCTAGTGACTTCTGTCTGTCACCCTGTGAGTTTCTAAGTGGTTCCCTTAGGTCCTGGGGGCTTTAAAAGTGCTCTCCTGTGGTGTAGTGCAACTTAAAGGACTAATGTTGAATGTAAAAATCTTTGACCAGGACAAACTTGGTTGGTTTATCCAAAAAGAGCTCCATTATGCCAACCTTTACTATTGACTATCATGGGCAGTTTGTGTTTCAGTGCTCTGTTCCTACATAAAACTTTATATGTCCACTTACCTTTTTTTGTCAAATTGTTGTCCTTTATTTCTTAAAATGTACTCTATTTTTCTAATTAGGTTTGGGATTTTTAATGCTTTGCATTTTGACTATATATGATTCTGCATAAATACTTTGTACATATGCCATTTGTTAAGCCTGTCTGCTCTGCACCATAGCTAAGAGGGGGTTGAGTTCAGGTTAATTTAGTGACTTTGAGAGCTCACCCTGACAAGGACTGTGATTATTTCTTGGGGTGGGTACATATACTAATACTCAACTTTCATACTCTAAACAATTTAACAAGAATGACAATATTCATTTATTTATCACTACCAAACAACCCTTGTCCAAACTCAGTAGTGGGAACTTCTCTGCTTCTTTATCTTCCTACCTGCCTGTAGTTTTCGTAATCGATAAACAAAGATCTCCATGATTTTACTAACTGAATCCTTAGTGTCCTCCACAACACTCTTCCAGCAACAAACAGCAGAGGACACTGTCTTCGTTCTTGAGTGCCTTAGTATAATTCACATTTAATGGATGCTAAACTTTATTGTAAAGAACTAGAATGCATATAGCATTATGACTAATCAGCTCCTAGCAGAACTGCCAACCAGAATTAATGCCTACGTAAAGCTTGTTCATTCCAATAACACCTCTCATTGGTGACCCAAAGTCTTTACTCCAGAAACTCTAGTAAGTGTTGGAATTTAGGGGGCACTGCCATTGCATCTCTTTTTGTGATGCAACAGCGGCACATTCCTTGCAACCATGTCTGAGAAAAGACATGAATGCCTCATATTGCCCTTGTCCTTTGACGCGGGGCAGCACAACAAAGTGACTTGCTGCGTGGCCCTATGCCTGTCTCTCTAGTTGGCAAAGGTAGGCACCCTGTCCAAGTAGGGACCACAACCTTAGTCAGGTTAAGTCAGTTACACAATCTAAATTAAACTGTGCTCACCCCCTTGTAGCTTGGCACAGAGATGTCAGGTTTAACTTAAAAGGCAATGTTGAAAGTATCTGTTCAGCATTTAAATTGCAGTAACACAGTAGAAACAAAAAAAAAAACACCAAAAGACTCCACACCACCAGAATATTTATCTGAGCAAAACGAGACCGAAATGATACAAATCCAATCAGTAGAACTCAAGATATGATTTTTTAAAGAATAAATTGTAAAGTAGTGCTTAAAAGACAATAGTGCTAGAAGGTGACTTGAGGCGGCTCTAGACCGGGATAAATCCAAAGTTCAAGTCTACTTCAATGGAGGAGAGGCCAGCTACAGGACCCATGCAGGGCCTGCTGAATAAGTACCTAAAAGGCAAGCTTCGACGTGGAAGACTTGATGTGTCAGCTCCTATATGCACAATTGGGTAGATGCATCATAGTCAAGCCTCAAAGTGATGTTTTTGGATCGGTGCTGTGTTGTTGTTAAACCTCGCAGTCGGGTCCCCCATTGTCAATGAATCAGCACTGTGTCGGCATTGAAGGGCACTGCATTGGTCCTGAGTGGTGCAATGGCCTCAATGCATCCATGTTTGGAGGAAAAACAGCAGCAGAGTCAGCTCTCAAGGCCCAGGACTGGATTATATCCTCTTGGCTGGGTAGGACTTACATGGGGCTTAGTCCAGCAGCTGAAGCAGAGTTGAGGGAAGTCGTTAATGGTTGTGAGAGCCCCTGGAGTCATTTGGTTCTGGGGATGAAGAGATGCAGGTCCAGTCCTTCCCGCTCCAAGGAAAGGAGGGCAGCAGGCAACAGGGCATGCAGGAGTCCAGCAAAGTCCAACTGAGTGGCAGTCATTTCAACTGTAATGCAGTCCTTCTTCCTGTCAGAGTATCCTCAGTCCAGAAGTGTACTGATTTGGTAGGGTCAGAAGTCCAGTTCTTAAACCTAGTGGTGCCTTTGAAGTGAGATGACTTCAAAGAGGGGCTTTGAAGTTCACACAGGTCCTCCCTTTCCTGTCCTGGCTACAGGGGTTTAGCAGCTCTTTCTATGGGGACAGGCACAGCCCTATTCAGGTGCAAGTGTCAGCTCCTCCCCCCATGTAAATCAGGAAAGCCCATCAGCCAGGCAATGGACAATCAGGATTTAAGTGGCATACCTCAGCTCTTTTTGTATGTGACTGTTTAGAGGGAATGAACAAAGCCCAGCAGTGTCAGCAGGCACACAGGGTTTAAGAGTAGAAGAAGGCCAATTTTCTAAAAGTGGTATTTTTAAAATTTGTAAGCATAAATCAAACTTTACCATTAAAGAGGATTACTATTACAAGTCCATGGCTACCAATCATGACAGTCCTACTCCTTCTCAATCAGGAGTTACACCTAATGAAGGTATTAAGCAATCCCAATCACTGTCCTCTAAGAGGGGTAGGTGTAGGAGGCTGGTTTGTAGTGGATACCTAAGGTACTTACACCTTAAACCAGGTCCAGTTTTCCCTTATTAGTTAAATATAGACAGTGTCTAGTAGCCAGACTCTCTAGGGCTCTCTGGAAGAGCAGCCAAGGCCTAACTAGGAGACATGCAAAGCTCATGCAATACCACTGTAGTCACACAGTACTCACACATATGAAAAAAATACTTAGGGGGTCATTCTAACCCTGGCGGTCCAAGACCGCCAGGGCTAAAATGACGGGGGCACCGCCAACAGGCTGGCGGTGCCCCGCTGGGCATTCTGACCGCGGCAGTTCGGCCGCGGTCAGAAGTGAAAATGAATCCTCCATGGCAGCGCAGCAAGCTGCGCCGCCATGGAGGATTCTGACACCCCATACCGCCATCCTGTTCCTGGCGGTTCTCCCGCCAGGAACAGGATGGCGGTATGGGGTGTTGCGGGGCCCCTGGGGCCAATGGCATGGGCACTGCAGGGGCCCCCGTAAGAGGGCCCCAAAAAGAATTTCAGTGTCTGCTTTGCAGACACTGAAATTCGCGACTGGTGCAACTGCACCCGTCGCACCTTCCCACTCCGCTGGCTCAATTCTGAGCCGGCGTCCTCGTGGGAAGGTAGTTTTACACTGGGCTGGCGGGCAGCCTTTCGGCGGTCGCCCGCCAGCCCAGTGTAAAACACAGAATAGCCGCAGCGGTCTTCCGACCGCGGTGCGGTATTCTGGAGGGGGGAAGTCTGGCGGGCGGCCTCCGCCGCCCGCCAGACTTAGAATCACCCCCTTAGTGTTACAAAAATAAAGGTACTTTATTTTGGTGACACAAATGCCAAAGTTACCATAGAGACTATACTCCCTTAGGAGGGCAGGTCCCTGTGGCAGGAAACTGCGCACGCAGGCTCTGCGCTAGCAGGCCTTAGATTGGTTTGACAGGCTACTTTAGTGGGTGGCACAAGCAGCGCTGCAGGCCCACTAGTAGCATTTAATTTACAGGCCCTGGGTATAGGGATACCACTTTACAAGGGACTTATAGGTAAATTAAATATGCCAATTAGGTATAATCCAACAATACCAATTTTGTAAGGGAGAGCACATGCATTTTAGCACTGGTTAGCAGTGAAACAGTGCTCAGAGTCAACGCCAGCCAACAAAGGTCAGAAAAATAAGGAGGCAAAAAGCAAAAAGTCTGGGGAATGACCCTGTAAAAGGGCCAGGTCCAACACTAATATGCAGAAATAGCTGTAAAAACAGTTAGAAAACAGTGTAAATAGTGAAAATCACAATAGTTAGAAATGGACCTAAGAGGAACACAAACCATATACTAAGAAAGTGGAATGCGAATGTCGGTTTCCCGCATAGGTAAGTGTAGTGTGTAGAGGGGCACTGGGAGTATTAGAAAACACCAAAGTAAATAATAGAAACCACCCTAGAGTCGAAAAAAGCAGGAGAAAATCACAGTAACTTTCCTAGAACACACAAGAACACGAGAAAGAACATATTGCAAGAACCAGAAGAGACTGCAAGACACCAACAATGGATTCCTCGACCTGAAGACCTGTGGAAGAAGATGACAAAGTCGAAGAAGCATTGAAGAGTCCGGGGAAAATAGGAGCCCCTGCTAACCCAGAAGAAGGTGCAAAAGAAGAACCACCAGTGAGGAACAACAGTCAGTATTGCACCCAAGAAGACAGATGAGGGTTCCTGGTTGGTGCAGAAGATGTCCCACGCCAGATGGATGAATATAGTCTGGTTTGCGTTGCTGGATTCTGACAACAAGCCTTGGCACATGCAAAGTACACGATTAGCGAAAAATGACGCTGCCCGGGACCAAGGGGACCTGGTGGACTCTACCCAGGAGGGGGAGTCAGAAGGGGCTCTCAGCAACTCAGAGAGCCCTCAGAAGACAAGGCAGCATGCACAGAAGTCCCACAGTATGGTGACAAAGAAGGTGCAAAAGGAGGCCCACGCCGCATTACACAAAGGGATCCCATGCCGCTGGAGAACCACTCAGGAAGCTGTGCATCGCAGGAGAGAGGGCTGGGGGCCAGAGCTACATGGTGCAAGAAGAACTTAGTGGAATGATGCCAACAAGCCTTGACAACTGTAAAACACGTGGTGCACAGGGGTACTGTCTTGCGTGGGAGGCAAGCTCTTACCTCCACCATAGTTGGACAGTTGGATTTCAGGACCATCAGGACCACTTCAGTTCACCACCCTTGTTGCTGGATGCATGCACCTCTTCAGGAGAGGGTATCCACGCCACCAGTCATCGCTACGGAGGGGTGCCTGCTGAAGCAGGGAAGTGACACCTTCACTTTAAGGGAGATTCCTTTGGAGCAGGCTGAAGACTGGTAGTCCTTGGAGGATGCACATCCTGGAAACAGTTGCAGTTGCTGGCAGGAGCTGACAATGCAATGTTGCAGAAGTCATCTTTGCTTCTTTGTTGCAGTTTGTAGAGTTCCTGGAGGGTCCAGCGTGCAGTTTCTTCAGTAAGAAGGTGAAGTAAAGGATGCAGAGGATTCCTACTGTTATGCAATCCGAATCTGAAGAACCACCCAAGAGAGTGACCCTAAATAGCCCTGAAAGGGGGATTGGTCAGCTACGCAGGTAAGCACCTATCGGGGGGGGCTCTGACATCACCTGCTGGGACTGGCCACTCAGATGCTCCCAGAGTTGCCTGTCAACTTGGAATCCAAGATAGCAAAACCCAGGAACCCTCTGGAGGAGCTCTGAGCACCACCCCTGGGCAGGTGATGGACAGGGGAGTGGTCACTCCCCTTTCCTTTGTCCAGTTTTGCACCAGAACAGGGACTGGGGGTCCCTGACCCCGTGTAGACTGAATTATGCATGGAGGGCACCATCTGTGCCCTTCAGATCATTTCCAGAGGATCTGGGAGGGTACCCCTCCAGTGCCTGTAACACCTATTGCCAAAGGGAGAGGGTGTAAAACCCCTCTCTCAAAGGAAACTCTTTGTTCTGCCTTCCAGGGCTCGAGCTGCTTGAGCAACAAGAGGGCAAAAACCTGTCTGTGAGGTGGCAGCTGCTGGGGGTGCCTGGAAAACCTCAGAAGGCTGTAATGGCAGTAGTCGGGGTCCTCTAAGGAACTCCAAGAGTACATGAAATCATACAACCAGTGCTTGCAAAAGCCTTAGGGTATGATTCCAACATGTTTGATACCAAACATGGCCATATTCGGAGTTAACATTGTGAAAAAGGACATAGGAAGTGACCTATGTCCAGTGCACTTGTAAAATGGTGTCCCAGCACTCACGAAGTCTGGGAAAATGGTCCTGAGGTCATGGGGGCACCTCTGCTAGAGCAGGGGTGTCCTCACACACAGGTACTCTGCACCCAGCCTTCAGGGCTAGAAGGCTTACAATATGGGTGACCTATAAGTGACCTGGTGCAGTGTAAATGGCAGTGAAAGGGTGCATGCACCTTTTTACACATGTTACAATGGCAGTCCTGTAGAAACCTTTGCATGGGCTCCCTATGCGTGGCAAAAGCAATGCTGCAGCCCAGAGGGATCCCTTGGAACCCCAATGCCCTGGGCACTTGGTAGGAAATACTAAGGACTTATAAGGGGGAACCAGTCTGCCAATTATGAGTGGAATACTGTGTTAACAGTATCCAACAACCACATTTAGAGGGAGAGAGCACTACTGGGGTCCTGGTTAGCAGGATCCCAGTAGACACAGTCAAACACTCTGACAAATAGGCCAAAAGTGGGTGTAACCATGTAGAAAGAGGTTACATTCCTACAGTAGGCCCTACAGTAGTGAAAAACAGATTTGGGAGTTTTTCACTACTAGGACATGTAAAACTAAGTAGTGCATGTTCTGCCTTCTACTTACACAGCTCTCAGCCCTATGGGCTATCTGGGGCCTACCTTGGGAGTGTTGTATGTGTAGTGAAAGGAGAGTTTAATAGCTTGCAAGGGGCTTTAAATGCCAAGTCGGCATGCAGTGGCAGGCCTGATAAAGGTTTACAGGGCTACTTACGTGGGTGGCACAATCAGTTCTGCAGGCCCACTAGTAGCAGTTAATTTATAGACCCTGGGCACATGTAGTGCTTTTTACTAGGATCTTACAAGTAAATTAAAAATGCCAGTTGTGGATACATCAGTGTTATCATATTTTAGGGGACAGAGCACATGCATGTTAGCACTGGTTAGCAGTGGTAACATGCTCAGAGTCCTAAGGACAGTAAAAACAGATCAGCAAAAATGAGGCAAAGCAGGAAAAACGTTTGGGGAAAAACCACCCTAAGGCTCTTAGGTCTAACAGCAAGGTTTTTCAAATTTCACACTCCTTATCTAATACAGAATGGTCTTCCACCACCTTCAAGTCCTAGCAAGAAGAACACCTTCCCTACTTTTTTGGCTGACAAAATGTCCTTAATTTTCAATGCATCGCTGGAGCCTCTTTCTGAATAATCACGTTCTGCCTTCTCATCAATTGTCCACATATCTCTACATTCCTATCTCAGAATTCTCACTCAGATCCCTTATCATTTCAGAAAAATGTCTATCTTTCCACCTGTATCTGTGCCACTCTTGATCCTTGCCCTACTGATTTTCAATAGCTTGGAAAATGGCCATTTCCCTATCTATCCAGGCTCTCTAGAATAAATCTATTTGCTTTCCTTCAGCCCCACCCCATGGAAGCAGGCCAATGTGTTGCCTTGCTAAAAAAAAGCCCTCAGTCGACACATAAGTCCTAAGTAATTGCTGGTCTTTATCTCTTGTGAATCTACCTATTTAATTACTGGACAAGGTTACCAATAAACAACTCTCCATATTCTTGAAAGTCAATTACATCTTTGATATAATTCAATCAGTGTTAAGACCATCACACAACATGGAATCATTCCTGATCTCGGTCCTTGATAACCTTTGCATGATGATTGGCAAGGGCAGCTGGTCCTTCTGGAACATTGTGCAGTCTTTGATACAGTCTCCCATGGTCGGCTCTTAAATTACCTTTTTACAAAAGAGATTTGTGAAAAGGCATTAGCCTGAATCTCCTCTTACCTTAAAAGTTTTAGTCCTCTTCTTTCTCACTCTGAATTCAAACAACTTTCTCATGGGTTCCCACAATGTTCATCCCTTTCCCCAATCCTTCTCAATCTCTTTGCTCTCTCCCTTGCTCCACTCATCCTCTCCTTTGGCTTCTGTATAATGTGCTATTTGATGACACACAAATTATCTTTAAACTTGGTGACCAGTCCTCTTCAGCTAGGAAATTAATCCAGAAATGTATCCTCAACATCAACTTCTGAATTAAAAATAACTCCCTGAAACTCAACTCTAATGATATTGAGATCCTTATCATTAGTAGCAAGAGCAAATTATTTTCATGGCCCTCTGAATTCTTGCCTTTCCACTATGGCCTGTTCTGCCATTTGTGTCCACAACATTGGGGTCTATTTAGACCAAGCCCAATATCCTACTGCTCAGATTTAAAAATCATTTTCTACTTGCTTCTTCCAAATGAGGCTACTGAGAACATTTTCTACCTTCACTTTCCCATCGTCAGGTGGTGCAGGCTGTTTTCCTTAGTCTCCTGGACTACTGCAACTCTATAGATCCAGTGCCTTGAAGTCATTCAAAATTCAGCTGCCAGACTCTAATTTTTAATCTTCTCCCTTGCACTCTATCCTCTGGCATTCTTCACTGGTTGCAAGTCACCAAAGTTGAATTTTCAAGTCCTTATGACTGGCTCCCAGTGCTTTATATAAGCCTGGTTCACAATGACTTCAACATTGCTTAGATCTCAACCTCTGGTAAGCTGTTTCTTGTCCCATATCACCACTGCATTTTTGCGGGACAACAGACTTTTCTCGATTTGCAGCCAAGAACTGGAATAGTGTCTCATTTCACCTTCATGACTTAATGAAAATGGAGTAGCCAGAAAAATAAAATAACCCCTACTTTGAGCCACATGGAACTTAGGGGGTCATTCTGACCCCGGTGGGCCTTGACCGCCGGGGCCAGGGTCGGCGGGAGCACCGCCAACAGGCTGGCGGTGCCCCGCAGGGCATTCTGACCGCGGCGGTTTAGCCGCGGTCAGAACAGGAAAACCGGCGGTCTCCCGCCGGTTTTCCGCTGCCCTGCTGAATCCTCCATGGCGGCGCAGCTTGCTGCGCCGCCATGGGGATTCAGACACCCCATACCGCCATCCTGTTCCTGGTGGTTCGCCCGCCAGGAACAGGATGGCGGTATGGGGTGTCGTGGGGCCCCTGGGGGCCCCTGCAGTGCCCATGCCAATGGCATGGGCACTGCAGGGGCCACCGTAAGAGGGCCACAAAGTATTTCAGTGTCTGCTCAGCAGACACTGAAATACGCGACGGGTGCAACTGCACCCGTCGCACCTTCCCACTCCGCCGGCTCCATTCGGAGCCGGCTTCCTCGTGGGAAGGGGGTTTCCCGCTGGGCTGGCGGGCGGCCATCTGGCGGTCGCCCGCCAGCCCAGCGGGAAACACAGAATAACCGCAGCGGTCTCCTGACCGCGGTGCGGTATTCTGGAGGGGGGAACTCTGGCGGGCGGCCTCCGCCGCCCGCCAGAGTTAGAATGACCCCCTTAATGTCCTAGCAAGGTGAGGGATCCTGACCCTTTCTATTAATCAGCCAGTGAGCATTGTTCCCCAGAGGAAAAAGCTTCAGAATGATGCACTTTACACGTGTTTAGAATAATATGTGGCCAAAAACAGCACTATCAGTATTGAAATATTTATTTGATTTATTTTTTCCTTTTTTCCTCTCCATCTTTCTTTACTACTTTCTATTTATTTATTTCCTCCCTTTTTTTCTCCTCTTATTCTGTTTTTTCATTTTTCTTTTGTTCTGTCCATTCTTCTTTTAGGTGTCTTTTGAGATTTTTGTCCTTGTTTATATTCAAGTTCAATGTTCCTACCTGCTTTCCAAATTTGTTTACCTTAGTCTTATTCTCACATTCTTGTTACTTCCTTTCTTCTTATCATCCTCCTGTCCTTGCTTTGCCTCTTCTCTTATACCTCTTTCATCTTGATTTCCTCCCATTTGCTCATTCTTTCTTTCCTTTCCTTTCACTCCTCTTCCTCCTGTCTCTCATTACTTCTTTACATTATTTCATTCTATTTACTGCTTTCCTTTCTTTCCCTACTCCCATTTTTATTTCTTTAATAGTCCCTATTTTCTTCTTGCTACCCCTTTTTCCAAGCTTCATTCTTTTTCCCTTTCCATTGTTTTCCCCTTTGCTTCCTTCTCTCCTTCTTTCCATTCTTCTTTTGTGCCTATGTTCTACTCTACTATCTTTTAACTTTCCTTCTTTCTTTTCTTGTTTGCATTCGTCTTCCCCTTGTTCAAAGTTCAAGTAATTTTATTGTATTTGCCTCTTACTTATTTGTTCTTTTATATTAAAAATAATATTTTCCATTCTGTCACAGGTTTAAGCTTTTTTTAATCCCTCCACCCCTTTCCCATTCCACAGTGGTACCACAGTAATTTATTCTTCTAGAATGTAAAGGTCTTCCTCCTGCCTTCCAACGACCTGTAAGCCAGAGATAAAAGTTAAGAAGGACTGTAAAACCATATTATCTGTCTTAGGCATCCCGCTTATGCTGTCATAGTGGGGGCTTTGAGGTGAGCCTCCCAATTCTGAAAACGATTTACACCTAGCCTTTCTCCGACTAAGAGCCTTCAGTTTTAGTGTCTAATGAATTTTGCTGCATTTACTTTAGGACCAGAACACCTTTTTAGATAGTTGTGCACATTACACAACTCCAAATAAATTAATAACATTTCAGGTCAACTGGGTAATGGCAGTATTCTAGAAGTAGAACACTTTTTTTTGCCCACCTATCTGCCTTTGTTAATCAGCCTCAAAATGTCTAACTCCTTGTTGTATGAGCATACCGTGAATATTTTAATATTACCATTTTATGCTCATTTTGATACATTCGGGCTAATTTGTAAAGACATGTAAGAGTACATACAAAGTCTTACAGGAGTTCTTCTTCCCATACTATAAAATCATTTTTTGGACAGGGCTCTTACATATCTTTTCCAAGTAAATGTTTAATATTTAAACAATGAAGTCAGGACCTTTGAACATTTTATCATCAGCATTCAGGGGGTACTAGACCTAGTTTCAGCACCTATCCATGATTGGATTTACACATTTCAAAACACAAGATTAAAAACACTTTGTGGATATTGTGTGAAACTATCGGAAAGCTGCATGAATGCCTTGTTTGTTCTAAACTCTTGAGGACTTGTAATAAACAGTATCAAACAATATAGTTTATTTGGGGACAAGCCCCATAAAAACACACCATGAAACAATCAACATTATGAATTTTAAAATCATTTCAATAGATTTAAAATATTACATATAAAATAAAATCATTAAATACAATTGATACAATACAAGCTCTACTAAAACAACTGGTTACAAATAATTTTATGAATCCATACCTAGACTTTTCATCTTAATCCACAAATAATACAAAAATGAACTCAGGGCACATACAATGATGGGCGAAGTGTCTGTATGTGATAGTCTTAAGACTGGACTCAAATTTCTAAAGCCCAAAGCAAGGCATACCAGGTGTATCCATCTTTTCCTTGGCAAATGGTATGCAGAGCAAACGCATAAAACATGAACAATAGTTTCTACATGCTCAGTGCACATAGTTTGCATGAATAGGGTTACTTCCTTGGATTATTAGGCATTAGAATTGCTTATAACCTTTCCTGGAATCCCCAAATAGAAGGAAACACTGGGCTATAATTAGGGGTGGGCAATGAGCTGGCAGAGTTCTCAGGGTTTTGCCAACTCCACGCTCCACTTGGAGCACAGAGTTCAGCAGAAACTCTGCCAGCTGCTGCATAGCGAAGATTGCCACCCTACACCCATTACTAACATCACTACTGGTACAATCCCAGAACTAGCAGCCTGTGCTCTAGTCTCAGTCTGTCTGGGGGGGGAGTTGCTTATGGCACAGGGCTTATAATTAGTGTGCAGGTTTTCTGTCTGCTGGAAGGGTCTGCAGGACTCCAGCTCCCAGAGCAGAACTTCTGCTGCCTGCTACTGCAGGAAGCCTCTTAGGCTGCAGACTGGCTTAAGTCACTCGGTGATGTTTCTTGCCAAAATGGTACTCTACATATTGTCCCTACCATGAGACCGCTAGGTAGACTCTTGAAAGTGGATGGCATACTGATCTCTGACCACATCAAAAAGAGTACACAGTTCCAAAACACTAAATATGAAGGCACAGGTTCAGCACCGGCATCTCAAGTCCTAGGAAGTACAGGCCCTCACACATCCGTGGGATGTCATGCTTCATAATAGGGCCCGATCCACCTCAGACCGGCACTACAATGTCTGATGGGTCCCCGAAGGGGGCACTTTGCCAGAGATCTTTAACAACAGTGTGTGCCAGAATAAGCGTCATGAATATATTCAAACCTACCCTTAAAAGAAGGAAAGCAGAAGAGAACTATACTGAGGTATGTAGCTCAGCAGAAGAATTTTTGTGATTGCTGGTCCTGAAGAAGCGCTGCACGATCCGTAGGGACAAAAAGGGAGCAAAACATGTTGACCTCATATATTAGCTGTAGGGAAAAGTGCCCTTAACAGCTCTTCTTTTTTTACTTTTTGATAGTGGGGGAACCTTATTCCATATAAACTCCCCAGTTTTGGTTTTAATATTGACCAAGGCCTTCCACTTCAATTAAAACTAACTGTTTAGGAGGCCCTTGAGCCAATTTTATTCTGTTTTCTTTAGTTTTCTTCTGCTTTCCTTCTTTTAAGGGTAGGTTTGTTTAGTTGTTTGGGAGGCCGTACACTGGGCCTTTATTAATCTCCCTGTCCCTCTTCTATTTTGCCATACTGATCTCTGAGCCAGAGGGCACCACTAGCAGGGGTAACAAAGAGCACCGTATTGCAGCCCAGAGCTGTAAATTGACATTAGCTTCACCTCGCTGTTGGCTAACTGATGAAGCTGCATCATGAAAGGGCAAAATGAATTTCACTTCATGCACATACTGTCATTAAAAAGGTGTTTGCTTTAATTTTGTTTATTTAGGGCTGCAATTGAAGTCAGTCCTGCATGTGCTGGTGCTTTGATTTATGGTTGGTGGCATTCCCAGTACTACCAGCACTTTCATGTCAGGGAGTCCAGCACAGGAGCTTTAGCTGATGATGCAGGTGTGTGAGACAAACTTGGATTACAAATGGTTATAGACTGTTAGAAATGGGGTCTTTGGTTGACAGTCAGGTTACCCCCTGTTCAAGCAATGACCCTCACTCTAGTCAGGGTAAAAGAGAATCCCCTCAGCTAACCCCTGCTTACCCCCTTGGTAGCTTGGCAGAGCAGTAGGCTCAACTTCAGATTGCTAGGTGTAAAGTATTTGTACCAACACACACAGTAACTCAATGGAAACACTACAAAATGACACAACACCAGTTTAGAACAATAGGAAATATTTATCTAAACAAAACAAGACCAAAATGACAAAAATCCGACATACACAAGTCAAGTTGTGAATTTTTAAAGATCAAACTCAAAAATAGTGCTTAGAAACACAAAATGCTTCGATGAGGTGTTAACACGGTGTCGTGACGTAGTCGTTCCCAACAAGCTGACACCAGCGGTGCTGGACACAGAGTCGCGTAGACCCCCAAGTACACTACTTTTGGTGAAGAGTGAAAACAAGTTGATGCGCGAAGTCAGGGATCCCAGCATCTGTGCGAAACGTTGAATCCGCGCACTTCGAGTGGTGTTGGTCATGACATGGGGTGGCGACTTCCACGGAGTCACGGACTTCAGCAGGGATGCAGCAGCATCGGGCCTCCGAAGGTCGTCGCTTTCCAGCGAAGATCACAGAGTCGGTTGCAGGAGGCGTCACCGGATTCAGCAGCGGCGTCGGTCCGAAGTCGTCCGAAGTCAATTTCCTTGGATTTCCACCAGCTTTCTTTCCAAGGGCCCAGGGACTAGATAGGGCACCACTTGTCGGAGCAGGAGTCTCTCCAGAGACTCCAGGTGCTGGCAGAGAGAAGTCTTTGCTGTCCCTGAGACTTCAAACAGGAGGCAAGCTCTAAATCAAGCCCCTGGAGATTTCTTCACAAGATGGAAGGCACACAAAGGTCCAGTCTTTGCCCCCTTACTCTGGCAGAAGCAGCAACTGCAGGATAGCTCCACAAAGCACAGTCACAGGCAGGGCAGCACTTCTCCTCAGCTCTTCAGCTCTTCTCCAGGCAGAGGTTCCTCTTGTTGTCCAGAAGTGATCTAAAGTCTGTGGTTTTGGGTGCCCTTCTAATACCCAATTTCTCCTTTGAAGGAGGCCTACTTCAAAGTAATGTCTCTGTTGAATGTGAAATCCTGCCTTGCCCAGGCCAGGCCCCAGACACTCACCAGGAGGTCGGAGACTGCATTGTCTGAGGGCAGGCACAGCCCTTTCAGGTGTGAGTGACCACTCCTACCCTCCCTCCTAGCAGAGATGGCTCATCAGGATATGCAGACTACACCCCAGCTCCCTTTGTGTCACTGTCTAGTGTGAGGTGCAACCACCCCAACTGTCAAACTGACCAAGAGAGGAAATCCACAAACAGGCAGAGTCACAGAAATGGTATAAGCAAGAACATTCTCACTTTCTAAAACTGGCATTTTCAAACACACAATCTTAAAATCAACTTTACTAAAAGATGTATTTTTAAATTGTGAGCTCAGAGACCCCAAACTCCATATATCCATCCGCTCCCAAAGGGAATCTACACTTTAATCAGATTTAAAGGTAGCCCCCATGTTAACCTATGAGAGGGACAAGCCTTGCAACAGTGAAAAACGAATTTAGCAATATTTCGCTGCCAGGACATATAAAAAACATCACTATATGTCCTACCTTCACATTACACTGCACCCTGCCCTTGGGGCTACCTAGGGCCTACCTTAGGGGTGCCTTACATGTAAGAAAAGGGAAGGTTTGGGCCTGGCAAGTGGGTACACTTGCCAAGTCGAATTTACAGTTAAACCTGCACACACAGACACTGCAGTGGCAGATCTGAGACATGATTGCAGAGCTACTCATGTGGGTGGCACAACCAGTGCTGCAGGCCCACTAGTAGCATTTGATTTACAGGCCCTGGCACCTCTAGTGCACTTCACTACGGACTTACTAGTAAACCAAATATGCCAATCATGGATAAGCCAATTACATACACATTTTGTAAAGGAGCACTTGCACTTTAGCACTGGTTAGCAGCGGTAAAGTGCCCAGAGTAACAAAAACAGCAAAATCAGAGTCCAGCACACATCAACAACCTGGGGAACAGAGGCAAAAAGTTAAGGGAGACCACAGCAAGGATGAAAAGTCTTACACATGTCCCCCCAGCTGAAAGTGGGAAGCAACTACCCAACCTCATGGGAGTTCCCATCACTATGGTGGAAGAACCTGGACAGACCATCAGCATTGGCGTGCTCTGTACCAGGACGGTGTTCCACCATAAAGTCCATCCCCTGTAGGGAAATGGACCACCTCAACAGTTTTGGATTCTCACACCTCATCTGCGTTAACCATCTGAGGGGCCTGTGGTCGGTCTGAACTCGGAAGTGAGTCCCAAACAAGTAGGGTCTTAGCTTCTTCAGTGCCCAGGCCACAGCAAATGATTCACATTCTATGGAACTCCACCTATGTTCCCTGGGTAGTAACCTCCTGCTAATGAAGGCTACAGGTTGATCTAGGCCCTCTTCATTAAGCTGTGAGAGTACTGCTCCAATACCATGCTCTGAAGCATCTGTTTGCACAACAAACTCCTTGGAGTAGTCAGGTGCCTTCAGCACAGGTGCTGTGCACATGGCAGCCTTCAGGGCATCAAAAGCGTTCTGGCAAGCCTCTGTCCAGATCACTTTCCTGGGTTGCTTCTTGGAAGTCAACTCAGTTAAGGGGGTACCAATGGTACCATATCCCTTAAAAATCCTCCTGTAATATCCTGTGAGACCTAAAAAGGCTCTCACTTCAGTCTGGGTCTTGGGAGGCTCCCAAGCCAGAATCGTGTGAATCTTAGGCTGTAGGGGTGCCACCTGGCCACTCCCCACCTAGTGTCCTAAGTACACCACAGAACCCTGCCCTATCTGGCTCTTGCTTGCCTTAATAGTGAGGCCTGCCTTTTGCAGGGCTTCTAACACTCTCCAGAGGTATTGCAGGTGTTCCTCCCATGTGGAACTAAACACAGCAATGTCGTCCAGGTAGGCGGCACTGAACTCATCCAGTCCTGCCAGCACCTGGTTGACCAACCTCTGAAAGGTGGCAGGGGCATTCTTCATCCCAAATGGCATCAATTTTAATTGAAAGTGTCCATCTGGTGTAGAGAATGCTGACCTCTCCTTGCCCCCCTCAGTTAAGGCAATCTGCCAGTACCTAGATGTTAAATCAAACATACTGAGGTACTGGGCAGCTCCCAACCGATCAATGAGCTCATCAGCTCGGGGAATGGGGTGTGCGTCAGTCTTGCTGACCGCATTGAGTCCCCAGTAGTCCACACAGAACCCGAGTTATGGAGTGGCACCAGGTGCAGCAGCTTTGGGGACCAATACCACTGGGCTGGCCCAAGGACTGCTGGAGTGATCAATAACCCCTAGGGTAAGCAATTTGGATAGCTCATCCTTAATGCATGTCCTGACCCTGTCAGTCACCCTGTAAACTTTCTGTTTAATAGGTGTACTGTCCACAGTGTCCACATCATGTGTGCACAAGTATGTGACTCCTGGGATCAGGGAAAACAGTGAGGAAAACTGCACCAACACGTGGCGACATTCACCTTGCTGCTCCTCAGTCAGGGAGGCGGAGAGGATCACTCCCTCCACTGACCCATCTTTTTCTCCTGCAGTCAGGAGGTCAGGAAGAGGCTCACTCTCCTCCTCCACCCCATCATCTGTTGCAAGGAGCATTGATAGCTCAGTCCGCTCAAAGTGTAGCTTGAGGCGGTTGACATGCAGGACTCTTAAAGGGTTCCTTGGAGACCGCAAGTCCACCAGGTAGGTGACTTCGCTCTTGCGCTCCACCATCTCAAATGGCCCAGTCCATTTATCTTGGAGCACCCTAGGCTCCACTGGCGCCATCACCCACACTTTCTGACCAGGTTGAAACTTGACCAGAGTGGCATTCCGGTCATACCACTGTTTAATAAACTCCTGGCTTGCTTAGAGGTTCTCCTGACCTAGACTCCTGAAGCGGGCAGTCTGGTTTCTAAAAGCCAGCATGTAGCTAAATACATCCTGGGGGGGTTTACTAGGAGCTTTCTCCAAAGCTTCCTTCACCAGACTCAAAGGTCCCCTCACAGGGTGGCAATAGATGAGCTCAAAGGGGCTAAAGCCAAGTCCCTTTTCAGGCACCTCCCTGTAAGCGAACAGAAGGCATGGCAAGAGGATGTCCCACTTCCGCCTCAGGGCCTCTGGCAGGCCCATGATCATGCCTTTCAAGGTGCAGTTGAATCTCTCAACCAGACCATTACCTTGGGGGTGGTAAGGGGTGGTGAACTTGCAGGTTACCCCACACACCTTCCACATAGGCTTCATATACGTAGATATGAAGTTGGTACCCCTATCAGATACCACTTCCTTGGGGAACTCCATGTGGGTAAAAACTCCCATCAAGGCACGGCCTACCACAGGGGCAGGGATGGTCCTTAGAGAAATGGCTTCGGGATACCGGGTGGCATGGTCCACCAAGACCAGGATGAACCTGCTGCCCATGGGTGTCTTGGGATCCAGAGGCCCCACAATGTCAATACCAACCCTTTCAAAGGGGGTACTAACTACAGGAAAAGGTTGGATGGCGCTTTACATTTCCCTCCACTCTTGCCATTTGTCTGACAAGTTTGGCAAGACCGACAGTAGGTATCAGAGTGCTTTCGCATTTGGGGCCAATGAAAGTGGGTGACAAGCCTGTCAAAGGTTTTTCCCTGCCCCAATTGTCCAGCTAAAGGCACATCATGAGCCAGACCCAGTAGGAAGGCCCTAAAGCACTGGGCTACCACCAGCACACGGGATGACCCAGTCTCAGGAACCTTAGGCTCGCTATACAGGAGGCCATCCTCCCAGTAGATTAGGTCTGATCCTGGCTCCTGGCCAGCCGCCCGGGCTGCAGCCTGCTGCTGCAGCCCCTCTAGAGTAGGGCATACCTTCTGTGCCTCACAGAATGCCTCTCTGGTGGTCCCTCCTTCCTGCTGCCACTGCAACAGCTCAGGGACCTCCCCCAGTTCAGCCACCTGTTCCCCTGTAGGCTCTGGGGCGTCACCCTCAGGCCCCATCTCCTCCCGGACCGTGGGAACTTCGGTGGCCGGTTTCCCTCTTCCCCTGCCCTTCCTCTTCTTGGCGGTCCCCTGGGCCACTGTTTCAGGCTCCAGGGGCTCTTGACCACCCTGATGGGCTGCCATTGACCGGGTGGATACACTTACCCACCCAGGGAGACCCAACATCTCCAAGTGAGACCTGTGTTCCACCTCCTTCCAAGGGAAATCCTCCAGGTCATTGCCTAGCAAACAATCAACAGGCATGGTTGGACTCACAGCTACTTTCAAGGAACCTGAGACCCCACCATTCAAAGGGAACCTGCGCCACTCTGCACAGGTGCTCTGAGTTGTCCACTGCAACTACTTGGTGAAGTACCCGGGGATCTATCTGCTCTTCAGACACCAGCAGACTCCTCACTGTAGTCACACTGGCTCCTGTGTCTCTCAGAGCATCCACCCTCTGTCCATTAATGGTCAAGCACTGCCTGTACTTCTTAGTGTTTTCAGGCGCTAGGGTTCTCTGGACCATCTCACTGTCCCCTAGTGAGACAAGGGTCATTTCAGATGGTTTCCACCCACCTGAAACCAACTCCTCCCCAAGCGCTACACTGGCCAAACCCTGGGACGAAGCACCAGTGGGTGCTGGTTTACTTTTGGGGCATTTGGGGTCCCCTCTCACATGACTCACCTGGTCACATACATAGCACTTACGAGGGGGACCACATTCCACTGACTTCCCTTTGGAGAAGCATGACTTCTCACTGGGGGGTTAGGAATCCTTACCCTGGGAATCAGTTTGGGGCCCTTTAGAGAACTCCCCCTGTTTACCCTTACCCCCCTTTCTTCTGAGAGGGATCCTGCCCACCCATGGTGTGGTCTCCCCCATACCTCTTTTGGACCCTGGTGCTCTCCCAGCGGTCCGCTTCCTGCGCAAGCTTCCTGGGATCAGTCAGTTTGCTGTCAATCAGGTGCTGGCGCAGCTCTGGAAAACATAAACTGTAAACGTGCTCCCAAGCAATCAGATTGTAAAGCCCCTCATACGTAGTTACCTTACTGCCCTTCACCCAACCATCCCATGACCTGCAAAAAGAATCTACACATTCCAGCCATGTTTGGGATTCCTTTTTTTTGTAGGATCTAAACTTATCCTTATACTGCTCAGGGGTGAGACCATACCTTGTGAGTAGGGCATCCTTCATGTTAGTGTAGGTGAAATCCCCTAAGGCTGTCAGTGTATCCCTCCCCTCTACCTCAAAGTGCTTCCACAGACTCATCCCCCCCCCCCCCCCAATGAGCTTCAGGGACCAGATTCCTGTGGAGAGCAGACTCATACCCCTTGAACCACAAGTATATGTCATCCTTCCTCTTGTAATCCTTCACAAGATCTTTGGCATGTGTACTCTTCTTTCAGGCTGCACTGTAGTAATGCTGCCACCATCTCAACTAGACTGGCTCCTCTGATCTAACTCCTTTAAGTTAAGCTCATGAGCCAGCTCCATCTTCTTTTCCTCAAGGGCTGCTCTCCTCTCCTCCCTCTCCCTTTCCCACTCCATCTTTAGACTGAGCTTTTTCAGCTCCAACTGGTACTCCCTCTCTGCCTGTCTGTCCTGTAACTTTTCAAGGCTCAGACCCTTGGAGGACACACTGCTACCTGCCCTAGAGACTCTCTCCCTGGGTATAACAGTTCCACCCACTATACCATTGTGAATAGATTGCCCCTCTCCCTCCTCATCCTCTGTGTGCTCCTCAGCTTCTGTGGCTGTCACCCTGGCCCTCAGTGCCTTTTGCAGCTCCTCCTTCTTGGATGAGCTCTTAATGGGACAGTCAAAACTTTTATAAAACTGCTTCAACTGAGCCTTTGTATAGCTCTCTAATTTCTCTAGGTCAAAAGCAGCTTCAACTGATGCATCTCCAGATTGAGCCATGATGAGAGGTTTAAGTGCAAAGTTCCAAAGGTATGAAAACAAGTTCCCAGATGAAGTTCAAGAAAAGTCAATCAAGGGATCAGCAAAAATGGAAGTAGAACAAAAACAGTCCCAAAGAGAAAAAGCAAAAATCACAAGACAAGTAGTATGTGGTCACGTAGTGGTCTGCACTCAAAATAGTAGTGTACACTTAGGGCCATATGTACAAACACTTTTTCCCATAGACACAGAATGGGTAAAAACCTTTGCTACATCTGGCCCTTGATCACTGTATGTCAAGTACAAATACAAGTCCAAATCCCAACCGCTGATCACCAATGTTAGAAATGGGGTCTTTGGTTGACAGTCAGGATAACCCCTGTTCAAGAAAGGACCCTCACTCTAGTCAGTTGAAAAGAGAATCACCCTCAGCTAACCCCTGCTTACCCCCATGGTAGCTTGGCAGAGCAGTAGGCTTAACTTCAGAGTGCTAGGTGTAAATTATTTGTACCAACACACACAGTAACTCAATGAAAACAGTACAAAATGACACAATATCAGTTTAGAAGAATAGGAAATATTTATCTAAACAAAACAAGACCAAAATGACAACAATCCGACATACACAAGTCAAGTTATTAATTTTTAAAGATTAAACTCAAAATCTTTACATCACTTTGCAATGGTGCAAAGCTGTAGTAAATCTCGGCACAACTCCCTTAGTCCGAAGAATAGGCCAGGAATTCAAGAGAAGCTGGATTCCCTTAGTACACTAGCAGAAGTTGTCTTCCCAATTGCAGGAGCATTTCGATTTGTATGTGGTAGATGCTTTAATTTATAGTGGTGCTTCTCTAATGATGGCGATTGGACCACAATTTCTCAGACAAAAAGTTACAATATGTGTCAACCTAGATTTTGCATTTTCTACATTTTATGGTAAGGATCTCAATAGCCAATATTCACAGCTATTGCCAGGTTTACATCTGTGAGGTCTTTGCATAATCTGTATGTGTTTGAAAAAGTATTTTGGGGTGTTAGAGTGCAAACATTATTAGTACAAATGTTGTCATTAAAACATAATGTGAAATAACATGTATTAAAAGGCCTAACTAAAATTATGTATTGATAAATAAAAATGTGTAGCTGATACGGTGGACACCATAAACAACATGTATTAACGTGAAACAATGATGTTTACTGAAAATGTATTTTGCTTAACAATAATGAATTGTACTGACAAATGAGTATTAGTTGTACTAAAAGGATTAATGGTTTAATTTTAAATGAAATGTTTTATTCTTCTTGCTTAGCATTGGTTTAAAAGGCCTCATGTTTTAGTAATAACTCTGCTAAATATTGATTCTTCAAGCATCCTGTGTGACTTGCTCACTGTGAAAAACGTATGTACCTTGGTTGTAGCATTTGTTTCCTGACACGAGATTATAATGTACCAACTAAACAATAGACTTTAATGCTCAATGTTGTGTTTTGTGTTAAAATATTTGTGCTTGCTTGAGTTTTAGTTTCTTGGCAGGAAGCTCAAGATATGTTTTTCACATTGTTTAAATGTAATTTTGAGAGGAAACTGGTGATCAGGAATGAAATAAGATGAGCCAATCCTGAGCGCAGAATATGAAGAAAGATACTTCCGGAGTGGAAAACAAAGTTTATTAGTTGAACAATAAAACACCACATAGTCTGACCAATGGAAATTTAGCTAATTGCTTTCTAGGAGTTTAATATAGCAAAGTGTAGGTGATGTAATTCCAGATTTCTTTTTTCTAAGCTAGTGAAATGATGTGTTATGTTCCTTAGCTCTTTGCCTATTATTCTGTCAGTTCAGATGCATTAAGGCCACACTTTAATGAGCTGTTCCCTATTATGCCCCTGTCCAATGAAGAAGACCAGAAGATGCTCAACTGATGCAGATGTCGCTGCTGCTGATCCTTCTAGGAGAGGTATAACCAAATGTGCATTTGTTTTTATTGCAGATTTTTATGTTTTGTCTTTTAGAAAATCCAACTGCTATTTTTGGTTAGGGCCTTAGACAGGTGTTTTTCAAATACATTTTTTTCTTCTTTTTCTTTTTGCATGGATCCCAAACATGCTTATCAAGTTAGAGTAATATTTAGGGATGCCAAAATCTAAATTCAACTGTTTTATATAACTTGATTGTAAACAATTCATCTGCGATAACTAAATGTATTTGTTTCCATCATTCATCTGTTATTGTTGCTATTTTGCATTGTGGTTCTTGAGTGTTTAGTAATAAATATTCTGTCTGGGTTAAGATTCTTCTGATGATTTGGTCAGCCTGTATTGTTCCTGTACTTCTATCATTTGGTCTTACGTTTGATTTATGTGATCTTAGTGTTGTTATTCTAAAGGGCAATAAATGTTTGAACTTTATTTAACTGATGTGATAATTCATGGCCACATAGGTCATGGTGCATTTACATTACTGACTCCAAAATTGAAATTGATGTTGATTGATTTGATATTATTAATGTTGATTGTTAGGATGTCATCACACTCCTATCTGAGTTGAAAGGTTCTGGATGACCTCTAAGGGTAATAGATGGTTATCCTGTACGTGTCACCTTATAAATAACATATCAAAAGAAATATAGGGCTGGACATGCCCACAGTATCATCAACTCACCTTTTCAGTCCCAGTCCTAGCGCTGGCATTATTCTGCTCCGTAGACACAAATGTTTATGAGTAATGCTCTTCTGTGACAAAAAAATCAAACATTGCCTCTCTTGTTTACACATGCATGCAGTGTGACCTTGAAATCTATTGAAAACTTCAACTTAGAATATGGTTAGAAAAGGCACGAAATTTAAACCGATAATATGTGATCAGGTTCTTTAAAGGAATAGGGGCCAGATGTAGGAAAGGAATTGCAACTCGCAAACGGCAAAAACTGCCGTTTGCGAGTTGCAAATCACATTTTCCTATGAGAAATGCATTCTGCGAGTCGGACTGACTCGCAAAATGCATTTCAGAATCGCAAATAGGAAGGGGTGTTCCCTTCCTATTTGCGATTCCTAGTGGTATGCAACACCATTTGCGACCGCATATGCGGTCGCAAATGGTGTTGCAGTTACCATCCACTTCAAGTGGATGGTAACCCACTCGCAAATTGGAAGGGGTCCCCATGGGACCCCTTCCAGTTTGTGACTGGACCCAAAAACATTTTTACAGGGCAGGGAGTGGTCCAAGGGACCACTCCCTGCCCTGAAAAAATACCGAAACTAAAGGTTTCGTTTTTTTTTTTTTAAGTGCAGCTCGTTTTCCTTTAAGGAAAACGGGCTACACTTAAAAAAAAAAAAACTGCTTTATTTAAAGCAGTCACAAACACGGAGGTCTGCTGACTACAGCAGGCCTCCATGTTTGCGAGTGCCCATAGTGGGTATGGGCCCGCAATTTGCGACCCACCTCATGAATATTCATGAGGTGGGTCATTGCGACCCCATACCGACTTGCAGACGGTGTCTGAGACACCGTTCTGCATAACATTTTGCGACTTGCAAACAGCGAGTCGCAATGACTCGCTATTTGCAAGTCGTAAAATGTTATTTTCCTACATCTGGCCCTAGATTCTTAGACCTTTGTGCTGAGATTCTTTCCTGCTTTTTCATGAAACCCATGTTGCGTTTGTTGTCAGGTTTGTTAACCTTTGTATGTCAGCCATCTATTAATAGAAGAAACTCTTAAAACAAGGTGCTGTGATCTACTGGGTGCTTTCATACTAACTGTTAGCCTCATTATGTACTGTTGCAGTTCTGCATGCTCATGTTTAATTTCTCCTGCCACAGTGTGTTTACTCTGCTCAGAAAACTGTAGAATGAAATTGGTTTCACCCAATTGGTTTATTTAATCCTCCAGCAAGGCCTGCGTACGTTGGCACAGCAAATACACTGGTAATATGAAAGTTAAATATCATATGTGTACCACAGTTTGTATTTACACCACTTACATACAAGACAAAAAACATATAACGCCATTGTGCTCTGGCTGGGGTGTAGTTTAAAAACACTGCAAGGATACATGACTAAGAAATGTGCTTGCTGCAAAAAGAAAAAAAAAAACTTTGTTTATACATTAGCTAAGTTACCCCTAAAGTGTGCTTTGTAAGACCAGAGATCTGGGTGCTTAATAATGAGGCATGATAGATATTGGCAAAAGTATGTCCAACAGCAATCTATTACGAAAAGCTGTTTGTACTTCGTGGGTAAAGATATATTCTCTATGAACAGGCCTAGTTATTGTTACAATTTGGGTCTGTAGTTGGCAGAGATAAGTACCGCGTTAAATTAGGGACCACAATCCTAGTCAGGGTAAGTCACAACACAACCTAAATTATCCTGTGCTCACCCTCTGGTAGCTTGACACAGAGCAGGCAGGTTTAACTTAGAAGGCAATGTGTAATGAAGTTGTGCAATAACTCATACAGTAACACAGTGAAAAATAGTTTAAAATAGTTAATATTCATGTGAATAAAACAAGACCAAGATGACAAAGGTCCAATATACACAGGTAAATGTATAACATTTTAGAGGTTTCATTAAGTCTTAATTCATAGGAAAAGTACCTGGGGTGCATCAAAAACAAAGACAATGTGGGACACAGGGGAGGTGAGGCACCAGAAAGGCAAAGCAATGCATTGGTTCCTTTCTGCACTGGGGAGGGCATGCATAAATGTTTTCCTCGCAGGTGAAACAATGCGTTGAATCCTTACTGGCAGGGGAGGTGATGCATTGATGTTTCCCTGCAGAAAAGGCAGTTCTAGACACGCAGTCTTGGTTCCTTACTGTGGTGTGACAAATTGATGCCCAGGGATGATGTGTGGAAAATCCAGATGCACTATGATGATGGAACAGCGGTGAAAGAGGTGCTGCGTCGATTCTGCCGGCGCTGCATTGATTTTCAAGCCGCAAAACAGGTGCTGTGTCGATTCTGCAGGCGTTCAATTGATTTTTTCAGGCACAAGACATTCTTTGCAGATTGCTTGTGATGGGAAGGCAAAGTCCTTCCAGAAGAGTCAGAGAGAGCAACAGGGCAAAAGGTAGAAGAGCAGTTCTTTCATAAAAGTTGTCCCGCTGTGTCCCTTGGGTATCAGTGAGTCAACTCCATCCTAGACCCCTCTCAATCTGGATTCAGACGAAACCACAGTACCGAGACCGCACTCCTCGCCGCCACTGATGACATCAGACAACAAATAGACAACGGCGAAACCTCAGCCCTCATCCTCCTCGACCTATCAGCCGCCTTCGACACAGTCTGCCACCGCACCCTACTGGCCCGTCTCCACGAAGCCGGCATCCAAGACAAAGCCCTCAACTGGATCTCATCCTTCCTCTCCGACAGAACCCAGAGAGTCCGGCTCTCCCCCTTCCGGTCCAAAGCCACCAACCTCATCTGCGGCGTCCCCCAAGGCTCCTCTCTCAGTCCAACGTTGTTCAACGTCTACATGGCCCCCCTTGCAAAAGTGGCCCGTCAACACAACCTCAGCATCATCTCCTACGCCGACGACACCCAGCTCGTCCTCTCCCTGACCAAAGACCCTCTCACCGCCAAAACCAACCTCCACGAGGGACTAAAATCCATCGCCGAGTGGATGAACAACAGCCGCCTGAAGCTTAACTCCGACAAGACGGAAGTCCTCATCCTCGGACGCTCCCCCTCGGCCTGGAACGACTCCTGGTGGCCCACTGCACTCGGACCCCCACCCACCCCAGCCAACCACGCAAGAAACCTCGGATTCATCCTCGACTCCGCTCTCACCATGTCCAAACAGGTCAACGCCGTCTCCTCTTCCTGTTTCAACACCCTCCGAATGCTCCGCAGAATCTTCAAGTGGATTCCAATAGGAACCAGAAAGACGGTAACTCAAGCCCTCGTCAGTAGCAGACTTGACTACGGCAACGCACTCTACACAGGCATCCCAACAAAAGACATCAAACGACTCCAGCGCATCCAGAACGCATCCGCCCGCCTGATCCTCGACATACCCCGCCGATGCCACATCTCCCCCCACCTGAAAGACCTCCACTGGCTCCCCGTGGAAAAAAGGATCACCTTCAAACTCCTCATCCACGCTCACAAGGCTCTACACGACACCGGACCCACTTACCTCAACACCAGACTCAACTTTTACGTCCCCACACGTCAACTCCGCTCTGCCAACCTCACCATCGTCCCCCGAATCCAGCGCAAGACCTCTGGCGGCAGATCCTTCTCCTTCCTCGCCGCCAAGACCTGGAACTCTCTCCCCACCTCGCTACGCCAGACCCAGGACCTCCTCACCTTCAGGAGACTCCTCAAGACTTGGCTCTTCGAACGCTTGCAGCTCCCTCCCCCCCCCCCTCAGCGCCTCGAAACCCTGACGGGTACATAGTGCGCTTAATAAGTTCTCTGATTGATTGATTGATTGATTGTGCAGTTCGTCTGACAGTTCCCAGTTGGAGGTCCAGAAATGTGTGTTTTTTTAGGGGGTAACAGACCCAGTATAGATACCCAAATGTGCCTTTAAAGCGGAGGAGACCTCAAAGTGTGGTTTTTAAGTGCACCAGTTCCCCTTTCAACCTAGACCTGTCTGCCAGGAAATCTGTGGGGGATTATCAATCCTTTTTGTGGGGTCAAGCCACTACCTGTTGAAGTGTAAGTGAGGAACCCAACATCCCTTCCTGCTTAGGAAGACCCAATAGTATGAGGATAAAGGCAGATGCAGCTAATTGTCCTGTGTTTATGGCTGTGTGGGTGGAATGCACAAGGGGAGTTGTCAACCAGCACAGACCAGACGTGGATTGGAGACAGGCTGCAAGACACATAGAGCAGTAAGTGCAGAGAAAGGCCACCATTCTAAAAGTGGCATTTCTAAAATACTAACGTTAAATCCAACTTCACCAGTGAGCAGAGTTTCTCACTACCATTCCAGCCATACAAAACATGATAATACTACTCACTCCTTTCAGATCAGAAATGTCCACTTAAAAATAAATAAGGGAATTTCCAATGCTGGACTATGAGAGGAGCAACCTTCACAATAGTGAAAAGCAACTTTGGGAGTTTTTCACTAACAGGACACATAAAACATGCAAGTACATGTCTTGTCTTTTAATTCTATAGCATCCTGTTCTATGGACTGCTCAGGGCCTACCTTAGGGGTGATGTATATATAATAAAAGTGGGGTTTCAGGCTTGGCAAGTTGCTTTAAATGCCAAATTGAATTGGCAATAAACTGCACACATAGGCCCTGCAATGACAGACCTAAGACATGGTTAAGGAGCTACTTATGTGAGTGCCACAATCAGTGCCTCAGACCTACTAGTAGCATTTAATTTACATTCCCTGGGCACATGTAGTACACTTTACTATGGACTTACAAGCAAATTCATTATGCCAATTGGGTATGAGCCAATGCTATAATGTTTTAGGGAGAAAGCACATTCACTTTAGCACTGGTTAATAGTGGTGAAGTGCCCAGAGTATAAAGCCAACAAAAACAAGGTCAGAAAAGGAGGAGGAGTAAGGCAAAATTTTGAAGTGACCATTCAAAGAGGGACAGTTTCCAACAGTTATGAATAAAATATGTCATCCCATTTGAATTAGAAAAAATCTAAAGCAGTCAAACATGTTCAAATTCAATTGTGTATGTAGATTTTTGATAACATTAGTACAAAATTACTTTTAGAAAAATGTACTTTGTGCTACCTAAAAGCAGACTAGATTGGAAATGTTTTTTTTAACATCCCTGCTCCTCTGACTGACTACACATTCCAGAAGACCAATAAAGATCATCCTCTTGATAAATAGTGACTTGAGAGGAAGGGCTGAAAAGGAAGGCAGAAATGATCCAAGAGCATAGCTAGGACTGGGTGAAGGACATTTTCCAAGCAATGCCTATTCCATAGGATATTTTGCCACCTCTCCGCCCTCTTGTCAGAACAGTCTTGGCCCTGGGACTAAAGATAAGGAAAAATGTGAGTATGTCTGACTGCAATGGAAAGGTGACTGAAGATGAAAGAAGGACTCCTGACTTCTGACAGCCCCTATGCTCTGGAACTACTCTCCAAATGTTGGTCTCATGTGGCTGCTACAAGGACACAAAAGGCAGAGCATGACAAAGACCCATTCTGATGATGGAGTTAGAAAACATTTGAAAGATTTTTTTCCATAAACGTGACTGAGTACCTTTCTCAAAGACAGTGTCTTTGAAGTGCAAGCGATCCCTGCCTCACCTGCCCTGGCTCAAACCTGTCTGGAGTGAAAAAGACAGTGTTACTCATCCCTTTGTGTGTAAACAGGCCACAACCTATTCAGGTTACGTTGGGCTATGTCCAGCTCCTCCCTCCCATCCTTCCCAGGATGGCCCACTAAGTCACCTAAGCTACTATTGTGTATGACTGTCTAGGGGGAATGCACAAATCTCAACTGCCAACTACAGCCAGTCATATGACCAGAGGCAGACTGCAGGCCCCAAATGTCTAAGGCAAGAAAATGCTATTTTTTTTAAAGTAGCATTTTTCAGAATTGCAATTTAAAACCCAACTTTACCATAAGTTAGAATTTTAAATTGTCCAGAGACACCAAACATGAAGGGAACATCTTTTCCCAATTGAAACTTACACATATAAGATGTAATACGCAAGCTCCAATGTTAACCCATGGGAGAGGTAGGCCTTGCAGTGGTGAAAAATGAATTTAAGAGTTTATCAATGACAGCACATGTAAAACTAAAAAGTACATGCCCTACGATTTAAATACATTGCACCTTGCCCTCTGGGATGTCCTGGGCCTAACCTAGGGGTGACTTATATGTATTAAAACAGAAATTTTGGATCTTATAAAATGTTTATTATGATACGGTCAGCGTCTGTTCACCCTCCTCTGTGCAGTTTCACCTGTTTGCTGCTGCTTCCTCTGCTGTGAGCAAACTGAGGGCCTGTCTGACTCTCAGTTCGAGGCCCACCTCCGTCTGCAGGATCTCACCTGCACCTCATTCCTGATGGCCTAATGGCCATCTGCATGTAAGTATCTTGCTGTCTCTCTTTACTCCTGTTTTTACTTCTGCTTGTTACTTCTGCTAATTTTTCTGTCATTTTTATTTCATTTTGCTTTTCTTTCTTTCTTGTGTCTTTCTCTCTCCTTTCACTCTCCCCTTGTTTTCCCATGCTTCTGCTGCCCCTGCAGCCCAGCCCCCTCCCTCCCTGTGAAACACTTTCCTGCCCACCCACCTCCCAGATGACCGAACCCCCTGGGCTCCCTCCCCTTCTTAATGGTGGCCACTGCGCTGCCGCGTCACTGGCACACCAAAGGCAAGCCCGTCAAAGCCCATCCATGCTTGGACTGTGCCCAGCACCACAATCCCTGGCCATCCAACCTTCCATTGCTGCACCGCGAAGACCCTCCACGCACTGAACACAGGATCAACCCACTGCCTGCCCTCCCGCATCACCCAGAGACACCCATGGACCATTCTCCTGCCTCCACTGCCACCGCACACTACACCAAACACCGGACTCTCACACCACAGAGCCATTGAATACCAACCTGGAGCATCTCAGCTGCATCCTCCTCAACAGTTGCTCCCTCCACAAACAAGCCGCAGAACTCAGGAACCTTCTGGACTCCACCCACCTGGACATCGCCTTCCTCACTGAAACTTAGACAAACCCAGCATCTGCACTGGACATCCCAATCGCCATCCCCAGCGAAGACAAGCTGTGCAACAAAGACTGGTCTTCTTCACCCAGGGGGTGGCCTGGCCATCGTACACAAATCCTCCCTGCACTTGACAACCAAAGCAGAAGAACACTCCCCCCTCATGGAGCACCTCCACTTCCTAATACACGTCACACCCAAGTCATGGCACCCTCATCTACAGGCCACTTGGCCCCCATCCATCCTTCAGTGACTCCATCATCAACATTGTTTCTCCTCGCGCTCTTACCTCCTCGGCCTACTTCCTCCTCAGCAACTTCAACTACCACATTGAGAGCAGTGACAACACCACTTCCCTGCTCGACAACCTTGGCACAATAGGAGTAATGCAACTGGTCACCTCGCCAACACCATTGCAGGACAGATGCTCAACACTATCTTTTCTACCAGCAACAACATCACCGTTGACAACACCTCCACACTTCACTGGACTGAACACTACTGCATCCATTTCACCATCACCTCACCGACCATCCACCTCCACACACTCCAACACCCAAGCAGAAAATGGAACCCAATCACTGAGGGACAGCTCTCCAGCACCCTCAGCAAGTCTCTAATGCCCCTCACCACAGACACTAACATCTCAGCACAAAACGTCCTCCAGTGGATCTCCGAATGCACCAACACCCTAGCACGCTTCCATAAGACCTCAGCCAAACACCACACAAGAAGGCCAGATGGTTCTCCCCCGCACTCCAGGATTCCACGTGCACCTGCAGACAGTAAGAGAAAAGATGGAGAAACAGGAAGTCTCCCGAAGACTTTGAGGCTTTCAAAGTGGGCACCAAATCCAGCCTCATCAGAGTCACCAGGAAATCCACCTTGCAGGACTGCATTAGCGCCACAGCTCAGAGCATGAAAGAGCTCTTCATCGTGGTAAAAGAGTTTGCCTACCCCAATCAAAAACAGCAAGCATCCCTCCAACTCAAGACCTCTGTGACAGATTGCTCCTGCACCTCAGGCAGTCACCATCGCTACCCCAATTCAGGAAGGACCTTAAAACCTGGCTTTTCACCTGAAGCTCAGGGGACAACCCTTGTAGCGTCTTGAGACTCTTACGGGTGAGTAGTTGTGCTTTAGAAAGTCTGATTGATTGATTGACAGGTCAACATGGGAGTTTAAACTGCACACACAGGCTCTGCAATGTTAGGCCTGAGACGTGTTTAAAATGCTACTTAAATGGGTGGCACAATGTGTGCTGCATGCCCGCTAGAAACATTTAATTTACATGCCATAGGCACATGTAGTGCACGTTAATAGGGAGGTATACGTAAATTAAATATCCTTTTTGGGTATAAGCCAATGTTACTCTGTTTTGAAGAGAGAACACAAACACTTTAGCACTGGTTATCAGTGGCAAATTGCACAGAGTCCTAAGGTCAACAAAAATAAATTCAGCAAAAAAAACATGGAAGAGGAAGACAACATGTCTGGGGATGACTGCATAAAGGGACAGCACAACCCCATCATCTTTCAACATGAGCACTGTGACTTGAGATCTTGTACAGTGTGGTTTGAAATGATTAACATGCAGTACCCTTTGGGGGATTCCTAGGGTTCATGAGGATCACCAGGTAGGTGACATCACCCTTTCTTACCTTCACCTCATTATGCCCTGACCAGTAATCGTGAAGGACCCAGGGCTCCATTGGCTCTATAACCCCCACATTTTGGACAGACTGAAATTCGACCACAGTGGCCTTCTGGTCCTGACAGAGGTTCATTACCTCCGAGCTGGCTTCCAGATTCTCATAGATTTTTTTTCAGAACTGCTGCATCTGATTTCTGAGAGCCAACATGTGATCAGCTACATCCTGCAGGGTTTTCTTGTGAGCTTGCTCCCACCTGTCCATCACAAATGTGAGAGGTCCCCTAACAGGGTGGCCATACAGAAGTTCAAAGGGAATTAACCTAACTCCCTTCTGAGGTACCTCCCTGTAGGAAAAAAGACAGCATGCCAAGTGTAATCCCTACTTGGTAGGTCTTTAATCATGTCATTAAGGGTCTTGTTGAACCTTTCAACAAGTCCATTGATTTGTGGATGATAGGGTGTGGAGACATTTTTAGTCAACCTATGCTCATCCTACATTGACTTCATGCAGACAGACATGAGGTTTGTACCTGTCAGATACTACTTCTTTGGAAAACTCCCCTCAGGTGAAAATCCCCATTAAGACCCTAGCCACTGCAGGTGCAGTTACAGTCCTCAGAGGTATGGCCCTGGGTATCTAGTGGCATGGTCCACGAAAACCAGGATAAACCTGCTAACTATGGCAGTTTTGGGTCAGGAGCCCAACAATGCTGCTCTCCACCATTTTAAAAGGGATGCCAATGACAGGAAAGGGAACCAAGGGTTGCAAGTGGGACATGATACTCAGAATGTATCTGAGGCTGTCTTCATCTGGTGCCAATAAAAGAGGGTAACAAGTTTGGCAAAGATCTTGTCCTGCCTTGGATGTCAAGGGTATATCATGTGCCAGCCCCAATAGGAAAGTCCTGTAGCATTGGGGGACCTTCAACTTATCAGTTGCCTGAGGCTCAGGAACTTTTAAGATCGATAGACAAGAGGTAATTCTCCCAGTAGCTAAGGTGATTTCCAGAGGTGTTACCAGCTGCCTGGGCCTGAGCTTACTGCTGCAAGCCTTCAAGAGTTGAGCACTCCTTTTGAGCTCTGCAGAACTCCTCCCTACTTGGTCCACCTTGCCATCTAGGCAGCTCAGACAGGTCTCCCAGGACTTCAATTTCCTCCACTGTAGGTTCTGGGGCAAAGCCCTTAGATCAGCCTCCTCCTAGGGTGCAAGAGTTTCAGGGGCTGGTTTCCCACACCCCTTGCCCTTTCTCTGCTTGGCAGTACCTGGGCCAGTCCTCAAGGCTCCATGTCTCCTTGACATGCCTCTTGGTATGCCATGTACCTTGCGGTGCGACACATCCACTAAGGCCACCTTAACATCTCTAGCTGGGATCTGAGCCTACTTCTTTACAAAGAGTGTGCTCCAGATCATTCCCTAACAGACAATTCATAGACATGGCAGGACTCACACCTACTTTTAGCGAACCTGAGACCATCACCACCCATTCAAAGCGAGCCAGAGCTACAGGGTAGTGACCCTCACGCTTGTCTGCTACCACAACCAGTTAGAATGTATTGAGGGTTGCTTGCTCGGAGGACACCACCTGAAACCTTATAGTAGTTGTTCTGGCTCTTGTGCCCTTGAAAGCCTCTACCCTCTGCCCACTGATGGTGACCCACTGCTTGTACTTAGAGGTTTTTGAAGGAATGTGGGCTTTGGATACCATCTCATTGTCACCCAGGGACACTACGTTAACCTCTGTTCTACCCCCCAAATGTTAACTGAAACAATGTCCTTCCCAAGGGCTAAACTGGCAACCCTGGGGTCTGCTTACTACTGGGGCTCTGTGCCCTCCTAAGACACTTGATATCCCCCTTCATGTGCCCATGCATATGGCACTCATAACACTTAGGGTCAAACTTCCCTATCTTTTTATCAATAAACCCATTATTTTTCTAATCAGGCTGGGACTGGGTCTCTTTCCCCTGAGAACTATTTTGGGGTCCTTTTGGGAACTCTTACTTTTATTTGTTTCTTTCCTACTCTTTCTTCTGTTGAGAACACTGTCCATCCTTTGGGAATCCCCCAGCTACCTTTTAGGACACTCTGGTGCTAACTCAGAGGTCTGACCCCTTTGCAAGTTCCCTGAGGTCAGTTAGCTTGCTATCAATCAGCTATTAGTGCAACTCTGTAAAGCGGGTATTGAGCATGTGCTCTCTCTATATCAGGTCACAGAGCCAATTGAAATCCCTTACTTCACAGCCCCTCACCCTACCATGCATTGCCTTGCTGGAGTAGTCTAAACAATTCACACAAGACTGGTTTGTCAGCCTCTGGTGGTATTTCTCTTGAGTGAGCTCAAAGTAAGGGTCACATTTATCAACATTTTGCATCACCTTTGTACCACACAAGGGTGAGGCAGGGTGACACAAAACCTAAAATAAGATTTGCTAAGCCAAACATTTGCTAAGCCTTTTGTGGTCTGCATGGCTTGACAAATTGGAATAATTTGGAATAATTTGGAATAACGCAAGGCAGCACAAGCAACTGCCTTGCATTTCTCTGTCCTGGGAAAGTGTTGCATGGGTGGAGCGTGGGTGTTTCCATGCATCTACCCATAGATTTTGTTGCATTCCCAGATTTAGCTAGACAGGTAAACCTGGGAATGCATAAATATGCTATGCCTTCCGAGAGGAAGCACAACAAGGAGAAATATAATTATTTCTTCTTGTTGTTTCCTCTTTTAAGTGTAGCACCTTTAGAAAAAGGAAAACAATCCTGCCTACAACTGACGCACCCGTGCACAATGGCAAAAGGGTACCTGCATTGGCGGAAGGCAGCATATCCTGTGGTAGTAAAATGAGAGGACAGGAATGTGCCATAAAATGTTAAATACAGCACATTCCTGCCCTCTGTCTTTCATGCAGCACAGCAAGGTGCTTTTCTGGGTTGCATTTCATGAAAATATGATAAATCTGGCTCTTAGTGAGCAGAATGACCTCCATCAGAGAATACATCATCTTATCCCCATCTCTAGTGTATTAAGGGTATCTCTTGCCACTGTGGGCATGTGTTTCCACAGGCTTGCACTTCCAAATCTCCTCTGGGACACTATACATCGTCAGGGCTATCTCATAGGCAGAAAATCATTTGTCTATATCATCTCCCACCTTATAGCTAGACACCAGATTTTGGGTATGTTGATAGTCACCTCTCCATGGGAAACTTGACTGCTGTCACCATTGCTGCTGGACTTTCCTTGTTTTCTTAGCTTTAAGGTCTAGCTCCTTCAGGTTCACCTCATGAGCCTGGATCAACTTTCTTTCAGCTAAGGCACTCTCAGCCTCAGCTCTCTCATTGGCCAGCACAATCTCTGCTTCTACTCTCATCTCCCTCAGAGCTTTGCAGCAGCATCCTCCAGAGCTCTCCTTATAGCAGCTCCTTCCTTGGCAGTTTACATATTAAGCTCAGTCAGCTGCAGCTTGAATACCTTAACTACTCTCTTGTCCTCCAGCTACTCTGAGATCAGACTACAGCACGAAAAGCTGCTGCTTGTCTAGATCTGGCAGGGGACCTCACTCCTGTGGGCCCCTTATCTCATCTGGAGGCATGATCAGAGGTTTGCCATCCTCCTCTTCCATCTCCTCCTCCCCCTGCTGCTCGATATCTTCCTCCTCCTCTTGCTCCACTGTTGTAGCTTGTAACTGGTGGACCTCCTCCTAGGCCCTGAGGGTTTTTTGGAGCTCCTGCTTTTTGGAGCTCTTGGTTGCTGGAAGCCCCTTATCTCTCTCTGTAGAATCCCTTATGCTCACCCATAGAGTAGCTCTCCAGATTGTTAAGCTCAAACTCCATGCTGGGAGGCAGAGTTACATGAGCGAGTTGTCTGGTAGAATTGAAGTGAATTTGGAAAAAGCAAAAGAGGCCATTCAAGGAGAATTGAAAGAAAGTCGAATGTGATGTCAGACTATGTTTTGGATTTTGATTGTACACACATGAGAGAAAGTTGCTGCACAAACAGAAGTACTGGACCCCATCATTGAGCACACATTTTGGAAATTGATTGGGGGGGGGTGAAGATCCTTGTCAAGCAACAACTAAAATCTCTGTCAGATGAACCATAAAAGTCACAGAAATAACATGTGCTTAACCTTCAGGTAGCTTGGCACAAAATCAGTCAGGCTTAACTTGGATGCAATGTATAAAATATTTATGCATGAAATAAAAGCACAACACAAGTAAAATCCCACACCAATTTAACAAAATAGAGAAAAATATAATAAATAATTTCACATTAGAATGACAAAAATACAATTATTAGAACTAGAGTAATTAATTTTTAGAATTTGAGTAAATACTACTGCCTAAAAGATCAAAGCACCAACCACAGTTGTGCGAGAATGGGGCAATGTCAAAAGTTATGGCTGACATTAATGGATTGTGGTTCTCATACACATAGGCCCTCATTACAACTCTGGCGGTCGGTGTTAAAGTGGCGGTAAGAATGCTAACAGGCCGGCAGTAAAAAAAAATGGGATCACGACCATGGCGGAAACTGCCAACACAGACAGCAACTTTAACACTTTGACCGCCACGGCGGTAGCAACAAACAACGCAGCGGTAACCGCCAACAGCCAGGCGGAAGACAGTGTACCACCAACACTATTACAAGGCACCAATCCGCCAGCTTTTCCGGGGCAGTACCAACGCCATCAAAAGCACGGCAGAAACAGTACACAGAAGGGAAACCACTCACCTCTCGACACACAAGGAAGAACTAGGATGCCAAGGAGCCCGAATTGCAGATCCTACCCATGTTGCTGTATCTATTAATACACCACAAAGTGGAAAGAAGGCGGTGGCGGCAACGACGATGGTGAGTACTGCACCTAGCACACAGGGGAGGGGAGGAGGGAAAAGAAAGTGACACACACATGCAACACCGCCACCCACAACAATATACACACACATATCCAATAGCATCACAGATACACCCTGTCACCCCCTGGAAGAACACAAGGACCAAATGAAATGAGTTTAACTAGTACAATATTGGAACAATCACATAGATCAAGAGAATAGCAAATAATCAGTATACACAAATATTTACAGCAAGTAACCAAGTCTGTACACTGTCCCATGAAATGTCCCTGGACCAGTGGTCCCAAAAAGCATGGGCGAAGCCCACACATGACACCTGCCTCAAAACGGAGAGAACACTGCAGGGCATCAGGTCAAAAAAAAAACAGGCACCTCGGGGGGCACCTCAGCCGGATGATGGTGCGACGCCACTGCTCCTCGAGGGGGCTCCATGCCCACTGCCTGGTCCTGGGGAGTGCAAAGCCACAGTCTCACAAGTCTCTCAAGTGGGTGGGTTGCCCACTGCTTGGTCCTGGGGAGTGCAAAGCCACTGTCTCCCAAGTCTCTCAAGTGGGTTCACTGCCCACTGCTTGGTCCTGGGGAGTGCAAAGCCACAGTCTCTCAAATGGATGCCTTTCTCCACTGGTTCTGGAGGGGGCTTTTTGCCCAGAGTGCTTCATCTTGCCAAGGATTGGGTGAGTGGATGCCTTTCTCCACTGGTTCTGGAGGGGGCTTTGTGCCCAGTCTGCTTCATCCTGCCAAGGATTGGGTGAGTGGATGCCTTTCTCCACTGGTTCTGGAGGAGGCTTTATGCCCAGTTTGCTTCATCATGCCATGGATTGGGTGAGTGGATGCCTTTCTCCACTGGTTCTGGAGGGGGCTTTGTGCCCAGTCTGCTTCATCCTGCCAAGGATTGGGTGAATGGATGCCTTTCTCCAGTGGTTCTAGAGGGGGCTTTGTGCCCAGAGTGCTTCATCCTGCCAAGGATTGGATGAGTGGGTGCCTTTCTCCACTGGTTCTGGAGGGGGCTTTGTGCCCAGTGATGCTACACCTGGGGTGTGGCAGTTGACGTTGTCTCACCTGGGTATCTTAGCCACGCGATGTACCTGGAACAGGTAGCATGATACTCCAGGGAGGCAGAGCCACACGCCACCCTGAGGTGACTTAGGCTGCCAATTGCTGATTCGTGTCAGTGCTGGAGGTGGTGTCTCAAGTGGCGTGTCCAAGGTTCAAGACATCACCTGCAGACTCTGATGGCTGCACAATGGGGATGGGGCTGACATCCGACAGAGTGGCATCGGCTGTGCACATGGGGGTGCTGATGGTGGTGCAGGTGGCGGTGTCTGCGGCGGAGATGCTGGCAGTGCTGGCCATGGTGCAAGTGACTGTTGTGGTGGATGGAGACACCATATCATCTCTGGCAGCCTCAGATGGCTGATCATTGGGGAGGATGCTGCAGACTGACTTTGTGGCAGCGGCGGTGCAGGTGGCGATCAGAGCGGCGGTGGTGACTGTGGTGCATGTGGCTGCCATCCCTGATGATATGGTGGTCACCAGCCCCTCACCAGGAGACATCATGCTCAGAGGTGATGTGCCCTTTGGCTTGTGGCCCTTCCTCATCTTGACAGTCACTGCAGGGACCTTGGCACTGTCCACTCAGTGTTTGGGTGAGGGCTTGCTGGGTGGTGTAACTGTCCCCTACTGGAAGCCAGCCCCTTTTTGACCTTTGCAGGTGGTGGAATAGGGTGGTCCTTCTTTTCTGTCAGTGGCACACTGGCAGCTCTGACGGGTGCCCCCTTAGACCATACTGGAATAGCAGGGACCACAGCGGATGCAGATTTGGTGGGTGAGGTGCTGGGCTGGGTTTTAGACATCCTGGCCGTAGAGGAAGGAGGTGGGGGAAGATGTAGGGAAGAGGTTCATGTAGCTAGGAAAAGTTTTTTTGACACACTGGGACGGGAAGATGGAGGGGGTGTGGGAGTGGAGGAAGAGGTAATGGTTTTACGTCTGATGAGTTTGGGTGAAGGTGCATGGGTTGGAGACTGTTGTGAGGTGGATGGCTGTTGAGTAGGTGTGTGCCTGTGTTTGTGTACTTTGGGAGGAGGGCTTACAGACACACTGGGAGAGGACACAGGGGACGTGTGAATGGTAGTGGGGGTGGTGATTACACGTGAGCGGTGTGTAGTGATGGGCGTGCTGGTGATGGAGGCAGTGGCTGATGATGTAGTGCATGCAGGTGTGAGTGGAGACGAGATTGGGAGGGAGGTGGAGGACGTGGAGGAGGAGGACACAGTGGAGGAAGTGGATGTTGGTATGTGTGCATGGGTATGGTGCTTGTGTGAGTGCCTGTGGGATGTGTGATGCATATGTTTGCCTGAGCCACTTTTGTGTGTTGATGTGTGTGCATGCTGGTTTGATGGTGTGCTTGGGATAGGCTGAGGTAGAGGGGATTGGGTCTGGGTAGTGGAAGTTGGAGGGGGGAGGCTGGACACAGAGACAATGCCTGTCATCATTGCTGAGGCCAGAGCCTGAAATGCTCTCTGTTGGGCCTGTGGTTCTAAAAATTCTGGACCCATGTAATTTACTTTGCCACAGCAGTACGATTTTAGTATCAAAAGACCGATAATGACTAGTACACTAAGCATGAGCATTTTCGCTCAATTCCAGCAGCGTTTTCACCTCGAAATCGCCATTTTCGTCCTGCACTCGTGGCTCCCATTTTATACACGGCAGCCATTTTTAAAAGTTGCCCTCACATAGGCTTATAATACAGTCAGATTTGATTCCAAGGACACGTACACCTTGATTGACTTTTCTCTGACCTGGGCAAGCTGGAACCATTGCCTCAGGCCAAACCTGTTTGGTCAGTCCCTCTCCCAGTGGCCGAATCAGAAAGCATCAAGGCACACCATGCCATAAAACCCTTATTATCGCTCACACACCCTGCCTAATCTTTCTCACACCTGCACCTGCTCTTTTCTTCTTCTTACTTTACGAGGGGGAGGTGCCCGTTTTTATTGGGGGTCCACACTTATCTGATGTAAAAAACTAGGCCTTGCCGGGTAATTTATTATGGGTTGGATGACATGAAATATGAGGTTTCATCATGACACTGTTTTATCCTTTGTAGTGAAAACATGTGAATGACCAACCAAAATGTCAAGAATGTTTGCCTGAAGCTTAAAAAACTGTATATAAGGCAACCTGACTTTGCATTGACACACAGTCTCCTGAGAACATACAAACCGTGCTGTTGTACTTCTAGGACGCTTGTTACTTGGTTGCAGCCAATAAATTCGATCTTTGACTTCACCTAGAAGACTCTGAGTTTCTGTGGTCTGAATCAGGAAAGTACCCGAGGTCTTTGGGTGTACCCTGGCACCGCTGGGTTACCGGATCAGTACCGGTTCTGAAAAACCCAGTACCTCAGGCCGCCACACCAGAATAAATGCCCTCCAGGTATGCATTTGTTTGCTGCAAATGCCTCTCAACACCCTGGATGGCATTCAGAATGGTTGAATGTCCAACAGTGAGGGATCTCAGGAGGTCAATAGCCTCCTCACTGAGGGCAGCAGGGCTGACAGGGGCAGGGCCTAAGGTGCATGGGGCGAAGGAGAAGCCCACCCTCCTGGGTGAGCGGGCACAGGAAACATGCTGAGGGGCTGCTGGGAAGGCAGTGCTGGTAGGGGGGGTGGCAGCTGTACCTGTTTTTGGGGTGGGCACAGAGGTGTCCGCCACCGCCAGGGAGCTTCCATCTGAGGAGGAGTCGCTGTCGCTGGTATCCCCATTGTGGAGCTCCCCTCGCCGTCCCACTGGTGCCTTCACCCTCCGTGGATTCACCCTCCAGGGCCATGCGGGATGCAGCTCCCTCCGTCGCCAGTGCCTCTGCTCCTCTGTCAGATGATGCTAATGCACAGAAGGACAGGGTGACAAAACAAGAAGGGGGGAAAGACAGAAAGCACACATGGTCAATGCCAGCAACACCACTACTGTTGGCGGACACAACACACAGGGAGCAGCCCTATGCACTAGGCCAAGCACAAGCAATTAGTAGGAAATTCACCAGGCCATGGGGTACAATGCCTAACACCATTTGCTGCACACCTGGAACCCACAGGAGCCTGCCCAGTTGTAGATGCCCACTGAAAATATTGGGGTTGGAGTTCCTCAGAGCCTGCCCAACAAGGGACCTACCCTACCAAGTTCTCCCTGACCTCGGGGAACCCACAGACCACATCCCCCACCCAGACACGTCATAAAGCGTGCAAAGTCAGCTTAATTACACTGTACTCACCCCCTTGTGGCTGCTGTATTGGCATCAAGCGCCCATCCAACTCCGGATATGCCACCGCCAGGATCTGAAACCTCAGTGGGGTCATGGTGCGACGGGCACCCCTTCCACGTTGGGAGGCCACCCCCAGCTGGGCCTCCGCTGTCTTCTTGCTCCAGCTGGGCAGGTCCTCCCATCTCTTTCAGCAGTGGGTGCTCCATCTATGATAGACCCCCAGGGTCCGCACTTCCTTGGCGATGGCACGCCAAATACCCTTCTTCTGGTGGGCGCTGACCTAGAAGAAAGGTACAGGAGGAAAGGAAATTACTCACCCGTCCGGACCATCAGACTCATTGCCCACCAGTTCCCACCCATGCCCTGATGCATATATACTCACCATCCTCACATGCAGGCCTCAACCCCCTCCCCACATGCATCTTCCATCCACACCACTCCAAACAGGCACTGCCCACGCATCATGCTCACAGTGTACTCACCTGTTTGTATGGAGGACCGTAGAGTAGCATGTACTGGTGGAAGACCCCATCCACCAGTTTGTCTAACTCCTCCGCATTGAAGGCAGGGGTCCTTTCCCCAGACACTGTAGCCATTGTCGCTTCCAGACTCAGGTCACATCAGCACTTGCAGTGTAGGTCCTCTCCTGTTGAAGGTCAGGTATCAAGTGAGTGAACATATAGAAAATGGCGATCATGTCCGTGGTGGTGTGTACCATCACCACCGGCGTACATCTTCATTGGCTCCTGGAACCCATAGGGCCCAATGAGAACCAATGCTGAATTGCGCGGTGGTCTTCAACCGCCTACCGCGATGTTGCACAACACCAGCGCAGTTCCCCTGGTCCCTCCTCACAAGTCAGGCAGCTGCCATTTCAGGAGGGCACATAGCAGGGCACCTAACTGTGTCACAGCACAATTTGGCAGACATACGGACAAAATACGCCACACCCGGATTTACTCACATTACTGCAAACACACTTGTGCAACCTATGTGTACATGACCCTCTGCTCACCATTCTCCTCCATAGGGCACATCCGCTGGGGCAGATGATGAGATGGCATCATCCTCCGGTGTACAGACCCTGGTGGACCTGTCAACAATGGAGGACAGACACATCATTGTCGCCTACAGACGTGATCGTGCCACAATCCAAGACCTGTGTGCCCAATTGGAGCCAGACTATATGTCAGCTATCCGCCACCCCACAGAAATCCCTCTCTAGTGCAGGTCCTGTCAGTGCTCCATTTCCTGGCAAGTGGCTCCTTTCAAACTACAGTGGCCACGGCATCTGGGATGTCTCAGCCAATGTTTTCTAACTTGTTGACCAGAGTGTTGTCTGCCCTGCTGAAACACATGCGCAGCTACATCGTGTTTCCACAGGTGGTGGATTTGCCCACAGTGAAAGATTACTTTTATGTCCTGGGACATATCCCCAACATCATTGGTGCCATTGATGGTACACATGTGGCATTTGTCCCCCCCTGCAGCAATTAACAAGTGTACAGAAATCGAAAAAGCTACCATTCAATGAATGTACAGATCGTGTGTTTGGCGGAACAGTACATCTCTCATGTGAATGCCAAGTATCCTGGATCTGTGCATGATGCCTACATTTTGAGGAATAGCAGTATCCCTTATTGATTGGGCCAACTCCAGAGGTGCTGTGTGTGGCTAATAGGTGAGCCCAAGGTCCCCACACAGTATGAGTAGGTGTCTGGGTATGAGGTAGTCCCTAAGGGTTAGTGTGTGTCTAACAGTTATCCCTCGACGTTTGCAGGTGACTCTGGTGACCCCAACCTCTCATGGCTACTGACCCCAGTGAGGAATGCCAGGACAAGGGCAGAGGAACGCTATAATGAGGCACATGGGCAAACTAGGTGTATTATTGAGAGGACGTTCGGCCTCCTGAAGGCCAGATTCCGGTGCCTCCATCTAACAGGTGGCTCCCTATACTATTCACCGAAGAAGGTGTGCCAGATAATTGTGGCATGCTGCATGTTGCACAACCTGGCATTGTGATGCCAGGTGCCTTTTCTGCAGGAGGATGGGCCTGATGGTGGTCTTGTGGCAGCGGTGGAGCCTGTGGACAGTGAGGAAGAGAAGGCAGAAGAAGAAGATATTGACAACCAAACGAACATCATCATGCAGTACTTCCAGTGACACACAGGTAAAAGACTGTAACTGCTCCTCACATTTCTGAATACTGTAGGACATTGTATGAGTCGGCCTCTTCACCTCTGTCTATGGACACTGACAGTTCACTTTGGCTTTCAATTTTTCAGATCTGGCTACCTCATTCTGCCTTCTGCTATATGTACTGCTGCCCAACAACTGTCATACATTGGTATGAGCAAATGAACATTTACATTGATATTTGTTGGTGATGTTGTAATAATACATTTGTGAAAGATCAGACTGACTCCAGATTGGTATGTGATTCAAGGGTGTTTATTTAGGGGCTAGTGTGAATAGGGGTATGTAGAAGAGACTGGGTTGATGGTGGAGGAAGGTCCATAGTAGAGTCCAGTCTCTTGGTATCACAGGTGCATTGTCAAATGGGCATAGGAAGGGCAGTAATGGCAGTTCAAGGTGGACAGGGTGACATAGTGGGACAGAAGGGTGACAATCAGGAGGGTCCTATTTCCTGGTGGGGGTCTTGGCAATGTTCTCTGTCTTCTGCCTGGATCACAGGGACCGTTTGAGGGGTGGTTCTCCTTCTGCAGGGGGTGGGGTGCTGGTGGGCTGTTGTTCCTGTGGGGGGGCCTCCTGTCCACAAGCGCCGGCGGAGGTGGAGGGCTGTTGCTTGATTTGGCTAGTGTCAGGGGCCCTTTGTTGTGCCACTGCCTCCCTCATGTTCTTGCCTATGTCAGCCAGCACCCCTGCTATCGTAACCAGGATGGTGTAGATGTTGGTGAGGTCCTGCCTGATTCCCATGTATTGTCCCTCCTGCAGCTGCTGGGTCTCCTGAAACTTGGCCAGTACCATGCCCATGGTATCCTGGGAATGGTGATACGTTCCCATGATGTTTGATAGTGCCTCGTGGATGGTCGGTTCCCTGGGCCTGTCCTCCCCCTGTCACACAGCAGTCCTCCCAGCTTCCCTGTTGTCCTATGCCTCTGTCCCCTGAACCGTGTGCCCACTGCCACTGACCCCAGGTTCCTGATCGTCCTGGGTTAGTGGGGTTGCCTGGGGTCCCTGTAGTGGTGGACACACTGCCGATTGACGTGTCCTGGTGACAGTGGCACAGGCCAGCTGGGTGGGTGCTGTGGTGGTGTTTCCTGAGGGGGAAGGTTCTGTGGTGGCTTGGGACTGTGGCAGGGGAACCGACTGTCCAGAGGTCCCTGATGGGCCAGGCTGATTATCTTGATCCAGGCGTGCAGAGATGCTGTCGTCACTGTGGGCCTCTTCTGTGGGGAGACTGGATATGGCTGGCACCTCCTGTCCGTTGACGTTGGGTAGGGGTCCTGTTGGGGTGTAAATGCATTGTTATTTTATCTGTGTGTGCCATCTTGTGCAATGTGTGTGTTTTCCTCTATTATTGTGTGTGCACTATCGTCTTGGCCCTTGTGTGAGTGGTGATTGTGTGCTCTGGGTGAGTCTCTCTATTGGACATGCTTTGGTGATTGATGTCCATGCATGTCTGCAATGGGTGTCCATGCATTGTTGCTGCGTGCAGGGCTTGGTTGTGGGAATGGTGGGGCGTGATGGTGGGGTGTGTGGGAGATGGCGGAGTCATGGAAGTGAGGGACAGGGTGAGGGTGGGAGTATGTGTTTGGCATGCAGGTAGGGTGGGGGGATATAATAGTAAAGATATAACTTACCAGAGTCCAGTCGTCCTGCTACTCCTGCGAGGCCCTCAGGATGCATTATTGCCAAGCCTTGCTCCTCCCATGGCTACCTGGTGTCTTGATACCACGGAACACACATTCCCCCATAGGTCATTCCACCTCTTCCTGATGTCATCTCTTGTTCTTGGATGCTGTCCCACTGCGTAGACCCTGTCGACAATTCTCCGCCATAGCTCCATCTTCCTTGCAATGGATGTCTGCTGCACCTGTGATCCGAATAGGTGTGGCTCTACCTGGATGATTTCCTCCACCATGACCCTGAGCTCCTCCTCAGAAAACCTGGGGTGTCTTTGAGGTGCCATGATGTAGTGTGAGTGATGTGTGAGGTGATGGTTGATGTGATGTGTCAGGTGATGTGTTGGGGCGTGTGGTGTGATGTGTGTGGATGGTGTATGAGTGATGGTGTTGTGTGCCTCTGGATGCTGGTGTGGTCTTTACTTTTCTCTCTCTCTGCTTCTTCAAACATTTTCGTTGTAAGGGGTTGTGGGTAATGTGGGTGTGTGTTTTATAGTGGTGTGGGTGTGCTGGTGTGGTGTGTGTATGTGTGTCAGGTGTGTGTAGTTTGAATTGTCCAATGTGGTGTAGTTTTGTAAGTGTGTCTGAATTTTGAGCGCGGCGGTGTGTACCGCCAATGGATTACCCCGGTTGAAAGACTGCTGCGTTGATTCGTGGGTCGTGATACTGTGGGCGTATTCCTGTTGGCGTAATGGTGTGGGTTTTGCTATCGCCAGTTTATCACTGACCTTTGGTGTGGCGGACTTCTGTGGTTGTCTGTATAGTGGCAGAATTCTGAGTGTGGGTCATAATACCCGTTGCGGATTTCCGCCGCGGACACGGCATGTTGCCAGCTGTCGGCACAGCAGTCAGCGGGATTTACCAACAGGGTTGTATTGAGGGTCATAGTGTATTGGAAGAATTCAAAGAAATTTTAAGAAAAAGTTGCTGAGAAGATAAAGTTCAGCGGGTCAAGGCATCCAGCAGTGCCCGACAAGGATGCGTTATCATCAGGGAGCCACTGGATACATTTGTAGTGAAGATTTCTTTGTTTGGACTTTCTCACTTTTTTGAAAGTCAAAAATATCCAGCTGGACGATGCTTCAGGCTGTAGCCGATGACGCCTTCACAAGGCCAGTGGAACTGCTGAACAGGATTTGCTGCTATGAAGGAGAATGTTGTGGGACCTACTGCAAAGTCAGACTGACCGATGATTCAATTTGGGCAGATGGACAAGCAGGTTCTCCTGCCAGTTCTTAGGCCACTTTTTGATGGAAACATTTTAAGTTTGAGGGGCCACATGTACTAAACTTTTTGCACATCGCAAACTGCGAATTTTGCTGTTTGCTATGTGCAAAAAGCACACCGCAATGCACAAACCCAGTTTTGCGATTCGGTAACCTGGTTACCGAATCACAAAATGGGTTTGCGACTCGCAATTAGGAAGGGGTGTTCCCTTCCTAATTGCGACTCGCAGTGCAATGTAGGATTGTTTTGTGTCAAACCAATCGCAGTTTGCACCAATTACAAATGGGTGCTAACACATTCACAAAAGGGAAGGAGTCCCTATGGGACCCCTTCCCCATTGTGAATGTCACTGTAAGCACTACGGACTAAGGACCACTGCCTGCTCTGCAAAAATGAAACGAAAACGTTTTATTTTTTGTTTTTGTAATGCATCTCATTTTCCTTTAAGAAAAACGGGCTACATTACAAAAGTAAAAAAAATTGTTTATTGAAAAGCAGTCACAGACATGGTGGTCTGCTGTCCGCAGCAGACCACCATTCCTGTGAGGGCCGCCATTCGCAAGGGAGTCGCAAATTGCGACCCACCTCATGATTATTCATGAGGTGGGCATTTACGACACCCTTGCGAATCGCAGATGGTGTCATGGACACTATCCTACATTCGCAATTTGCGGGTCGCACATCCAAAATTTTGAACATGTGGCCCCAAGTTTCAGGTTTGGCTGTTTGGGCACGCAAACTGTAATAGAGTGAAAAAACAACACAAGAAAGTCAAAGACTAATTGGGAAACATGGAGTACACTTTAATAAATAGAATGAGACTAGAATGATAAAAATCTAATCAGTAAAACTGAAGCTATTCAATTTCAAAGATTTAGGGAGATATTGGGCCTAAGAGCATAAACTGCCATTGCAGTTATCTAGTCTTGCTAGAGTTGGAGAAAGTCACACGTTCAGGATGACTGTTATGAAGCATGGGCCGGATACAGGGAACAGGTTAGTCACATAAGTTACTTCCTCATAGTCCGATGAGAAGAGCTCCTTTCACAGTTGAGGAGCAAGCAAAAAGCCAGGAAAGTATTGCGCCTAGTCATCGTCGTAGCTCAAAGAGCCTGTTGAGCATCAAGGACAGTGATTCTGAATCTGTCATTGCAGTAGAGCGAAGTGCAGTTCTCACATTGCCACTTGTTGCTGGCAGTCACTATAGTGCGAAGAGGCAGGTTCACCAGAGGTTTGTGTTGAGGTTGTCGCAAGCAAGAAAGGGCCCCTTTGTGGTCACAAAGAGACCAAAACTTCAGGATATGACCTTTCCTCACAGGAGAAGCTCAGTTGATGCCACCCAAGAATCCAGGACCTGAGGAGGCATCTCTTGGGGATAAAGGCACTTACTCAAGCAGAGACCGGCAGGTCTCAGGCAAGCCCAGTGCAGCAGGCCAGCTAAACAGTTGCAAGGAGGCCTCTAGAGCTTGCTGTGTCCCTGAAGTTCAGACAGGAGGCAAGCAAACTGACTCTTTGAATTACTTAGGTTAGCCAGGGATTAAGGGACCAAGTCCAGTCTTCCTTCTCAGAGAGCAGGGCAGTCTTCCAACAGCAAAACAGCCCTCTGTTAGTTAAGGCAGTCCTCAACAGCAGGGCAGTCCTTTGGAGAGCAGGGCAATCCTCTGGGGAGCAAGGCAGTCCTTCTTATGTAATGTCTACAGGTCTAGTAAAGTACTGAAGAGTAGTTACTCTGAAGGTCCAATTTACCTGATGCCAACCTTTGAAGTAGGTGGATTACCTATACTATCCCCACATCAGGTTCTAAAAAGTTCTTCCCTTTCACTGTCAAGGCTTCATAAAGTCTGGTGTGTAAAAAACTAGAATCAGGTTTCTTTGTGTGTGCAGGAGGCAAAGCCCTTTGAAATGTAAGTGGGGAAGGGTATTGTTCTGGCCCCCACCATCCTGTCCACACCTTATCTTCTTTTGTGTGATTGTCTGGAAGGAATACAAAAACCTCAACAGCAGACCCGCTCATAGTGATGTGATCCAGGATATTGGCAGATGGCACAAATGTTTAGGACAAGAAGATGCCAATTTTCTGAAAGTGGCGTTTTAAGAGTTGTGACTTAAATTACAGCTTTGCCATTAAAGACAGTTTTAAATTGCTGTCAGTTTACTATGAACAGCATATGACTATCTGTTCCTAATCCAAAGTTAGCAAATAATAAATGTTGTAAGATAACTCAGTGTTAGTCGATTGCAACAGTGAAAAATGACTTTAGGGGTTTTTCACTGCTAGGACATATAAAACATAAACCCACTTGTCTTACTTTTTAAATAAACTATACACTGTCCTGTGAGCCTTTAGAGCCTACCATAGAGGTTACATATGTAATGAAAAAGAAGATCTAGGCCTGGCAAATGTTTATTTTGCCAGGTTGGAATGGCAGTTTAAAACTGCACTACGAGTTGCAGTGCCAGGCATGAGGCATTTTTTTAAAAGGCTACTTTTGTGGGTGGCACAATGATTGCTGCAGGCCAAAATGTACCATTTAATTTACAGGCCCTGTGTACATGTAGTACCATTTATTTCAGAATCACAAGTAAATTCAATGTACCAATCAGGTAGATTCCAATTGTACCATACTTTAAAGAGAGAGCACAAACACTTTACTACTGGTTAGCGGAGAAAAAGTGCACAGAATCCTAATGGCAACAAAAAACAGGTATAGCAACAGGAGGAAAACTTCTGGGTAGACTAGGCAAAAAGGGCCAGGTTCAACGATTTGCCTCTGATATTATCAAAGCAGCCGTAGCATACTTTGTTTGATATTTAAAACGTTTACCCTGACTGCTTCTTCATCTCTTAAAGCCATAGTACAATCACTTATCTTATCCCGTCTTGATTATGGAAAACCTCTTTACTTAGGCATTCCAGTATACCTTCTGCAACTTTCACAATAGCACATGATACAGCTTTGTGCCTAATTTATCCTCAGATGAGTTCTTACTACCTACAAAGTGACAGGACTCAGAAGTCAAGGCACTAACAACGAAGGACATCTTAGCATTAGTGAAAAATTCAAAAATGACAAAATTGATTCAGTGTCCATAGAGGTGAAACTGATGAGAATTGATTTGAAGAAAACGAGAGAGAGAGAATGGACCAAACAGAGCCGATCCTCGTGGCACCAACTTCAGAAGTTAAAGACTTTCACAAAACAATTGGAACCCTACAAAAAGTGAACAAATTCATGCAGCAACACGTAAACTATGGGAGGTGAGGCTCAGAAGAAACCATATACAAACAGTGGGCATACTTGAAAGGATGGAAGACATGATAATCAACAAACTGAAAACTAAAGGCATAAGCAAGTTCCTTGCAGTACAGATGGTGCATAGAACTGTGGCCCAACAACAAAAGTCAAGGGGCCCATCTAGAGTTAGAATTTATTACTGGAACAAGGATGTAATGTAGCACACAGCAATACTATTAATGTCCATAGCGTACAAGACTTTAAACACTCTCCTCTTCAATGACTCCATGCTGAATGTACTAAGAAAGAAGTGGAATTTTGCAGCTGTGAAGATTGCACGTAGAGATTGTACTATACAATGCAAAAAATTGTAGCCAGTTGACTTGATAGTGATTTTAGAGAGAAAACCTGGTTCTGGAAAGATGTATTGACCTGGCTCGATGGTTGTTAAACAACATCTAAAGGTAAGATAATGAAGCAATATTATAGAAAGGGACCACACAAAAGCCACTACCAACTTAGAAATTCCTTAATAAGTGACCGTGAACCTGAACAAGAAAGTCAAAGGTCCCACTCAAATTTCTGAAGTTATTGTATGGAAGAATTACCTACTCCTCAAAACTACAACTGGGAGGATGAGATGACTCAAAAGTATATAGAAACAACAGAGACTTTCATTCTGAAATGAGAAATGTAAAAACAGTGCCCAACAAACAATGGACCGTATTCCTAGTTTCAATATAGACTCTACGCATGCCTGAGGTGGAAGATGGACATTGGCATTACAAAACAGTGATCATCTTTCGCCTCACCCTAGAGGTTTGAAGGTGTGGGACAAAAGAAACTGTACAATGCAGAAGTGGTAAAAGTGAAGTCATGGATGGCCTCAAGCTGGGCTGCTGAGGGGCAACAATAGCAAACACTTATGCTCTGATACTCAACCCAATAGGTTCCAGATGTAGAGAACAAGCAATAAAGAAGCAGTTGAACCCAAAAATAGAATGTTACAGGCCTCCTGTGAATTTAAGTGAAGTGCAGTTTCAAGACTATCATTCAGTGTGGTGAGGTGTGATGGGGAGAAAGCAGGGAGAATACAGATAGAGAATTTCTCTGGTTTTATTCTTTACAGATATTATCACAGATTGTTGGTCCACAGGGCGGTAGGACACAGCCCATCAGGGTGCAGAGGGTGAGAGGATATGTCATGAACATGGCTGTTAAATTCTCTAATGATTTTAACATTTTCTTCTGGTATGTCAATAAATTAGGCAGCAAGGTAATGAGAGGAGTAGTGATGTTAAAAATGTATGGCTCAGACATACCTAAGGAGACCATAGTATTAAGTACTCGAAATGCATAATTATATCATACAAGTACATGTTGGATTCTGTGATACCATGAAGATCTCTTAATGGTGTGTGCCCTGAGTAGGTTCTGTAATTCATATTCCACTGCTTTTTGTAAGTAAAATGTCACTTTCCAGTGGTGTTGAGCCACAGGTTTTACCTATTTGTTGATGTGTAGATGAACCTAGAAATGACCTATTTATCTGAGTCCCATGATTATTTTTGGGAACCTGCTTATGATATCTGTTTCATCATCCACCTGATCTAATATTTTCCCTAGTTTCAGACATACTGCTATAGGTAGACTGAGAAGACTGCTTCAGGCCTGTCAATAACATGAATTTGAGCTTGTACAGTTCTGTCTTTGTAGGTGAGGGATGATCAGAATAGTCCCAGGCATGGCAGTAGTTCTTTGGACATCCAGGTGGATACTCGAACAGCAGCTTTGTGCAGCCTGGGTTTTGGGTTTATTTTGTTGTATTTTGTGACGCAGGTGTAATTAAGTGATGTGCCGCTGTCTAATACAAATTTTGGTGGCTGGTTTCCCATTTAAATAGGTTGTCTCTGGTATTTATTTAACTATCAGGATCAGCTACCAGGCAGACATTTTCATTGCTGTCTTGAGAATTTGGAGTGTGAGATCCTGATTCACAAGACATGAACCGCTGAAATTTAACTGTAGCATGCAACTATATTCTTGACCATGATGATCTAGTGTAGCGTTGTCGTTTTGGGATCGGGATTCCTTGAAAGATTTTTGGATGTCTTTCTACACACTTTCTGAAAGTGACTGTCCTTTCCACAATGTCTTTGACCCATGGAAGGAAATGAACCTATGTGCAGGTATTCTTGCCCACAGCAGTAGCATTTCTGCTGTTTTTCTCTTCTATTTCTGCTGTGTTTAGGACTGTGATGACGATCTCCATGTTTGTGATCCTATCAGGGCTTCGACGAACGGTGTACTTTTTGGCGAGTTTGGAGTAAGAATTTCTATTCTCTTTCCTTAGCCTTTCCCACCTCCATTTTCTTTGCATGCTCTTCTGCTTGGTCATTGACTCTGGTCATTTCTTCTATCTCATCCAGAGAGTACTTTTTCTTCAGGAGATGTCAATTTAGGGCCTCCAATTGGTATCCCTGTGGAATCCACAGGAGGAGGGCATCGTCAGTGGTGAAGTTGTCGAAACCTCAATAATGCGCTAGTCTTTTGAGACGTGTGATGATCTCCCCCATTGATTCATCCTTCTCCTGAAAGGCTAAATTGAAGATGTATCATTCATAGTCAACATTTCTAATGTGGAGAAACCTTCTGTTGAGTGCCTCACTTGCGTATTAATAGGATGTTGTAGCATCCATCGCTATTTTTTTGATGATTTGTCCAACATCTTTGCCTAATAAGTTGTGTAGGGCAATGAGTTAATGATTTGAATCAGTGACTTGCTACCCTTTTATGAAGTCTTCAAAGTCATCTAGCCATTCTTGCCAAGAGGCCACATGCCACTGTCAGATGTTAGAGTCAACGGTTCCGGCAGATGTAGGAATGATATACTGAGAATGGCTGGTCTTGGCTGGGTGTTTTGGTGATATGTAACCCAGCCAATGCCTACCATATGGATCTGTGGCTGGCCAAAGTGATAGACATTCATAAACATAGGAAACATAAAAATAATGCTTATTGCTCAGACCCAGCTCGTTTCTAAATGCAGATGTTAAAATACTTACTAAGATCTTGGCTAATCAACTGAATAAAGTAGTTAAACCATTGTACATCCTGGGCAATCAGGATTTATACCTAGGAGGAATACAAGACTTGAACCTCTGGCATATATACAGCAGACTGGAATGCACAGAAAATGTAGTAGAACCTTTTGTAGTCATGTCTTTAGATGCGGTCATAGCCTTTGACTCAGTTGTGTGACCACACTGCTTGTGGTTCTCAAAAAGGGCAATTCAGGCCTAAATGCATGTCATTGCCTGGGCTTGTCCATGAAGAGCCACTGACACAAGTGAAAGTACACAAGACACAATTGGACTCCTTCAGAGTACAAAGGGGAACTAGACTGGGATGTCTCCTCTCACCAATGTTATTTGTCAAAGGTTTAGAACCACTTGTGTTTAGGGTCAGGAGGATGCTCTGGTTTGGGGGGTGAAATAAGGAGAGTAAGATGAGCAAGTGTTTAGTTATGATATTCTTATCTACATTTCTGAAACTACAGCCACCATAACCAGGCTACTGCAAATTTGTAGACTCTTCAGGAACTTCTTGTGCTGTGTGATTAATTAGAACAAAATAATGCTCTACTCCTTAGTAAACTGGTCCCCAAGCCCACATTTTAAATGCCTAGTTGCAAAAAACCTATTTGGTTTTTAGTACTTGGTAGCTTACATTACATTAAAAAAAATACAATTCCATGAACACAGCTAAAGGGTAGCTCAGAGTAGATTTTAGGAAGAGATATGCCAGTGGACAAAACTGCTACTTTCTTTCTCTACATGGTGGCACTATGTGGGATAATAGATAACAGTCCACTGTTCCGCCACCTCCTCCAGAACAGAATAAAAACTACTGGGTAATAGAGGATTTTTTAAAACACCTGGAGACAGAAAGGTGACTGTGAACTACTGCACCTTTTCTCCAAATAATTAGCCTTTGATCACAGTTGATAGGTATGCAATAAAACTTGAAGGATAGGTATTGACACTATATCACAGAAAGACAGTTGAATCTAACTAAAGATATACAGACCGATAAAGGTACAGAGGTCAGCAAATGCTCATTGGGAAAGGCTACTACAGTGACAAAATGCACCCCTCTCTGGACCTCAAACCTCCTAAGGGAGGTAAAATAATTCAAATGATTCCACATGTGGGATCTCATTGGCATTAACACACTGGAGCTGAATGGACCAATCCCCTTTTGAGCAACTTAGAAGGGAATACCAACTTTTGGCCACTCACCTATTCAATTATTCTAGTGCTTACAGCTACACCATGCAATTGTAATGCACATCACAAATAACACACAGTTAGAATATAGAGAATTGCAAGAGCCACTATACATTCACCAATGCAGCATGATACATATACGGGACGATAATGAACAATTTACTGGAGGAATTGAGCAAACTCAAAGAGAAATGGGTGGCAGACTTTGGGACAATGGGAGACTCCCAATAGGAGGAGGTCCTACAGGAACAGAAAGATGTAGCCAGATTTAGATCAGTTCAATTCAAGATCCTCTACATATTCTACTATGGAGGAGTCCAGATGGTTAAATATGGGAAGTCAAGATCTGACTTGAGGAAATATGGCTATACCCAAAGGGAATGCCTCCCAGTCTGCCTCTTATGGAAGGTGATTATGACCAGTCTGTAATGGGTGATGGAGTTCATATATGGAACTAAGGGAAATTTACTGAGAATCTTGGGGGAGGATACTGCTATTAGATACATAAAGGGGGTCATTCTGACCCTGGCGGTAACCGACTGCTAGGGCCTACGACCGCGGAAGCACCGCCAACAGGCTGGCGGTGCTTCCATGGGCATTCTGACCGCGGCGGTATAGCCGCGGTCAGAAACGGGAAACTGGCGGTGTCCCGCCGGTTTCCCGCTGCCCCAGGGAATCCTCCACGGCGATGCTGCAAGCAGCGCCGCCATGGGGATTCCGACCCCCTTACCGCCATCCTGTTCCTGGCGGCTTTCACCTCCAGGAACAGGATGGCGGTGTAGGAGGCTGGACTGGCTTGTAGTGAGTACCAAGGGGTACTTGCACCTTGCACCAGGCCCAGTTATCCCTTATTAGTGTATAGGGTGTCTAGCAGCTTAGGCTGATAGATAATGGTAGCTTAGCAGAGCAGCTTAGGCTGAACTAGGAGACGTGTGAAGCTACTACAGTACCACTTAGTGTCATATGCACAATATCATAAGAAAACACAATACACAGTTATACTAAAAATAAAGGTACTTTATTTTTATGACAATATGCCAAAGTATCTTAGAGTGTACCCTCAGTGAGTGGATAGGAAATATACACAAGATATATATACACAATAGCAAAAATATGCAGTATAGTCTTAGAAAACAGTGCAAACAATGTATAGTTACAATAGGATGCAATGGGGAAACATAGGGATAGGGGCAACACAAACCATATACTCCAAAAGTGGAATGCGAACCACGAATGGACCCCAAACCTATGTGACCTTGTAGAGGGTCGCTGGGACTATTAGAAAATAGTGAGAGTTAGAAAAATAACCCTCCCCAAGACCCTGAAAAGTGAGTGCAAAGTGCACTAAAGTTCCGCTAAG